>NC_091770.1:15380757-15683787 GCF_029378745.1 Bos indicus | reverse complement strand
TTAATGTGTTCTGATTAAATTGAAAGTACTGTAGTGCTTAGTCTAAAAAAACAAAACAATGGTAAACAAATGAATTTGGTCATTGTTTCCCTCTGTGGACCACCAAATTTCTCTGGACAACTGTGGAATTCTATTCTTTGAAAGAATGGTGTAACCACTTGCAAAAAAACCACAGTTTACTGAGTTCAAGAATGAAGGTCAAAATGAATGGCTGAAGGAACTGGCACTCAGAGCCATCACCCACTCCTATATGTCCGTCTGAGCTGCGGTGGTGGGCAGTCTAGACGCTTACAGATGCAAAAAGGAAGGGAGAAACTCTTCCAGCCCACTGTGCACCTTTAGAGAAGGCAAAACCAAGGGAAGGAGTACAGCTCGTATGATTTACATACTTCTCCATTCACTTAGAACATTTATAGCATTCTCTGCCCAGTACAGCCTCCCATGAACCTCTGGCCACTTATCAAGTTCACTAATACAAAACTGCTCTTCTTATAAATCTAAAAGGGTTGAACATTGGCAGCATTGCATATTGGGAGGTATGCATAACAAGAGACTGTTTAAACAACCAAATGTAACCCAGCCTCAGCATTTCAGCACCCAAGAACGATATAATAACCCAGTACAATGAAGCAAGGATCGTCACCATCATCTTTTGTATCTGTAGAGCGCACCTTCTCTCAATGGAACTTTGGAACCACTTTGGACCAACAGCAACATAACAGTTATTTTCAGCTTAGAGAGAGAACTCGGTCCAAGCTCTTATTTTTTTAGAAAAGGGGTTAAGGGAGAATGGGGAAATCTAACAGGAGAAATCTCTCAGTATGACCTAGTCTGGTAACTAGGATCTTAAACTATGTCACCCAGAGTAAGTCATTTATTTTCTCTTGAGCTCACTTTCCTCTCTCACAACACAGATAATCCCCACAGTTGCTTCCAGTTTAAATATCCTGACTTCACAACAATCTGCCAGTTGCCAAAGTTAAAAATGCCAAGGAATAAATAAAGTAGGACATTTACTGCAGAAGATATATCATGACTAGTATAAGTACCCTGTGGGAAATAAACACATTTTTATGTATCCATGCTCCTACAGGAAAGTATGTATCTTTAACCGAGTACTAATTTACTGCCTTTTTAGTGACGCACGTTTATCCAGGAAATGAGGCATGTCCAGTAACCAACAGGAATTAGGCACAAGGTGAGAACAGAACATGCAGATCTTTGCACTTTGCACTTTGTGAAAATGTGAAGCACTGTGGAGATTCTGCGGTGTCTACTCAATTTTTGCTGATGGGCAGAAATTCCACCACAATTCAGCAATCTGACTTCCAGTTGAAAGCAGAAAGAAAAAAAAAAAAGACAACAAACTACCTCTTGAGGTAAGTACTTTTCTTAGCCAGACAGATCATATGGCTATTCAAGAGGGATCACTTACTTTAGAGAAAGGAGGAGTTCACTCTCTTAAGAGCACATATGTAATTTTTAATCCTTCCTTGCCCCTCTTCTTTCCCAGAAGCAGCTTCACACCAGGTACACATACCCCTGAAGGCAAGTGACAGGGGACACATATGCTTAAATACTTTCATTTAAGGAATCAATTTCTAGATCTTAAGCCTTCACACGTTTCCTTCTCTGCACTCAGTCACTCAGGCACGTCTCTTTGCCACCCCCATGGATTGTATGTACCCTGCCAGGCTCCTCTGTCTACAGAATTTTCCAGGCAAGAATACTGGAGTAGGTTGCCATTTCCATGTCTAGAAGTGCTCTAAAACCACATAAGCCAATCTCCTTTCCTTTCTCTCCTTTACTCAGTGTCTACTTTCCCTCCAAGGCACACTTCTTACTCATCTGGAATCTCTCTAGATACACTGTCCTACAATGTGAAATGATCAGACATCAAACGAACAATTCACAAATCTCTTTCCTGAAGCAGAGTCCCAGGACAAGGGATAAGCCTGATCTCTTTCATAAGAAGGTCTGGTTTTGCCAATTATGTTAGATGACAGACATTATTTATAAATTAAGTAAGCCAACTCCGCTGCTCCAAAGTTTTGATGAAAGCGTTTAAAGTCCATATCTAATATCAATGTCAAAAATGAATCTACCTATGCCCATTTAATTTTTGATTTACAAAATGTAGATGTCAGGTTAAAAATGTGTGAACATCTACATTTTTCAAAGTAGGAGACAAGGCAACAAAAAAATATTTGAAGATCAACATTCTAGAGCAATTTTACCCAAGGTATTTTATATAAAACACAAGCTCTGTGAGACTTCTGCCCAAAGAAGGGTTTTGTGGTCGAATATGATTGAGAAACGTGACATATTCTGTATAATTAGCACATTAAAGACCTTGAGACGTTCTCTGGCAAGGACTCTTGGCTTTCTCTGTTTAACCTGGTGTTCTCCACTCATTTGGCTGTGGGCTCTTTTTTCACACACCATCTATTAACATCTAGCTGAACTGGTGGTTTGTGGAGCAAATTGTGTGAAATGCTGCTCTCTTGGGTCAGCCCCACAAACTTATATGGGTCTCCTTGTGGCTGTATTTGTTTCAACCTGGGCCCTGATGCAGTTGTTTATAAAACAATCATCAGGCTTCCCTAGTGGCTCAGTAGTAAAGAACCCACCTGCCAGTGCGGGAGACACAGGTTCAATTCCTGATCCAGGAAGATCCAACATGCAGTGGAGCAACTAAATCCATGTATCACAGCTACTGAACCTGTCCTCTAGGGTTCATGAACCAAAACTACTGAAACCCGCACACCCTAGAGCCTGTACCCCACAACAAGAGAATCTACCGCAACGAGAAGTCCATGCACTGCAACCACGGAGTAGCTCCTGCTTCCCACAAAAGAGAAAAGCCCACACAGCAACGAAGACCCAGCACAGCCAAAAATTAATTAATTAAATTAAAAAAACAGAAATCCTCTATCATGGGATGGATTCAATCACTGGACTCATCCAAAGGAAGCAAACTACTGTGGAACAATTCCCTGCCTCCCAATCCTTCTGTCTGCAGAGTAACATGATAAAAAGAACTGTTAGAGCCCAGAAAACAGTTTGCATTTATTTCTCAATACATGTGTGCTACACATGGAAGATGCACATCTCTGCTGGTCTTGGATTTCTGACTATAATCTATAGACACTACATTAATTTCTCCTTGAAACATTCATAGTACCATATCTATCATGGGCTTTCCTCATCACTCGTGATTCAACAGGCATCTTCCCATTGAGTTTATAGCTCCAGAGATTAAGGTCAAAGAGAGCTATTGGAAAATACAATGTGCTAATGACTCACTTCACCACTGTCTTTCCTGAAGAAAAGTGAATAAAATAAACAGACATTTCCTTTTTGAGTCCTATCCCAGCGATAGAGGCATAGGAAGAGGACACACTAGAAAATGATTCTACAATGGGTGGGAATGGGTCCCAAATTGAGTTTAAATGCTAAAATGATACTCAGGTCTGGATCAAAACTGTTTAAATTCTTACCCAAAATACTGTACCTATTTAGACCACAAAGAGCAGCAGGAGTTCCAAGAGAATCTCTAGGACAGTAAAATAACACCTTCAAATCAGTAAAACATATCAATTGCTTTGATCATCACTACTGCAAAACATGATTCAGCATCACATTAAGCACCCCCACAATTTCTGGCATTAAATCACTAAATACAGCACAGCTCTGAGATGAATCTGATAGGTAAGTTAAAAGAATTTTAAACATTTTAAGTACTTTGAGTAATTTAATTATCAAGTCTGGTTGACTCCAGCCTTAGTTCATACCTATTATTTTCTACTATAATTTCCCAAATATATAGCAACAACAATGGATCCTAAGTTTCATTTTTTCACCCACACTACTCTCCTATCAGATCAGATCAGATCAGATCAGTTGCTCAGTCGTGTCCGACTCTTTGCGACCCCATGAATTGCAGCACGCCTGGCCTCCCTGTCCATCACCAACTCCCAGAGTTCACGCAGACTCACGTCCATCAAGTCAGTGATGCCATCCAGCCATCTCATCCTCTGTCGTCCCCTTCTCCTCTTGCGCCCAATCCCTCCCAGCATCAGAGCCTTTTCCAATGAGTCAACTCTTCGCATGAGGTGGCCAAAGTACTGGAGTTTCAGCTTTAGCATCATTCCTTCCAAAGAAATCCCAGGGCTGATCTCCTTCAGAATGGACTGGTTGGATCTCCTTGCAGTCCAAGGGACTCTCAAGAGTCTTCTCCAATACCATAGTTCAAAAGCATCAATTCTTTGGCGCTCAGCCTTCTTCACAGTCCAACTCTCACATCCATACACGACCACAGGAAAAACCATAGCCTTGACTAGACGGACCTTTGTTGGCAAAGTAATGTCTCTGCTTTTGAATATGCTATCTAGGTTGGTCATAACTTTCCTTCCAAGAAGAAAGCGTCTTTTAATTTCATGGCTGCAGTCACCATCTGCAGTGATTTTGGAGCCCAAAAAAATAAAGTCTGACACTGTTTCCCCATCTATTTCCCATGAAGTGATGGGACCGGATGCCATGATCTTCGTTTTCTGAATGTTGAGCTTTAAGCCAACTTTTTCACTCTCCACTTTCACTTTCATCAAGAGGCTTTTGAGTTCCTCTTCACTTTCTGCCATAAGGGTGGTGTCATCTGCATGTCTGAGGTGATTGATATTTCTCCCGGCAATCTTGATTCCAGCTTGTGTTTCTTCCAGTCCAGCATTTCTCATGACGTACTCTGCATATAAGTTAAATAAACAGGGTGACAACATACAGCCTTGACGTACTCCTTTTCCTATTTGGAACCAGTCTGTTGTTCCATGTCCAGTTCTAACTATTGCTTCCTGACCTGCATACAGATTTCTCAAGAGGCAGATCAGGTGGTCTGGTATTCCCATCTCTTTCAGAATTTTCCACAGTTTATTGTGATCCACACAGTCAAAGGCTTTGGCATAGTCAACAAAGCAGAAATAGATGTTTTTCTGGAACTCTCTTGCTTTTTCTATGATCCAGCGGATGTTGGCAATTTGATCTCTGGTTCCTCTGCCTTTTCTAAAACCAGCTTGAACATCAGGAAGTTCACAGTTCACATAGTGCTGAAGCCTGGCTTGGAGAATTTTGAGCATTACTTTACTAGCATGTGAGATGAGTGCAATTGTAAGGTAGTTTGAGCATTCTTTGGCATTGCCTTTTTTTGGGATTAGAATGAAAACTGACCTTTTCCATATTCCTTCTTTCCTCCGGGAAAGAAAGAAACATCACAACAATCAATTCCCTTATGATAATGGAACTAAAGGGAGCTACAGAGAAAACACTAACTGTAGCGAATGTTGCATAAACTGCAAAATCACAGAAGAATGAAAGGAAAAGGCACTGAAAAGCTTTTACATGGAAATATCGATGGATATTACCACTTCACTAGTCAGTGTTCTGAATGTTAAGAAAAAGTAGTATTGGCCACATCTGTTAAGTGAAAGAAGTCACGAAACATAGTGGATAATTTGAAAATTCATAAAAAAGATAACACATCTATGCTTATAAGAGTTGGCACAGTGACCACTTCTGAAAAAAGGGGATATGGTAAAAACTGAGAAGAGACAGAGGGAGGGCTTTAGGGTGCAGGGGATCTTCTATTTCTTGATTTGAGTGGTAAGTACACAGTTATGTTCATTTTGTGATACTCACTCACTGGGATTTTCACTGTTCTATACATTGGTTACACTACTAACAAAAATTAACTATGTAATAAACTACATAATTTCTAATATCAGACTTTTTTTCACCAACAACATGGCCTCTTAAGTTTAAACATAAAATGATCACCCAGGTGGCATTAGTGGTAAAGAACCTGCCTGCCAAAGCAGGTAGATGTAAGAGACTTGGATTCGATCCCTGGGTCGGGAAGATCCCCTGGAGGAGGGCACAGCAATCGGCTCCAGTATTCTTGCCTGCAAAGTCCCATGGTCAGAGGAGCCTAACAGGCGACAGTCCATAGGGTCGCACAGAGTCGGACACAACTGAAGCGACTGAGCACGCACGCACAACCTCCCAGTAATACAAATAAAGATCTTCATTTCCTTTTTTCTCAAGCAAGACATAAACCGTCAAGGTGTCACAGAATGATTTCTAAAATAGGCCCAATTCTCTACCTCTCTTTGTATCCTTGTCTATACGACTTTGTAGCTTCTCCCAGTAAGAAGTAGAGTCTTTTCCCCACTCCCTCAATGTAGGTTGGCTTTATGACTTCCTTCAGCCACTAGAATACAGCTGAAGTGGCACTGTGTAAATTCCAAATCTAGGCCTGAAAAGTTTTAGATGAGAAGAAAGCTGAGCCAACCCAACTGAAGCTGTCCTGGACCATCCAGCATAAGGCAACCATCAGCTGATCACAGACCCTAGATGGAGCCCGGCTGAGATCATCCACAGCCTGCCTGGGTCAGCAGAACTGTCCAGCTGTCCCCAGCAGCGTGAGAAACACACGATTGTTTTAGCAAAGTAACTGTTAACTTGCAGGGGAAGGGGAGAGACTCAGGAGGAGTGCTCAAGAGGAATGCGAGGTTAAATAAATACCCTCTAGATCACCAACATTCTGCTAGTTAAGGGCTTCAGGATAAAACTAAGGCACAGTGCTAATAACGTAAGAGAAAAACACTTTACCTACAAAGAAGACACATTGAAAACCAGAAAATTTGCTATGAAAATAAACAATGAAGTGTGGAGAACTCTGATTTCTAAACCAAACTACTGAAAGCATGGAACAGGCTAGTACAACCTAAAGACTAAAAGAATCAGAGAGCATTACTATCCCTCCCAGCACTGCTGCTTATTGAGCAAGGCTTTAAGCCATGGTTTTCTAACTGTATCAAGCAGATGCAGTTGTTGTCAGGAATTGATAACATAGAAACCACCTTAAAAAGTACTACAGACTACTACATAAATGTTAGTAGTCCAAAGTGGGGAGCCCAGGCAGCCAAGGTTGACCCTTGGATACATACACTCTCCATACATACATACATACATACACTCTCCAGGTATGTCATCTTCCATTACTAATTTCTTGGAGACTCAGGGCTCAGTTTCACTGCAAGTTTAAAGAAAAATAGCACTACCTCACCGGGTTACTGTGAGAATGGTGACATAGCTGGAGCACCCAACCCAACAACTCCACTAAACAGGCATTCAATAAACACTAGCAAAATACATAGAGAAAAAAATGTGTAGGCAATAATAACCAAAAAGGAAATTGATTATTATGAGCCTGATGGGCTACAGTCCGTGGGGTCACACAGAGTCGGACACAACTGAGAGACTTTACTTTCACTTTCAGTAAACAGAAAGTTATCAAATTTTTTTATCCAAGTGTTACCATAAGGAGAAAAGCATCACATAAATAAAATCAACAGTCATTAGAGCAGCAGGTGGCCCAGCTAGTTCACCTCTGGAGAAAGTCTGGGGAAAAGTCGGGTGAGGATCTGGGATTACCAGAGGAAGAACTTAAGTTAAGGGTCAAGCTGGCAACAAGGATGTCTGTGCAGCACAGGGATCTCTGCTCAATGTCATGTGGTAGCCTGGATGGGAGGGGAGTTTGGGGGAGAATGGTTACATGTATATGTATGGCTGAGTTGCTTTGTTATCCACCTCAAACCATCACAACATTGTTAATCAGCTACACTCCAATATAAAGGTTTTTTAAAAAACAAAAACAAGGTTAAGCTGGGTTGGAGTGCTAGTGAACTTAGCACACTTTTAGTACCAGATGTTTCAGGCTCACTGTCACTAAGAGTATAATTATGTCTACAGTTCTTCACTGTCTACTTTGTTCCTTGACACCATCACTGCAATAAGGCCCAGAACAAGTTGAGTGGGCCTTGAAAGAGGCAGTGGGGGAGAGAGAGGGAAGGAAGATTGAGGAAGATGGGTAAGTGGGGAAAGGGGAGGAAGAATCCAGAGCACTCATCACAGTCGTCCCCCAGTATCCCTGGGGGATTGGCTGCAGAACCCCTTCTCTTCGTGAAGATCTCCAAATCTGCAGATGCCCAAGTCCCTGACATCAAAGGGCGTAAGACAGGCAGCCCCCCATATCTCCATGCAGAACCCACAGATAAGAAGGGCAACTGTACTAATCTGAAGACATTTAACTTTTCAGAAACATTTATGTCTCTGAAGACATCCATGAATATTTGGTCACAATCCAAACTCTTTGAAGGAAACCAAAAACGTCAATGGGGGAATCAAAAAAGTTAAAAGTTAATTCACAAAATATATCAGCTTTGCATGTATTTAAAATAAAACCTTGAAAGAAGCTGACACTCACTAGCCTGAGGCACTGTACCAAACCGATTTTGAATTTAGCCTGCCTCCACCCCCAAATACCTTGACAAGTCTCACCCATCCCCACTGGTGTAAATGCCATCTTTGATTTTCCAACTCAATGGGAAATTTCCTCTGACACTGCATAGTATCTGGTTCATTTCTTACAGTGCTTACTACATGCTGCCTTGATGTTATAGACTGACATGATGCCTTTTAATTATTTGTGAGAACAGTGATTTTTTTAAGGGTATGAACTGAGTGTTAATATACTTCTCAGAGTGCTCCCACTTAAATTGTCATTAAATATCCATAAAATAAAGGAATGCGTGAATGCCAGATGGTGAATAAACTTGTGTTGATGGGCTGCATAATTACAACAGATAAAAAAAGACTGAGGATAACTGTTAATTATATAATTTGAAGTCCTCTGAAAAGCTTTTCTATACTCACAAAGAAAAACAATTTATTATATATATGTTAGAAATCACATTCTGATATTGATTTCTTTAAATAAAAAAATTAAAAACCTCAGTCCTGATATGAACACTTTTTTTTTTTTTAAGTAGCATAGTAAGTTCATGCTTTGGCACTCACCCCTATTTCTAAATATATAAGAATTACTAAAATATTAATACATGATACAGGGAAGCCATTGAAACTCTGGGTCTACTGTCTAGAAAGCACCAAGAGAAGCCAGGATACTATCAACTGAGGGTAACAAATTAAATGTATCTATGAAAACACTCCTTCCTCAGCAGCTGAAATCCAGCTAAACTTCTCAGCATGCTTAAAATGTTGAATAAATACATTTTTAAAAAATGAAATAAGAATAGATAAGCTATGACAAACAATGAGATTTCAAAAATGAAAAATAATCTTATAATAAAAAGTGTAACAGATAGGGTAGAATCTAGATAGGCATAATAAAGCAGCAATTAGAAAACTGGAAGACAGAACTAAGGTATTTATGCATAAAGCAGCAAAAGAGACAAGAGGAGAAAAGGACAAAGGACGTGTTATGAGAGACATTGAAAACGGAATCTCCAACACTTGTCTAAAAGGAGTTACAGCTGGAGAGCACGGTGGAGAAGCAGTATCTGAAGAGATAACATCTGATCATTTTTCAAATATGAGGAAAGACTGGAGTCTTCAGATGGACAACACACTCTGCCTACTGAGTAAAATCAAGATAAATCCACATATAGACACATCATGGTAAAACTACAGAACATAAAGAATTAAGAGATGATCTCCAAAGACAGAACCATTCTCTACTAAGGAAAACAGTATCAAAAAGAAGTCAGAAATCCAGTGGTATTCTGTAGGTCAAAAGTACTGCTGGAAAATAACTGTTATCCTAAAATTGTATACCTGATTACTCTCATTACAGAATGAGTTCAAAATAAAGATATTCTCAGGCATGTAAAGTATATACTTCTTAGTGATTCTCACTTAAAGAACTGTTAAAGGCTGTGATCTCAAAATATAAATTAGCAAGTAAAAATATAGGACAGCCAGTTAAGCTTGAATTTCATACAAGCTAATACTTTAAAAATATATGTCCCAAATTATTTGCAGTTTACCTGGCATTCAAATTTAACTGGGCGTCCTATATTTTATCTGACAATCCGATCACAAAAGAAAACATGAACCCAGAAAGCAAGGATACAAGAAACAACGCTGGGTGAAAAAAACTGATACCATCTCAATAAACTCATTTAACTATTAGCCATACCAAAAAGTTGTTTCCATTAACTATACCTTTGGAAATAGTTCTAAAATGATAATCTCTTTTCCAAGAAAGTAATCACAAATCCATTTTCTTTTAAATATGCAAGCTGTTGTCATAATGGTCTTTGGACATCTCTACATTAAAAGAAGTGTAAATCCAATAACTGTTTCCTCAGCATGTACCACAAGTCATATTACAAATGATGCATGCAATTAATCATTAAAAAAATAAGAAACTGGTCTTAAAATTAAGTATCACTGTATCTCACCCTACTGTTTTAACCCAGCAGTATACCACAGGCCAATTCTTTTCTCCAGCCAAGCCAGTTTACTTGAGGGTCTTTCCTGTACTTTCTAGCCTCCTTCATTTTTCACTTTCATGCACTGGAGAAGGAAATGGCAACCCATGCGAGTGTTCTTGCCTGGAGAATGCCAGGGACGGCAGAGCCTGGTGGGCTACCATCTATGGGGTCGCACAGAGTTGGACACGACTGAAGCGACTTAGCAGCAGCAGCAAAGCACTCAAAGACCAGTCTTCCTCTACATATTCACCATAGTGCAGTCACAGCAATTTTTTTATGTTCACTTAAGAGGCCTGAAATGTAAGCTACAGTCCAGACAACCTCTTTATAACCAAGAAGTTCCATGTACACCTTCCTTATAGGGACTATTCATCAAGACTGGTCAGTTTCATTTAATGACAGAGGTATGCCCCTGGGCGGGGCGGGGGTGGGGGTTAGGGGGAGTGCATTATCTTTTCTGTGGTCTGAACACAATTCAATTCCAGATGCACCTCGGAGCACTTTCTAGCAAAAAGAAGTCCTGCAGTGAAAGTTTTAGTAGAGTATTATTGTGTCTTAGTGTATCTGTTTTGTAATTTTATTTTATTAGAGCAGAACAACCAGTGTAATAAAATCAAGCCAAAAGAAAGTTATGTGGACAGCTCTTTTATATTTGCTTTAACGGGCTCATCTGGAGTGAGCTGAAATTCAGCTAGTTGGATGACTGAACAAAGCAAATTACATCCTGCTGATTCAAACTGATTTAATTACACTGAATCCAAAGGGCAAGACTGATGTCTTATTCATCATTCATCACATATCCTCAGTCTGTAGTTCAGGAGTGCCCCGCCAACTCATGTTTACGGGCTATGGGATATTTTTTAAAGATTTCAAGATTCATGAAAAAGAAATATACATACACTGGATTCTAAAAGCACAGACACTGTCTAGCTATGTATTTTGGCATTGCCCATAGCACCTCAGCACATGCTAAAAATGTAGAAAACAGTAGGTTGATTTCAGAGCTATAAACTAATGAAAGAGGCAGGTGATTTTAGAATGTTAAGAGAGATATTTGCTTTAAATAAAAGATTTCATTGAATAGACTGGTCCCCAAGTAATTTCAGAACCCAACTCTAGAAGTGAGATTTACACCTAATTTTTAAGAACACATTTATTTCATGGCAAAGTGACAGTCAAGTGTTCAGTTGTGTCCAACTCTTTGTGACCCCATGGACTAGAGCCCACCAGGCTCCTCCGTCCATGGGATTCTCCAGGCAAGAATATTGGAGTGGGTAGCCATTTCTTTCTCCAGGGGATCTTCCCGACCCAGGGATTGAACCTGGGTCTCCTATATTGCAGGCAGATTCTTTACCATCTGAGCCACCAAGGAAGACCATGAAACAGGAGTTCCTATGATCACTGCCATGAGGTATTTCTTCATTTAATTCTAATTCTACATCAAACCTTCAGCATAATAATGAAATGACAAATGCTGCTCTAGATATCCACCAGAAATTTTAATTGAATTATTTGTTTTTATAAATGAAGCAAATTATAACAATTCCATAAATGTTGAGGGTAGTGAGGGCAGGTTTTAGAGCTCCATGTGTGTATATGCAATAAATCATTCCTTTGAAAACATAATTGCAGCACCACTAGAAAGGAGGGGAAAATCCAACTTTTAGGGCAATTATTTGAAAGCTTCTCAAATTAACTTGTGCACAGTTGGCTCTTTGTTACAGAGTACACGTTATGAAAAGTTGTTTCAGGCATTAATTCACTTAGGTGAAGGAAATAATGCAATTCTAGTTATTAATCACTTTAATTTTAAATGTGCTTTGTAAACTGAGAAGACATTAAACTCTAAGAACAATGTGGAACGCACAAGTAATTAGATGGTTAACGGGCTTCTTTTGAAAAACTTCAAAATAAAGAGCTTCAAGGCTCTAGGAAAATCCAAGTGTACATATGTAATGTGAGAAAGTTCTACCTAAGTTTAGTGGCCAATATCACAAAGGGAATGAAATTAAGCCCTTCACTCAAAAGTAATGTAATAGATTATGATGAATGAAGTCATATGATGTTATGAGTCAATCTACTCTGTAGTGTAATTTAGCAGTGCCTTCTTGAGGCACCATGAAATAGAATTTTCTGTGATATTTCACTCCAGAATTCATGCCAAAAAGTACAACATTGTTTTGCAAATATTCTCCTAAGACAAACTTAAGCCAGGATTCGGCATTACTGAACATCAGTGTGACTGAGGTGGAACCATTTGATATGCTCAGTATGAACAAAACTTGTTAAAGGTCACTCCATACCAACCAAACCAGAAAAGGAAAAGACTAAAATCCTCAGGGAATTACTTGAAGGCTTCTCCACTTTATTTTGCTAAATGAGATGACAAATGATTACTTGCAAATTTTCACTTCCACTTCTATAGTGGCATTTTTCTGAACATGAACTGTTAAAACCTTGAACCAGCCAGTAGAAAGAATATATTAGATAACCATCCTTTCTTATTAAATCAAATATTAATTTCATTAACTTCTATTAGTTCTCAAAGCAGATAGTATATCATATTTACATTAGTAATACTTAACAGATATATACAAAATTGGTAAAGAGGTCATGCTGCACACAGAAACAGAGGTGGCTTGGGAATTTAATCCTGGCTGGGCCTCCTCATTATCTCTGTGATCCTGGGTACTCTCTTTCAGTTCCTAATTGGGATTAATAATGTCCAAATCCTATCCCACCCCAAGAAAATGAGTAAACTCTTCATCATTTGACATTCAGAGAAATTAGGAGCATCTGACATTTCTGGAGAGTTTCTAACAAGTAGTCATGCAGACTTAGAATGCTGAGGTATAAATATGGATCGTCCTCTTTCTACAGCTTAATGAAGAGACCAGATATACCTAATCAAAGCAACATTTCAGGAAACTACATGTCTACGGTCTAAAATTTGTGTGACAGACCAGTCATTTCTTTCTTCTCATGCACAACACCTCTGTCCCAGGTGACAGAATAATACTGCTATCAGAATAAATTGACAGAGTCATTTAACATCACGTACTGTTCAGGAAAATCCCCCCTGTAGCATCCTGGGCCATCAGCTATTAGGGATCTGTCGGATCACTCCTAAGTGGTGGAAACTCAGTACTTCCAAAAGCATTTCATTACAATGATGGGGAATTCTAATCCACAGAAAAGGTTTGCACATAGTTGTTATAAATATGCCTCCTTATAACTCCAGGCTATTGACTTTAGCTTTTGAAGTAATTTATAAGTCTTGTAGGACAGTTGACTAAACATTTAAAGGCATATTTCTAAGGTAGCCACTATATTTCTCTTCAGTCAACTTGGTTTATATTTCTCTTCAGTCGAACAACTTGGTTTATATGGTAGAATATACATTTAGCCATCTATTCATTCTTCCACCCATTTAGTTCAACCTTCTACCCATACAGTATGAACTTTTAATGATATCTGAAATTCTACTGATTCTTACATAATGTTGATTAATCTGCTACTCCCACATCCCTAGTAGTACTACAAGTTTGCAGATGTTTCTCAAAAAGCATCTTGAGCACTCTCTCCTTTGCCAATATTCTTTGATCTACAATGAGGGCTTAAAATATTTGAAGGAAAACGTTTTAAAGACGTGGTATATCTATGTGCATTTCAAAAGAAGATTCTTTCGAAGTCAGCAAAAGCTCTTTAAATCATAAAAGTTATACAGATGCAATATTGAAGAGACAATTCACTTGAGAGAATTCTCAGATAATTAAGATATTCCCATGACTTGAACCATTTTGATAGGGATTAACCTAAATATTGTTAACACTACATTAATCTGCTCTGTCCCTATAAACACATACTGGTCAAGGATAGAGAGTCTCAGACCACAAGTCAGAGGACATGTGCTGCGTTTTGATATGGATTTTGGTTCAATAAGACTCTTGAAAGCTCTTTCTCTGTTTATTGCAAAGTACACATATTTCCAAGTTACTACCACCACCTTCATCCTAGACATGTACTGGGAAATTAAGAGCACTGATTGAACATCTCCCAAAGTAAATGAAATGAAATTTGCTATCATATATGGGTACTATAAGCTAGGCACCGGTATTTGGCCACAGAAAAGTCACTTAACCAGTCTGGACTTGAATGTCCTCACTCATAAAGCACAGACACTGAACTAAAGGATTTTTGAAGGTCCCACTGCTTGTATGTTTCTATATAGATTGAACAAAAGCAATTATCCTTCAATTAAAAAATTAAAAAAAAAAAAAAGAAATGTGTTTGCTCTGATATTTAATACCTTAATAGTTTGAGTAGCCAGAAACAGTCTGATGAGAGAAGAAAGGGAACTCTGTGGCCCAATCATATGTCAGTAAAGAAGTAATACTTGTAGGAACACGCATGTGCTCACGTGTGCACACACCCCATGTGGATCATGCAGTCCATAATGTAATCCAATCTGCCGTGGATTTCAACACCAATAGATGGGGGGTGGGGGTGGGGAAGTTCCATAAAGTTTAAATGGTAGTGATGTAATTCTAGCAACCATACACTAAACTTCTTTTTCCTAAATGGAGTGAGCAAAAGGTGGTTCTCTGTGTGACCTTCACAAGCTGGGTTAATGAGCAAAACACAGCAAAAAAACTCAAGTTTCTAAAAGCAAAACAACCGTTGAGCTCATACACCAGTGAATTCACAGCTGATCTTACCTTGACAAAAGGTGTTGTTAACCCGTTTATAACCTTGTAGACATTCCATCATTTGATTATACCCATGATAAGCTGTAAAAAAGAAACAATGCTGTTACATGCTTAAATTCTTACAACCCTAAACTACTGTATGTGATAAGCAAAGGGATATAAAGCATCAGTGATCTTACTTCTAAGATATACACCCAATGTATATCCATTTTCCTTTGTTTTTCAGTATATCTCATGTTTTGCAACAGACATAAATCTCAATTAGTTGTCAATCTTTATGTTCATTCAAAAACCATAAAACTGTTCTATATTTTCTTCTAATTAGTGACTCTTACCAAAAAATTCAGTTCCTCCCCAATGATTAACTACTGGCAGTTGAATTTTCTTATAAATTCAGAGAGGGTGATTGACATCCTGGTCTGCCTAGGACAGTCCTTGATGATACCTGTTGCTCCATCAAGGTTCATTAACAGCACTCCACTCCACTCTGAAAAGTTCCCCAGTTTAGATAATAAACTATATGTTCACTTTAATTATAGGCTCACATATTCTAGTATAAGCTGATTCTCTCTACCATGCAGCTGAGAAGAACAGGTGTTAAAGGAAGCTAGGAGATATAAAGAGCTGCTCTGATACATTGTCTGATCCAGCACTCAGAAAATTCAACCCGTCAAATGTTGAAGCCACCAATTTACCAACAAAACCCTAGCCACTGAAATTTTGACATCCTACTGTGATACCTGAGAGACTTCTTGGCATAAGTTCCAGGACCAGTTTGACCTAGGTTCAAATCTTGGCTCTGCCTATTGACAGCTCTGCCACCTTGAAAGACAAGCTTTCTGGGTCCCAAATGGAATTCTGTACAATGGGAGTATTCCCAACTGTTGAATAAGTCAGGGCTGTTGCGGAGTATAGAGATACTTTATACAAAATGCCTACCGTAGGGCCTGACAAAAGTATGCACAGATATCATTGCTTCCTGCAATAATGTATTCTTTTATTAAGATAATAGTGGACTGTCGTGAAAATAGGCTAAATGGTTAAACGACTTAGAAGACCTAAACAAGCAGTAAAACAAAAAAGTTCCAAGTAAAATGGAAATTTTCCTTTGAAAAATAAAATTATTTTGCCCCAACACATGGTCTTTATTCTCACCACTAAGGAATAGCATTAAGTATTTACTACTCTCATTCCTCTCCTCTATTACTTCCTTTCTTTGCCTTATTTCCTCTGCTAGAAAATGGTCAAAGTGAGGAATCTGGAAATAGTGGGTTAAAAGGAAAAAATCAGTATGTGGGGAGTCACCCATTCAGCCCCTTGGCCACATGTCCAGTCTTGTCCCATTTAACGAGGCCACCCTGTAACACGTTACCTCCAGAGACTGTGAGATCTCTGTCCGTGAATTGTTCAAAGTCAAAAGAGAGATTATTATCTCATTTAAAAATTAAGTCATTTACCTCAAGGCAGAAAGCCAGACCAGATGATCTTAAAGTCTTCCTCTGCTTAGAATTCAATGCTAATTTTCTTCAAAAAATGTTTAAAGGACAAGCAACTTGTTCATACCAAGTACATTTTTAATAGATTACAGACTCTTTAATGAAATCATTTGCAGATTTAAAACTAAGTTTTCACAGTAAGAACTGATCAACAATGAAAGGCCTTTCTGTATGTGGCTAAACAAAACCTTCAAAACATTAAATAAGAGCCACTTGAAAACTACTCTGAGTGGTGGCGGGTGGGGGGAAGCATGGAGCACAAAACCCTAGCTGCTGAAGCCAAGAAAAGTCTGCTGCTGCTGCTGCTAAGTCACTTCAGTCGTGTCCGACTCTGTGCGACCCCATAGACGGCAGCCCACCAGGCTCACCCGTCCCTGGGATTCTCCAGGCAAGAACACTGGAGTGGGTTGCCATTTCCTTCTCCGCAAGAAAAGTCTGCTCTCTTCCAAAATGAGTATGATTTTAAAATAAGCAAAGAAAGTTTTTTAAATGACACAGGAAGAATATGACTCTGAGCGTGTTTCTTGGGAGTGGACTACATGGTAGGATGGCATAAACGGAGTAAAAGTCAAGATGTCAATAGCTTACTTCATTCATAATCCATGTTGCTCTTCAATTTATACATTAGATCAACCCATACAGACCTTATTTTCATTAGTTAAAAGTGATAGCAACTTTGTGCTTTTACTTTCTACTTAAACTATTATCAACATTAAAATATAGAGCTAACAAAACCATATAAAGTATTGAATTTATCCCCAAATAGTACAATTCTAGATAGAAAATGATGCAATACTGTGATTCCCTTTACTCTTCACTTCTGTCCCTGTCTTGCAACTTTGGGCTTTGGAAATAAGAGGAAAGACTGAAGCAACTTAGCAGTAGCAGCAGCAGTTCCTCAGTTCTTAGACTCAGCAATGGAAAACATATTCACCTTCATACTATTCTAAACTTAGCCCCCAAATGATGGGGAGACATTTTTTGAAAGGCAATGCTTCTTCAACATTTTAGACACAGATTTGTTTCATGGTCCGTAAGACTTCACAGCAAATGACAGAGCTGGAAGTCAAACTCAAGTCTGCTGCTGCTAAGTCACTTCAGTCATGTCTGACTCTGTGTGACCCCATAGATGGCAGCCCACCAGGCTCCCCCATCCCTGGGATTCTCCAGGCAAGAACACTGGAGTGGGTTGCCATTTCCTAACCCTAAACTCCATGGTTTCGAAATCATACAAAACATCCCCTAGATGTCCCTTTGGTCAGCTTGTCAGGATAATTTTATGTAGATAGATCTTTTAGTGAGGTGGGACCATCAAACTCAACCCACTGCTGGAAATCGCATTGCTAATCATTATTGAAACCCAGAGAAAATTACCTGGAGACAATGTCTCAGTACTGAATGTCTTTATTTATATGGGTTTTTTTCCCCTGCTGCTGCTGCTGCTAAGTCGCATCAGTCGTGTCCAATTCTGTGCGACCCCATAGATGGCATCCCACCAGGCTCCTCCATCCCTAGGATTCTCCAGGCAAGAATACTGGAGTGGGTTGCCATTTCCTTCTCCATTTTTCCCCCTCTATATGAATAATTCATTAATTATCAGAAACTTCAGTAGGTGTTTCCAAAAATTATTCCTCTAAAGGAAGATAGGAGCAATTATCAAGGAAAAAAGTAAAATTAAATTAACTTTAAACATCAAAAGATTTAGAGAACAAGTTTGAGAGATAAGAATCATTTATGATGATGGAAGAATAGTATACAAGACAGACCAAAGGAGATTCTTAGGGGCAGTTTCTAGACTGAACAGGTTTTAAAAGGCAGTTGAGAATACCATTCAGATCAACAGATGTTTAACGAAGGATAAATAAAAATTATCCAATGGAAGCAAATGAGAAACTCCTTGCAGCATAAACTATTAAAAAATAACTATTAAAAAAAATGACAACATATAAAAATATCACTTGCTTTCTTGGCAAAAACATGACAAGAAGAGGGAAAGCTCCACTTAAACCCAGCTACCTCTGTCTTTCTAAAAAGTACTAGGAATCAATTATCCAGAGCAGACACTATATTCAAAAACTGGGGAGAAAGTAACAGAAAGATGTAAATCTGGATTTATTCACATCAATAGGTTCTGGA
Organism: Bos indicus; assembly: GCF_029378745.1. Lineage (NCBI taxonomy): Eukaryota > Metazoa > Chordata > Mammalia > Artiodactyla > Bovidae > Bos > Bos indicus. The sequence goes on along the minus strand of NC_091770.1, from coordinate 15,665,097 downwards.
AAACAAATTTTATAGACTAATCAATGCATGTAGATGTCAGTAGAGATTTATGTCTTGAAAAATGTGATAGTTTAACAGCAGAGACTAAGAGGAAAAGGGAGGAAGCACTGTGTCCTTCTGACTAAGCTTCTCTTTCACAAATCAGCAATAATTCCTTTCTCTATTTTACTTTTCTTTTCAGTGAAATTTGAAAACCTATAGCGTAATAAAAACTACAAGAGAAGTTGTGGATATTAATACACATTTAAGGAAACTTAACAACTGCTGATTTTTTATAGCAGCATTTCATTATCATTTCATTATCATTTCATTATCATTTTAAAAGAGACTTTATTTTTCTTTCATCTTAGAAAATAGAGCCTACTTATAGCACATCCCCTTTTAAAAGATTTTTTCTTTAAAGTAATCCAGCTGAACAAAAGGCAACCGATAACTATGTTTATTAAAAAGCAGAAATCGATATGAAAGCTTTCTCAGACTTGCAAGGTTTCTGGAAATGCAAATTATTGTACTATATTCTACAATTCAATGTGATTTCTTTGAAGTCTAATGTCTCACCATTAAAACAGTCATCATAAGAAAACAGACATGCTACATTAACTTGCAAAAGAATGATGAAACGTCACTTACATGGTTTCTTGGGGCATTTCTGGCATTTGTGAAAGCCCCAGGAGGTGCCCACAGTTCCACAGCAGTCCTCCTGCTTTGAAAGGCCAGGGAGAGCTTTGCCACACTGCAATGATGAGGTGTGAAATAGGAAAGTTAATTGAATGCAGGATGCCCAGCTCCAGAGCACTGGTGTGCTTCACAGCCACATTATAAAACAGTTCCCTTGTTGTTGACACAGAACCTGGGAGGTGGGGACTGTTCAGAGTGGGGGCTCTAAAACCTCAGAATGAAACATCAGTACACAATCAGTAGGACACTCAAGCAAACAAGCATATTTCCAAGAGTTCCTTGGCATTTTTAGAGTCTTCATACACCCTATCACTGTTCAGAGCACTTTATAAAACTTAACCTTCCAATGCCTTTTTTTGTATTTTTTTTTTCCCTTAGTAAGAAGGAACTTAAAAGATACTTTGAACTTTTTACATTTGAATTTTAACTGTCTACTGAGATGTCTGCAGTGGACACTCAGGGAACAGCTGTAAGGGTGAGGCGTGCACGAAGACCTTGAGAATACGGTACAGATCCCACCTACAAGAGGCCATGGGTCCTCCTGTAACACCAAGGCCTGGGCAGGGACAGAATATGACCACGGGCTGAGCCAGATCAGCCCTGGGTGAGACAAACACTCCAGACATCCATGCAGCCTGACCCAGGGAAGTCAGCCACGCTGGGAAGGTTCTGGCAGGTTTAAATCAGGCCAGCAGGCAAAGGAGCCTGGCTTCGGGGTCACCTGAGCACCATGGAGATGACAAATGCAAGGATCCATCTCATGTTCCAGTCAGCCAAGGTCAGAAGAGGCCAAGGGGCAGAATCCTGAAGTTAGACCTGCTCAGTGGCATTGACAAGACTTTAGAATGAAAGACTCTGCTTTGCGCACCGATTTTGAGGCCAATGGTACAGGAAGGGCCACCTGGCTCCTCACTCCTAATATGCAGGCAAAGCCCAGATCTAAGGGGCCACTCTGCCTTCCCCTGCCTCAGCCTCTACAAGATTCTCCAAATGGCTTTCAGAGTCACCTTGGCTTCCCTTGTGGCTCAGCTGGTCAAGAATCCACCTGCAAGGTGGGAGACCTGGGTTCGATCCCTGGGTTGGAAAGATCCTCTGGAGAATGGAAAAGCTACCCACCCCAGTATTCTGGCCTGAAGAATTCCAAGGACTGTATAGTCCATGGGGTCATCCATGGGGCCACAAAGAGTTAGACACGACTAAGTGACTTTCACTTTCACAAGACAAATCTGATCACATTACTCTGAATGAAAACCTTCAGCGACTCTCCCCTGTATGAAGACTGCAACCTCCCCAACATGATACGTGTGACGTTCTAGTTCTCACCTCGGACAATCTCTCTCTGTCCCCTCCCACCACTCTAAATCCATCCTTCAGGCACACTCAAGGACTCCTTATTCTTAACAGGCCCAGAGAACCCTCACCATGAAACCTCCTGTCTCCTCAATTTTAGTGAGTTCCTCCAACCATCCCCTTTACTCCATGACACTTTCTACACAGTTCTGCTGCCTCCACTATATATTTTAATCAAACACAGATGTATTTTATTCATCTTTATATCCCAATGTATAGTACAGGTTGCAAATAAACTCTCAATAAATGTTAAGGGGAGGAAGGAGCAATCAGAAGAAACTAAAGAACAAACCAGTTTCAGTCCATTCAAGCAAGCAATGGTCCTGGGGAAAACAATGGAAACTAGCAAACTAGCCCAGGCTGGTGAGCAGCACTCAGGGGCAGAAAGTTGGGACAGGTGGTGACTCGTAGAAGGGCAGCAGACAGTGGATACCAGTTGTCTGGCAGGCCTCCAGGGACCGCACTGCCTGCCCTCCAGGTCCACCCAGGCAGCATTCCCAACAAGGCTCTGACTACATGTCCAACTTGTAAAACAAAACCAGAGAAGGCAGAGCTCGGCTAATGAAGTTGGAGTTACATCATAGCTTTGAAGTCCTTAGGTTTTTGTGGGTTTTCAAGATTTCAACAGGATGTCGTATTCTCTCCAAAAATAGTGTATGATGAGCAGGAGGAGGGGAGGGGGGCAATGCGGGGAGAAAGTGAACACATGTACAAATGCAGAACCTCGGGGAGGAACAACACATACTGGCTGCATTCAGGTAGTTCCCAGGCTCCTTCAGCTTAATAACAGAAGGCTTAAACCTGAAATACGAAGCAAGGAAGAAGGAAGATGGAACAACGCTCCAGGCGTTAAGACTGCAAACAAAATGATATGTGAAGAACACAGAGGTCTCCACGGTTGCAATCAGCTGCCAAAGCGTGCTTGTGGTTTACTTCCAGTATGATCAGTCAGATTTATGTCAGACACCAGTGCACATCACATGTAGACCATTCTCGTCCCAGCCCCTCTAGGTTCTTCTCCTCATCAAGCAAAACTCTCAACACTTGCCGATTTTATATGCTCCAAATGCTGGTAGCAGTTAAAATCCAATTTTCACCTTGGATTCCTAGAATGTTTGATTTGGGAGGGCAAAAATAAATCATTTCTCCCGACTGGGCCTCAAAAAAATGGTACAAGGTTTTCATTACAGGATTCAGGCTGCTTTATCCTACGGCTTTGTTTTTGCGGGTCCACAGCCAAGAGCAGCACAAGCCATCCAAGTCGATTAAATAAATGGCAGGGTAGGTGGTACCACAACGCTGTGTGTTCCTCTCAAAACTGGGTCTGCACAGTATGAGGACAGACTGCCGGAGATAAAGTCAGGTTTGTAAAAGGCATGAGGTTTCATGGGCGCCCCTTTAGTTAATTACCTATGCAGAGATTTCAAAGGGCAGCAAGAAACTCCACCTGAGATCTTTGCAGCCAGATGCAGGACTTTCTCTCATACAAGAGGTTCCTCAGCACCTGATATTACCTGGATGCTGGAAGCATCTAGAACAAAAGAAGGTAGAGGAAGGATCTCCCCTCCATACCAAAAGTCCACACAGGAGACAATGACATTGAAAGAGACATTAGAATCTCGAATGCCCCCTGTCAGCCTGGAGGAGTCTACTTCTCAATAAGACATAATCACATGGACATAGGCTGATGCTACTGAGCTACATTTTTATTCCCAGAGTAAAGTGATTTTTTTATGAGTTAAAAACACAAATGGAATTTCTCTTGTGTGAATCACTCACCACATTTTCAGAGAAAGCCTGTCTCTCATTTCAAGGCATATCTTATTAGAAATCCAGGAGAAATGTGCTAACTGTATAACCCAATATTTAGTTAGTTCAAGCCAGAAAGGAAAACCTATGCTGTCCATCGAGCAATGCGATAAAGCTCAAAAAGGTCACACAACTCCGGGCTGCACATTAGGGGACTCTTGGACCCCACACGTCCATGCTAGGATTCAGCAAATGCATGGCCCACCTAGAGTGGTCCAAACAGAACAATAAAGGTTCAGGCTACCAGGTTCAGTGACTATCAGCTGAAGAAAGCAGAGATAATCAGACAGACAGCAGAGTTCAGGCATGTTCAACAAACTTGTTGCTTGAAGTTATCTGCATGGTGAAGGTATTAGCAGGACTACAGGCTCCAGCTCACAAGAAAAGAGGATTCTACTCATTAAGCAGGAGACCTTTTCAACACTGAATGATTCTCAACAATGGAAGAGGTCAGCATCTTCACTGATGCTGAAGGCTGAAGGATCATCTCGTGGGAATGCCCAGGGTAAGAGCAGATGTCTCTTAGGGGGTCTGTCAGATCTAGGGCTCCACGTTCAATATACACCGATAGGTCGCATTACTGACAAAGGAAATATTAGAGCCAACCCCAAGTATTGAGTTGCTCTCCTGTCTCTAACAGGACGGTGTCTGGGCAGATACACTCCTACCCAGCTTCTGTGCTTTACCTCGTCCCTCAAATCAACACGGCCAGGGATGCTCATACCAGTCTGAGCTTACTCCTAAGGGACCTACACAAACTAGACAGAAAAAGAGGAAAACAAATAGAACTCCTCCCAGCCCTAATCACCATGATTCTTAGAAGGCTGGCTGCATGAAAATAACTCATCAACCATTACTATCTGCATATCTGGACTAGCACCATACATCAGAAGGTAAGACTATTTGGAAAGCATCACAATTACTCCATGAAAGTTCATGGTACTACTTTTACAGCAAAAAAAGTTATTACAAACAATGGTGTAAAAGCCTTTGTTAAACATTGTTAAGAATTAACAGATTGCAAAACCATGAACTCTTCTAAATCTTGACCTGATTGAGAACACTTATCTGTAGACTTATCTGCAGCACTTACCTGCAAACCCTCACTTTTAAAATATCATAACATTTTCCTGCCACTCAAAATAAAGCTGTGATGACAGCTGGTTTTAGATCTCCCTATAAATATATGAGCATTAAGATTTAAATTTAATGGCTTATACTTTTTGTCTATTAAAAACTCGCCAATGGAATTGCTTCATAGATGAACAATCACTTGAAGAGAGTATGATAAATAAATATTGGAATATGGTTTCAAGAGATTCAATTTTCACACCTTAAAATGACTAGTACCTATAATATCCTCATTTCAAGAACATTTGCTGCACCAGGCCAGTGGATCTTCCCCAGGAAAGATTCAGCCATGGGGAAAAGAAAGGAACAATGGTGTGGAATCATTACACCTGGACCTAAACCTCAAGTCTCTCTGACAAGATGTTCCACACACCATCCAGCATCTCCAGACTAGTTCCCAGACAAAGGGATGGTAATCCCAACTTCAAAGGACTGTGGTGAGATTCCACAGTGCTTGTCCAAGCATGGCTAACCTTATCCCGTCAGCCCCTGTGCAGGGCCTAGTAGACAGTCATCTTCTGGGGCGTGTTCTGCACCAGGACATAGTGTTTGGTAAGCAGAGCATGGGCTGGCTGGATTTCCACCATCCTCCTCAGCTTATATCTTATGTGGGTACAACCTACCGAGAGTTACAGTGCTGGTCAATTTGTTAGGCTCTCAGGATACATTTCTTAAAAGAGTTCAGATACTTTAGGAGTAAACGGGCTGCTTTATGAAGATGGCAACCATGTCAAGGACCCAAAACTGAAGACATTTGAAAATGTTAATACTGAAATACTCTTACAAATTATCTTATCATGTGTACGTAACTCACTTTATTTTGCTATCAGGAACCATTATATACTGAAGTATAAAAGACTCTGAGTTTGAATAAAGAACATTTCTCTCAATGAGATTAAGACACTGGAACCAAAGAAACACAGAGAAACTAAACTATTAAAGTAATATAGATTTTTAAAATGCTCCTAGAGATTGTACCGAAGTAAAACATGAAAGGAGAGAGAGGCTGATTCACTGCAACTCTCTTTCCTGTAAGAGTATGCAGAGCAGTGTTTAGGCAAGAACTGAAACAAGGCAGTGACTCAACGGCTGGACTGGGGAGAAAGATTCCAAAGGGATGGAGCAGCTTTAGCTAAGCCCAATACCTAATACCAACTGGAAGGGACGCCAGGGCGAGAGTAGGCGAAGGACAGAGGAAGGCAGGCCAAATGCAAAGGAACCGCGAGCCGGTGGGGCAAGTCAGAGAATGAAGTGGAGCTAAGGCATGGAGCATTCTCCCAATCTGGGATTCAGCTTGTAGCTGGATATCAAAATTAATCAGGAGGCAGGAAAAAGGAAAGGTCAAAGCAAAAGAGTTCTGGATTGCTTGCAGTGAAATATCTGGCATCTGTGAAGCAGCATGGCAAACAGAAATATTGATCAAGAGGAGGAGGAAGAGAAAGAAAAGATTAAGTGTTTTATAAAAGTATAGTGCTCTACATCTGGTTTGTGTGTGCATACTAAGTCACTTCAGTTGTGTCAGACTCCTTGCAACCCCATGGACTGTGGCCCACCAGGCTCCTCTGCCCATGGGATTCTCCGGGCAAGAATACTGGAGTAGGTGGCCATGCCCTCCTCCAGTCTACATCTGATACTTCCCCTCAAAAGTAAGTATGAATTATTAGGATAGAGTACATCATTCATGGGGAAAAGTAGAAAGTAGAAGAAATTACTGATCAATATGATCAGTAATCAGAGGCCCATAACAAAACTAGGTAATTATTAAATTACTAGAGAAGTGTTGGCTATACTTCTCCTCAAAGAACTAGAAGAAGGGCGTTTTTAAGTTCACTACAAAAGATCTCTTTCCCAACAAATGCTGTCCCCAACAAGAGACATCCCAATACAAACTCCCAGGCATCTCTGTGTTTGGCAAAATTAGTACATTATGATTGTGAAACTGACCTACCCACACAATCTTATTCCCGGATGTGGGACCAGTGAAAAGTTGTATAAAGATGACCCAGAACTGAATAAAGGACAAAAGTATAGCTTTTGAAGTTGGATCAATGTGTCAAAATCCTCACTTTATCCATCACCACCTACATGGTCATGGGCAAAATTCTCAGTCTCTCTGCCTATTTCTTCTTTTAAATGGAACTAAAAATTTCCATTTCCACCAAGCTCTCAAAACTTAAACAATGCATGGAGGCAGATTCTACATGAGACAGCCACGTGTCCAGACATGCTTGGCTCAGAATCAATATTAGACCCCTTCCCTCTGGGTCACTTGTTTAAAAACCTGGGCTTATTTAACAAATGACCGAGTAATCTAATAGTTACTCAATATAATACAGTGTCCCAACTTACAGAGAAGAGCTGCATTAAAATAAGTTAGATCTAGAAATTTAAAGGGCTTCCCTGATAGCTCAGTTGGTAAAGAATCTGCCTGCAATGCAGGAGACCCCGATTCAATTTCTGGGTCAGAAAGATCCACTAGAGAAAGGATAGGCCACCCACTCCATTACTCTTGGGCTTGCCTTGTGGCTCAGCTGGTAAAGAATCCAACTGCAATGCAGGAGACCTGGGTTTGATCCCTGGGTTGGGAAGATTCCCTGGAGAAGGGAAAGGCTACCCACTCCAGTATTCTGGCCTGGAGAATTGCATGGACTGTATTCCATGGACAGAGGAGCCTGGTGGGCCACAGGCCATGGGACTGCAAAGGGTCAGACACAACTGAGTGACTAACACAGAGAAATTTAAAAAGAAAAAGATATTATTATTATTTTTTTTTAAGCTGCACTGCACAGCAAGGAGATCTTTGTTCCCCCACCAGGAATTGAACCCATGTCCCCTGCAATGAAAGTGTGGCATCTTAACCACTGGACCACAGGTGAGTTCCCAAACAAGATATTCTTAAGATTTTGCTAAAAATGTTCAGGTTTTCGCTAAAGTTATCTGACTAGTTTGTTAAAAAATAAAGGTCAGGGGGTTAATGCTGTGGAGAGTTTGTGATTTCATTTTACTTCTACTCAATAAGGACAACATGGTATCACTGAATCACAGTGAGTTAACCAGTTAATATCAGTATTTAAGCAACAGATGACTTCACTTTGGGGACATCAAGATTCTTCTTGTCATACGTCATGTCTTGGTGAGAGGACCAAAATCATGAAACCACAATAATGGAGCCTACTACTCTGCATCCACTCCCAAGCATCACGGCCCAAGCGCAAAGACACTGCAGAACACAGACTCCCTGAGACAGGCCCCAGAGAATGTCTGTTCTTTCCTGTTCAGCTAGTACCATGGACTGAATATTGTTGTGCCTCTCTGTGCATATTCACATCTGACCCCTAACAGCATGACATTAGGAGGTGTGGCCTTTGGGACATAATTAGATTTAGATGAGGTCATGAGGGTGGGCCCTTGTGATAGGATTAGTGTCCTTATGAAGAGAGACAGACTAGAGCCCTCTTTCTGCCCTAGGAAGACAGTGAGAAGGTGGCCATCAACAAACCAGGAAGACAGCCCTGAAGTGAAGTGAAAGTCGCTCAGTCACGTGTGACTCTGCGACCCCATGGACTATACAGTCCATGGAACTCTCCAGGCCAGAATACTGGAGTGGGTAGCCTATCCCTTCTCCAGCGGATCTTCCCATCCCAGGAATCAAACCAGGGTCTCCTGCACTGCAGGCAGATTCTTTACCAACTGAGCTATCAGGGAAGCCTGAAGAGAGCTTCCAGGAATTAAATCTCTCAACATCTTGATCTTATACTTCCAATCTCCAGAACTGGGAGAAAATAAACTTTGGTCATCTCTACTACCCAGTCTATAGCATTGGGTTGGCCAGAAGTTCATCTGGGTTCTTCCATAAGATGTTACAGAAACCTGAACAAACTTTTTTGGCCAACCCAATATTTGTGATGGCAGCCCAAGCCAACTTATACAGAGAGCAACGGTTCTTGTAAATCCTCCAGAAGAAATGAGGATTTCTAAGAGCCTGCATGGAATAGCAGAAACGATACTGGAGTAAGACCCAGAAAGCCTCAGTTTTAGTCCTTACCTACCATAAACTCAAAACAAGACATGAAGCAAGTTTATTTCTCTCTGGACTTCAGCTTCCTCACCAATCAAACTTTAAGGACAGACTAACTGTGAACATTCACTGATAAGCCTAGAGTCTATGATTTTTGAGGGTAACCTGTGAAGGTCCACGTTCATTGAATGTCCCCTGCCTGTCAGGTTAATACACTAGATTCTCTGCCGCCATGTGATTCCACATCCTAACATCATGCCCTGACCTAGACCAGCTCTATCAGTGATAACCAGAATGGGCTTCCTCTTCTGGACCCTGTTTCACGTCCTCCCCTTTTCCTGCTGGTTGGCACTACCAAAAACAAACAAACAAACAGTTCTTTCTAAAAACAGTTGTGGCTTTTCAGTGACTCCTTTCTAAACTATAAGAACTATAATAAATAGATAATTACCAATAAGTGAAATAAATTATTCAGGATAGGCATGGAGATGCAGACTTTCCATGCCTTGAGGTATGACTGTTCAGAAAGTTACATTATGATTGATCAACCCACACTGCACAGGTGTCCCATGAATTATTCCATGTGTGAAAATGCCACACTCACCTCTACCACACCCAGAAGTACCTTATTCCAATGTTCTGGCAAAAAGCCTCAAGGTATTCTGGCAAGAAGAAACTACACCCTCAGTTCTACGAATCTGGTTGAGGGAACATGAATCCCACTTATTAAACCCACTTATTTAAAAAAAAAAAACTCTGGGATTTCTCGTAAAAACCAGAATGAGGACCGTCATGGGAAGAGCTCTCCCTGCAAGTAATGTAACGATTAATCCAAACTCCTGTCACAGCTCTTCTTTGTTTCTATTAATCTTTTCACTATGATATAAACACATCTCCACTCTGGCAAAATGACTTCTGCCCATCTTCTGAGCAAAACAGTCCTCCTTGAGCCTGTGGACCAACCATGGCTCCAAATCAAACTAGAAAACCTCATGAGAGCTCTTCAGCATCCATGTACCAGAACATTAAATATGTTTATGTCTATGTGCCAATAAGAAAAAGCGTCCAAATCTCTGAACCCTATCACTAACGCAACATATTTGATCAACTTGTTCTAAAGGCCTGTTGTCATAAAGGGGAATATTGTTCGATGGAGCACTGGCAGGGTAACAGGCATTGTCTCACAAGAAGAAGAGGAAAACGCTTAAATACTTCCAGATTTTCTAAAAGAACTTGTAAAAAATTTGCTTTGGCTTGAGTAGAACATTCTTTACAGGAAAGTTTTTTTTTTTTTTTTTTTTTAAAGTTCACCCAGCTTTCTTTTATTAGAGTAATTAAAGCAATGTTAGGCATTTGGGGTATCTGATACAACCATAATCCTCTGATATTTCAGGGTATTGATTTTACAAAGTATCTACTGTGACTAGGGCATTAACTGTTGTAAATGTATCCACATTGATTTCTGACAGTGTATTTGTTTAAAGCCTACTGAAGCCAAACCATGGCTTCAAGGAATTCCAGACAACGACTTTAGTTTTATGAAATGGTATTTTTAAAGTTACACTAAGGCAAAAAATGGCTTTAAAGTAACATAAAAGGGGAAAAAATTCTTAAGCATGAAACTTATGATTCTACTTGACATCTTTTCTAAATAAACGGTCAAATTTGGGCTGCCTGTTTTCTCCACCTCTACAATGATTTGAGGATTTCAATAGTCAAGTCTAGCAGGCTATGATATGTGTGTCTTGCTACTCTTAAATTGCAAAAGGAATAATTATGCTTTGTCATGATTATATTCCAACATCATAATTCCCTTAACCTCCCCTTGCAGCAAAACATAAACAACATCATAAATCCTAGTACTAGATGATACAGAGATGAAATTTATCCTAACTCCACTACCAAGGATACTTCCTTTATAAAGACAGACCCAAGATGAGGACGGAAATTAAGACAGGCAGATTGGCATGGCATGGTTATTACTACAGTAATCGGATCTCTCCCAAATGATGAACATAAAGGCCTCTTCTGCCCAAAGCTTATTTCCAGAGCTGTATTGAGAGAAATTCTTGCTATACAGCTTCACTGCCTGTCAGTTTCCTTTTTGTTTACAAAGAAAGATACTGAAAGGAACATAAAACCGTTTGGGGCCTTATAGCACTACATAAACTGTAACACGTGCCTCATTTGGTTAAGCTTTCAGTTTTTCTGTATCTCATCCAAGTACACAGAACTCAAAACTAATAATTACCTGTGGCTTGGTCGCAAGTAGTATAGAAAAACTGAATGCCACAAGTCATATTAAGAGGTTTAATTCCCTGTGAGCAGGGAACCATGGCTGTCTTGACCACTGCTCTGCCACTTGTGGCAGGAACATTTGCTGCTCACCAAAGAACCACTTGCCTCCCCACATGTTCCGGTTCCTAACCCTTATTAGTCAGCATGGACTGCCATAACGAAATTTCAGAGACTGGGTGGCTTCAACAACAGACATTCATTTCCCCTCCGAGTTCCAGAGGGTCAAGATCAAGGTGCCAGCATGGCCAGTTCTGGTGAGGACTCTCCCTGGCTTACAGGAGGCTGCCATCCTGCCATGCCCTCACCTGGCAAAGAGATGGAGCTCTCTGGTTACAAAAAACACTAATCCTGTTGTATCAGGGCCTCACCCTATGACCTCATTTACTCTTAATTACTTCCTTACAGACGATCTCCAATTACAGGCACACTGGGGGTTAAGACTCCAACCTATGAGTCTTCCTTGCCGCAGGAAGTGAGAGGCCGTGCATTCCACACAGCACAGCAGCAGAGCCGTGGAGACCACCGTTGGCCTGAGTCCCTGGCTCACCTGTGAGACATCGAGTGTGTACAAAGTGTAAGCTTTTGCAGGATTTGGGACTACAGTAAACCTTGCCTACTCTAATACTAATATATTTGCTGATGACTCATGTGTGCCTAGTAATGAGCTCAGTTCATAAGTGGCCCATCCTCATGAAAAGCACTAGTCTGTGGGGGAGAGAGGAGAGGTACAAAAATCAACTTTAGGACAATTAACTTTGAAATGGTCTGATTGGATTTCACACGCAGTAAAAGGTTAGGGAGGAGGGATCAATGTGCATTGAAGGAGGACTGCAAGGCTTTTTGGAGGAGCCAACACTTGAGTCTCTCAAGCGGGATAGATTTGAAAGATGATTCTGGGTACTGACTGTCTTTGATGTTTGTACAGTTTGCTTTGTCCATTGATACTATGAGTAAGTATAAGTGGCATCTGAAGCTGTGGAAAAGAAGAAAGATGTCAAAATCATCACAGTCAGAGCACTGCATGGCTAAAAGGAGCCTTGGTAGTCTTCTCAGCCAAACCAGTTATTTGAAAAATAAAGAAACCAAGGGCCAGGGACATGGTGAATTTGCCAAAATGGAAAAAGAGCGATTGTCTTGGAAATACTAATATAAGCTAGTCCCCTCACCTCTCTGAACCTCAAGGTTCATTTAAGTAAATGGGAGACAAGAATACCCACTTCTCCTTGTTTTTTGAAGTTGTTTTGAAGGTCAACTAAGGCCATAAATGTGAATGCTCTCTATCAAATATTTTTTAAAAATACACTGCCTCATTAAAATGCCTGCCCCAAAGCCACAGACCGTTAGACCATTTTCCTAACTCCGTCAAAGCTTGCACACTCTAAAGCAGTCCTCTTCAAAGTACCATCTTGAGAGCAGTGCTCTTTGTTCAAAATACTTAGAACTCCTCTGTCTGGATTTCAAAATGCAGGGCTGATGTTACACTATTTGAAATATCCTCAATGGTGGCAAATCCCTGTTCATCAAAGGGCTGACCTGAGAGCACTGGACGCTTTTGAATTCACTGAGAATACAGTAAATGGGTGGACAGAAAAACAGACATTTTCATGTGAAGCTCATTAACAGGTTCTGAAACACTTCCTTCAAAATCAATTTCCTAACTGCAAACAGCAGTGTTACTACAGTAAATTGCACAGTCTCAAAGAATGAGCTCATTGAAACAACATCCAATTTCATATATAAATTCTTTTATATATGAAAAAAGAAAAAGGGAGAAAAACTGTAAGGATAAGAAAATAATGTTACCATTATTGTGGGGGAAGGTGCAGAGCAAAGTCGGGAATCCTTTTGATATCTTTCAACAAAGGGCAATGCTGTTTTTTTTTCTCACTAAAATTTATGAATCGGGTTCTGAAGGATTGGGTTGTGGCTTATGTTTGTGCTTTTAGTAAGTCAGATGATTCCACTTCATTTTCAGTTTAGTTCAGTTCAGTTGCTCAGTCGTGTCCAACTCTTTGCGACCCCATGAATCGCAGCACGCCAGGCCTCCCTGTCCAACACCATCTCCCGGAGTTCACCCAAACTCACTTCCGTTGAGTTGGTGATGACATCCAGCCATCTCATCCTCTGTCATCCCCTCTTCCCCCTGCCCCCAATCTCTCCCAGCATCAGAGTCTTTTCCAGTGAGTCAACTCTTCCTTCACATGAGGTGGCCAAAGTACTGGAGTTTCAGCTTTAGCATCATTCCTTCCAAAGAACACTCAGGGCTGATCTCCTTCAGAATGGACTGGTTGGATCTCCTTGCAGTCCAAGGGACTCTCAATAGTCTTCTCCAACACCACAGTTCAAAAGCATCAATTCTTCAGCGTTCAGCCTTCTTCACAGTCCAACTCTCACATCCATACACGACCACTGGAAAAACCATAGCCTTGACTAGACGAACCTTTGTTGGCCAAGTAATATCTCTGCTTTTGAATATGCTATCTAGGTTGGTCATAACTTTTCTTCCAAGGAGTAAGCGTCTTTTAATTTCATGGCTGCAGTCACCATCTGGAGTGATTTTGGAGCCCAAAAAAATAAAGTCTGACACTGTTTCCACTTCATTTTAGCATCTAAATTCCAAGGGGTCAATGCAGACAAAGCCAAGAAGCAACATCAGACCCTAGAAATGCCAGCTGTGACTCTTCAAACATTTCTGTAATGTACAAGAGCCTAAACCAGCCATCAGTTCAAGCCATGATCTCTTAAAACCACTTCCAACATGCTCAGAATTGTCGTCTTCAAATGACCACAAAACCTTGCCACTTTGCCGATACCAGAAGTGAAATAACATGCATCTACTCGGAACTGCCCCATGATTATTTTCAATGCCTACTCCTCTGCAAAAACAAGAGTCTAATTAAAATAGGTATATTATTTCAGTGAGCCCTAGAGATATAAAATATGGAAATCTGATATTCTATGTCATGATAAAGGCATTTTCACTACCAATAAAATGAAAACCACCTGAGTGGACTGAAGAAGCATAAACACACTTGTCTATCAAACAAGTCAGGGTGAGTAAACACTCAAAACTGACAGCCCTTCTGGTGCCCAGAAGGCATTGCCAGGGTAAAGACGGGATGCTAGGCAGTAAGAAAGGTAACGTCTGGGTCATCACCCATTCTCTGAATTACTCTACTTCAGTTCTAACAATCTATATTTTGATTATCCTAATGTCTCAGTCCTACATTCTCAATCCAAGTAAAACCAGCAGTTCTTCCTGCTGTTGGCAGAAGCCCAGTGACATGGAGACATGTTCTCTTTCACATGCAGTGTGTGTTTCCCCTTTGGATCATATCCCTGGCTCTATTGATCTTTTTGACTCCAAGAAGAGGGCCCCTGCCTGAAGTCCATCTGGCAGAGGTGGCCAGAGCAAAAGCAGGTGACACTGCAAGGTCCAGGACCTCTCGCGCGAGGTGTCGTGTATATGACACCTTTGGTGACACTCTGCTGTTGACATAGGTAAGGTCTGGCAAAGATGAGCATTTCAGAGCCACTGGGGACAACCAGACTCCCTACCAGTCAGTTAAGCATTGCTTAGATTATGCCAAAGGGCTACTGGAGTATGACACTGAAGCAAATCTCAGATGGCATAGGAAGTGTCTGGTGGCTATGATTTATTCCACCTGAAGGAGGCCAAACTGCAGTAAATGCAACCAACACACTCTCACGGGGCTCTCTGCTTCTGGAGAAAGCAGAGATATTTGGTAACTCTGGCTCTACTTTCCCTCATCACTGCCCAGCAGCACCTCTGCAAGAAGGTCAAGTTCACCCAGGAGAGCCCTGACCCCAAAAGCCTGGGGAAGTGGGGAAGAGGACCGCATACACACCTGACCCCGCTGTTGAGCCAGCCTAACTCCGTTCACCTCACCACATAAGGATAACACAGAAGCAAGAGGCCGAAAGTCTACAGTAAAACTGCTTTATATTAATAGTTGTTCCTTTTTGAAACTTCTCATCTATTTATGTAAGTTATGGACTCAATTATGGAATTAACCAGTGTGAAAGTGTTACAACCATTCTGGCACCATCCTCCTATCAGGATAAAATTAGTATTTCATCCTCACTTCAGGCCTCACCCCAGTAATGCTCATCATCAGTGCAGAGGAGAGTCTGAAGAAATCAAAGAAGAGGTTTCTAAGCAGAATTTCATGTCCTAGATCCCTTAATTGAGCACTAAATTCCTTTCTCATCAATGAGAAGAGACTTTCAAAGTCTGAAGCCCATCAGTATGTCTACTGGGCTGGCCAAAAATTTGTCTGGGTTTTTCCGTAACATCTTATATGTGCTATGCTAAGTTGCTTCAGTCATGTCTGACTCTTTGTGACCCTATAGACTGTATCCCACTGGGCTCCTCTGTCCATGGGTTTCTCTAGGCAAAAATACTGGAGTGGGTTGCTATACCTTTCTCCAGGGAATCTTCCCAACCCAGGGATTGAACCCGTGTCTTTTATATCTCTTGCATTGATAGGCAGGCTCTTCACCACTCATGCCACCTAAGAGGCTTATGGAAAAACCCAAACAAGCTTTTTGGCCAACCCAATACATCTCTACTTACCCATCTCTGTTTTTTCTGCTGTAGAGTCAACAGACAGCTCTATTTTTTCATTGGCTTCTATGTGGTAGAAACAAGGAAATATTTTTCTTCAAAGTCCTGAGACTTTTTAAAAAAGTACTTTCAGCCATGAAGTTAATATACTTTCCCACTTCAGTGAGCTCACACTTTCATGCTAGTTTCTCCATGATGCTTTTTTTTTTTAAGCTTTCTTTTCTTTTATAAGAAAAGCAAGTGAATCTGGTCCTTCAGAAGTATGTGCGTATCCCAGTGTTGTGGTTTAGAACATGAGAATGTTACTGAATTTATCTGCCAAAAAGACCAATCTTCAGTTAAAGAATCTCTTTCTCCAAAGGTCCATTGTTTCTATTTTCCTGTCCAACTTCTAGAACCTCTAAGGGGATCTCAAACTGTTTAATTTTTGCCCGAGGGCTTATTATTTATATGACCAGCAATTAAAGGAAAGAAAGATTTTTTTCAGTGATACCAGGATTTCACATCAAGAAGTGGTCCTTTTCTTCCTAATACACATAAAAGCTTACTTTCTTCTATAGAATTTACAGTGTTTCTTATGGTTTTTAAAATTAAACTTTCCTTATTTTAATTGAAATACAGTTGCTATACAATATTATGTAAGTTACAAGTATACCGTATAGTGATTCACGATTTTTCAAGTTTATGCTCCATTTATAATTATTGTAAAATATTGGCTACATTCACCATGTTGTACAACATATCCTTATAACTTATTTCACACCTTATAGTTTGTACGTCTTGTACCCATGGAGCTTTTTTCCCCAACAATATGGGGATATTACGGTTGCCAACTATGAAAGTGAGTTTGAGTGTTATTTGATTATCTGTGCTAGAGTGCTGTACTAAAAACATCCTCTCTCTTCCGCTTACATCTACTTCAGGTTTTCTGGTATTTCTGTTCTCATTAACGCAAGCATTCATACGTGCAGTGTGCTGCTCTTTTGGCACTTGCAACAGGAAAGTCTTGAGGCTCTTGAATTTTTGTCACATCTTGTACGACTGTCTAATTAAGGGGCACGTTCCCACAATGAACAAAAAACACATGATTTCACAAAGCGGCAGTGGCACACCCGGCATGGAAGCCGGACTCCCAACCGTCCATCTCTCACAAGGTCTTTTCATACCATCTGGCATCATTCAGTTCGGTTCAGTTCAGTCGCTCAGTCGTGTCTGACTCTTTGCGACCCCATGAATCGCAGCACGCCTGGCCTCCCTGTCCATCACCAACTCCCGGAGTTCACTCAGACTCACGTCCATCGAGTCAGTGATGCCATCCAGCCATCTCATCCTCTGTCATCCCCTTCTCCTCCTGCCCCCAATCCCTCCCAGCATCAGAGTCTTTTCCAATGAGTCAACTCTTCGCATGAGGTGGCCAAAGTACTGGAGTTTCAGCTTCAGCATCATTCCCTCCAAAGAAATCCCAGGGCTGATCTCCTTCAGAATGGACTGGTTGGATCTCCTTGCAGTCCAAGGGACTCTCAAGAGTCTTCTCCAACACCACAGTTGAAAAGCATCAATTCTTCAGCACTCAGCCTTCTTCACAGTCCAACTCTCACATCCATATATGACCACTGGAAAAACCATAGCCTTGACTAGACGAACCTTTGTTGGCAAAGTAATGTCTCTGCTTTTCAATATGCTATCTAGGTTGGTCATAACTTTCCTTCCAAGGAGTAAGCGTCTTTTAATCTCATGGCTGCAGTCACCATCTGCAGTGATTTTGGAGCCCCAAAAAAATAAAGTCTGACACTGTTTCCACTGTTTCCCCATCTATTTCCCATGAAGTGATGGGACCGGATGCCATGCTCTTCGTTTTCTGAATGTTGAGCTTTAAGCCAACTTTTTCACTCTCCACTTTCACTTTCATCAAGAGGCTTTTGAGTTCCTCTTCACTTTCTGCCATAAGGGTGGTGTCATCTGCATATCTGAGGTGATTGATATTTCTCCCAGCAATCTTGATTCCAGCTTGTCCTTCTTCCAATCCAGCGTTTCTCATGATGTACTCTGCATATAAGTTAAATAAACAGGGTGACAATATACAGCCTTGACGTACTCCTTTTCCTTTTTGGAACCAGTCTGTTGTTCCATGTCCAGTTCTAACTGTTGCTTCCTGACCTGCATACAGGTTTCTCAAGAGGCAGGTCAGGTGGTCTGGTATTCCCATCTCTTTCAGAATTTTCCACAGTTTATTGTAATCCACACAGTCAAAGGCTTTGGCATAGTCAATAAAGCAGAAATAGATGTTTTTCTGGAACTCTCTTGCTTTTTCCATGATCCAGCGGATGTTGGCAATTTGATCTCTGGTTCCTCTGCCTTTTCTAAAACCAGCTTGAACATCAGGAAGTTCACGGTTCACGTATTGCTGAAGCCTGGCTTGGAGAATTTTGAGCATTACTTTACTAGCATGTGAGATGAGTGCAATTGTACGGTAGTTTGAGCATTCTTTGGCATTGCCCTTCTTTGGGATTGGAATGAAAACTGACCTTTTCCAGTCCTGTGGCCACTGCTGAGTTTTCCAAATTTGTTGGCATATTGAGTGCAGCACTTTCACAACATCATCTTATCATTAGGTCACTGTAAATGTTTATTTCCAGTAATTGGGCAATACATAAAACATGTTTGAAACAATCAAAAACTCTGGATGCCAAATAAGTCTCCAACTTGGGTCACTGTTAAGAAAATCCATTTAGACTAAAGGACACCCTTGAACAATGGAAAACGTGTACCCATTCAATGACCTTATGGTGCAAAAATAGATTTGAGGGACGTTTTATGAAATTTGGCTTCTCCAGTATTCTTGCCTGGAGAATCCCCATGATCAGAGGAGCCTAGCAGGCTACAGTCCATGGGGTTGCAAAGAGTTGGACATGACTGAGTGACTAAGCACACATTAGAGATGAAAACTTGCTGGAAATGTTGAAATAACTATAACCACTAGAAATGTAATTCTAATTTAATCTATTGAGCAAAATATCAGAAATATTTTCAAATATTTATGGAGTACCAGTGCTTACTGTAGGCAACACTGATACCTATCTTTGCCAAAATTATGACTTTTCAACTATTTAAACTTGATTTATTTAATTTTTTATTGGAGTATAATTGATTTTCTTTTTTTTTAAATTTTATTTTATTTTTAAACTTTACAATATTGTATTAGTTTTGCCAAACATCGAAATGAATCCGCCCCAGGTATACCCGTGCTCCCCATCCTGAACCCTCCTCCCTCCTCCCTCCCCATACCCTCCCTCTGGGTCGTCCCAGTGCACCAGCCCCAAGCATCCAGTACCGTGCATCGAACCTGGACTGGCGACTCATTTCATACATGATATTATACATGTTTCAATGCCATTCTCCCAAATCTGCCCACCCTCTCCCTCTCCCACAGAGTCCATAAGACTGATCTATACATCAGTGTTTCTTTTGCTGTCTCATACACAGGGTTATTGTTACCATCTTTCTAATTGATTTTCAATATTGTGTTAGTTTCTGCTGTACAGAAAAGGGAATCAGCCATACATATACATACGTCCACTCTCTTCCAGACTCCATTGCCATATAGGTTCATTATGGAACACTGAATAAAGCTCCCTGTGCAATACAGTAGGTTATTATTAGCTATCTTTTATTTATTGTAGTATACTTCAAACTTGATTTACATTCAAGAAACCGATTTCTCTTGGCCATCCTGTGCTTAGTTGCTCAGTTGTATCCAACTCTTTGCAACCCCACTAACTGCAGCCTGCCAGGCACCTCTGTCCATGGGTATTCTCCAGGCAAGAATACTGGAGTGGGTTGCCATGCCCTTCTCCATGGGATCTTCCCAACCCAGGGATCAAACCCAGGTCTCCCACATTTCAAGCAGATTCTTTACTGTCTGAGCCACCAGGGAAGCCCAAGAATACTAGAATGGGTAGCCTATCCCTTCCCCTGGGGATCTTCACAATCCAAGAATTGAACAGGGTCTCCTGCATTGCAGGTGGATTCTTTACTAGCTGAGCTACTGGGGAAGCCCTGATCACCCTATATGTTCTATTAATTTCTGTTCTCTTAATACTTCAAGGTGAATTTAGTGATTCCTGTACCCAGCCTGATTCACATAGAAATCAACAGTATATATAATCTTAAGAATAAATTATTTTTTAGGACTCTGAAAGATGAAACATCACAATAGAAAGGTATGTTCCCCTTTATCTTGACACTCTCCATCAAGGTAAAAAACATTTTAGATATTTCTAATCACATTATTCGTATTCTTTCCACTTTATAATATTAAGACAAGTCCAAAAAATCTGTGTTATTTATCTATCATCACTAGGTCTATTCGCTAACCACTGAATTTTCTCCATTAATCCTCTCTCACTTCATCTCTAAAACAGCATTGGATTCCCTGACTGATATTCAAGAATACCTGATTCTTGACATCAATCAAGGATGGAACTGGTTAAAACAAAGATGTAGCTACTCATCTTTACCTCATAATCCTCCCCTGCAAGGGTCAATTAATCAATCAGACAGCACATTTATCTGATTTCTGAAGCCAGTAAGTTCAGAATAGTCCAGCTCATCACCATGTTTTTCTTCACAACAGCCCATAATCAAATCCTGATGCTGGATCCTTTACAAAAGCCTCTGCATTCAACTCTTTATCTTCAAGTTGACTTCTTAGATTGGACTCTGATCATTTCACAACTGGACCAAGGCCAACTTCTCCTCCCTGGCTTCCTCATGTCTACCATGTCCATATCTACTTCCATCTTATTCAAAAGTTGCAACTTTTAAATTTTCTAGATATTCATTAAATGTATTAAACATAGGGCTTTTAAATTCATCTTAAAATTATATTATTCTATTTATAAGTCAAGAAAATGTTCACATTTTCTTTTTTTTATAAGGAATTTTCAAATATGCTGAGATAATTCAAAGAATAAAAACAGTAATCACTTGTATTTCTACCTCTGAATCAATAGCTGTTACAATTTTGCTATATTTGTGTATAAAGGGCATTTAAAAGTAAATTACAGACATCATGGCATTCCTCACTCTAGAGTAAGGACACTGCCCTACATACCTCTAATACCATTATCATAGCTAAGAAAAGAATAGTTCCAAAATACTATCTAATATCCAGTCTATATTTAAACATCCTCAATTGTTCTTTAAATGTCTTTCAGAGCTGGGTGTTGATATTTTTTTTTAAACCATGATTAAGGTTCATACATTAGATGTGCTGTTATCTCTCTAGTATCTTTCTGGGGAAGTCAGTATGTGTGTGTGTGTCTTTCTGGGGAAATGTGTGTGTGTGTGTGTGTTTAATGATATGAATGTTTTAAAGAAACCAAGCAACAATTTATCAATCTTTTGATGTGATAGTTTTGGCTTGTTTCTTCTCCTTCAGTATTCCCTGTGAGGGTGGGGGGGTGGGTGTGTGTGTGGGTGTGTGTGTGTGGGTGGGTGTGTGTGTTTAATGATATGAATGTTTCAAAGAAACCAAGCAACAATTTATCAATCTTTTTGATGTGATCGTTTTGGCTTGTTTCTTCACCTTCAGTATTCCCTGTAAGCTAGAGGTTAGGTGTAAAGGCTCAATTAGATTCTGCTATGTATTTCTGGCAAGAATCCTTTTAAGGTGTTGCTGTACATTTCATACTGTAGCCCATCAGGAGGTACATAATGTCACTTGTCCTGCTTTTAATGATTCTGAATTTGATCACTTGATCAAAGGGGCATCATGCTAGTTTTACTTTGACACCAAGTCACTTATTTTGCCTTAAACCTAAGGTTTAAAAGACTTTATATCTGTACCAACATCTTCCAGGAACTCTAGTTTACTTCTCTCATCTCTTCTGATGCTTCTTTCTTACCTGTTTCTTACAGTGTTCTCTCTCGTCTGTTTAATTTCTCCCCTCTTCTCTGTGAGCTTAGTTTCCTAACCAATCATCCATTTTCCTCCACTATCCAAGCAGGTCCCGAAATTCTATTGTGAAAGTCTCATGCATTCGAATACACTGATCACAGTTCATGTTGTATTTTCAACCTCAAGTTTACTGCTTCATTTTTAGAATGTGCTACAGAAACAAGAGTATTTTTACCAAATGTTGCATATGACTTCTATTGGCAATACATAAGCATAGGTGCTTACTGATTATGACATTAAGTTCTCAGTAGGTGTAATCTACAGTGAATAAGAATCTTGCTACTGAGCAAAACACCAGTATTTATTTAAAATAAATAATAAAAGTTTAAGTACTCGTTAGGGTTTTCTGTCATTCATTTAAAATCCACTTATACCTCCCTCTGTAGCTGTATTTGCAAACCAACCATAGCAAGAAAACACAAATATTTCCAAACACCTCTGTAGCATACATCTTATATACTATTGACTATTTTGTCAGTAATTTTTTAATGCCTGGATCATCTTAATTGCACAAATTGGACAATCATAGGCATTCAACATTTCTCACCAATAGGAAAAAAATGTATTCTGAGAATATTTTGAAGCTGTGTATTACTGACTACACATGCAAAATGAATTAAGCATTGAGGTCACTGTCTGGATCATTTAGATCAGAAGTCAGAGAAATATCCAGATAAGGCAAAAATGTATTCCAATGAGTCTGAATTATTTGGATAATTCCACCAACTATTCAATTCATGTGAATTGTATAATCCACCTTAGGCCTAAAAGTAAATAATTTGTTTATATTCTTTCCAGTGAGCAAGTGTCTGCCTACAATTACATGTACAAGAATAACACGGTCTGTTGACATCTCATTTTCTTGCTTTTTACCATCTGTGTTCCAATTTGGAAACTAAGGAGAAAGATACTGGGCACAGAATTTTAAAAGGACGTGCTTTTTCCTCATGATCGACCTAAGCTGAAATGACTAAACAATGCAAATGACACCAAATTCATCCTCCTCCTCCAAGGCTTTTCTGGGGCAAATTGTGCAGTGCATGAGGCTTACTTCAGCCCCACTGCCCCTGTAAAAACTTGCCTTTGACACAGTAATCCAGTCTTTACTTCTAAGCTAAATGTAACTTGATGATATTCCTTCTGCAAAAAGCATGTTTAAACCTGGTCTTCAACTGAGGAAGAAAAAGCCCCCCTTTCAGCAGGCATTTCAGGCTCTACAGGCAGACCAAGGTTGAGTGGGAGATTAAACCTTCCCTGCCTTAGTGAAGTTACATGACAAAAGCAATCACCTGCTCTATTTTTACGTTTGACTCTCTCAATAGGTAAGCATTTTCTAAGCGAGTATTTTTATAGTTCTGTAACATTTGCAGAGCATGTCACTTTGCCTAGTCTAATTCTGACCAAGCCCCATACTCTTGTCTCCACTTTACAAATAAGGAAGCTGGTTCCTTGCCACCAAGTGCTGAGCCCATGGCTCTAACCAAGGTTTTAAAACTCTACATGGCTCTTCTTTCCATTCTGGTCTACAAACCAATTTTGCTTCTTCCTTTAGGAGAAAAGGGTTTCCCTGGTTGCTCAGTGGTAAAGAAACCCTGCCAATGCAGGAGACACAGGGTCAATCCCTGGGTCAGGAAGATCCCTTGGAGAAGAAAATGACAACCTACCTCAATATTCCTCCCCGAGAAATCCCAGGGACAGAGGAGCCAGTAGGCTACAGTCCATGGGGTCGCAAAAGACTTGGACACGATAGCAACCAAACAACGAGAAGAAAGGAGATGACCTACCCATAGACTTGCCCGGCACCTAAAAGTGTTCTCCAGGTTCAAAAGCGAGAATGACTCATTCTATTATCAACATATATCACACACACAGACACACATCATTTTTTGAAGATTCAGGTAACAGTAGATAAACAGATCTCACCTATTCTTCTCACAGGGGGTTAAAACCATAATAAGTGACAGGAGAAGAACCACAGAACAAAGCTATGTCATTATCACCTAATTCCAAAGAAGGACGCACCAAGTAACTGTGGCAGAGGAACCAGTAATTTTCTGTTGCTTTTACCATGCACATTCAATGATGAGTTTTAAAGAAAATTCAACTTCTCTCTCACTTAACAATATATAGGCCTACAGTTACACATAAATGCAATATTTAAAATATACTTCAAACAACTTATACACTGCTATTCTAGTTATATAGTTTTATAAGAAAATAAAAGATGACAAATTATTATTGTCTGATGGATTCAAAACGACTATATCCATTAACCAGCAAACTATTGCAAAAAGGCATGAAAATTTTCAAACATCTCTGTAGAATATATCTCATGTACCAAATCTCATGTCTGGCACATGCTTATTCACAGATTACTGTAACTGAAAAACTACCAACGGGCAATCATGGACATCTTACAGCATTTCTGGAAGTTCAACACATACTATTATCTTAGAGGTACTTCCAAATATCTTACAATGCTTACAGTATCTTATATGTCAGAGGTTGGCAAACTCTTTCTGGAAGTCTTTGCAGACCATATTTTAGGCATTTCAGATCATATGACCTCACTGAAAGTATACAATCCTTCTGTCAGTAGCATGAAAGCAGACATAGACAGTATGTAAATGATGGATCTGGCTGTATCCAATAGATCTTTATTTATAGTAACAGGCCCACAGGTTGCCAATTCCTTCTACAAAAACCTCATTTCATCAAGGCTGTCTTATTAAAAGAGACTATCTAGAACACATCACTAAAATGGGCTGGGCAGTGCTGCTCACCTGTGACCCAATGGTTTCCTGGAAGCACCGGCCCAGCTGGGTCTTAGCAGCCACCGGATACACGTGAGGAATGACTTGCTGGTATGAGGAATGGACCGTCTGGGTCTTCTGGACAGGAAGGCCTTGGTAAGGGGCTTGGGACTGGCCCGGTTGAGCTTCTTTAACCTTCTGACCTGTTGGGCCATCAACTCTTGAAACCTGATGTATCTGGACCGAGGCCTCGGGAGGGTGCTTCACATGGATATTGACTATGTTAGGAGGAAATTTCACTAAAACAGATAGGGAGGAAAACTTATCAGCTGTAAATAATTAACATGCATGTCATGATGAAAGTAAATTTTCATGCTCATCAGCATGAAACTAAGTTTTATACATACACATATACTTAAGTACATATATATTATGCTGTTGTTTTGTTGTTTAAGTCGTGCCAAACTCTTTTGTGATCCCATGGACTGTAGCCCACCAGGTCCTCTGTCCATGGGATTTCCTAGGCAAGAATACTGGAGTGGGTAGCCATTCCCTTCTCCAGGGGATCTTCCCACCCAGGAATCAAACCCATATCTCCTGCATTGCAGGCAGATTCTCTTTACCGCTAAGCCACCAGGAAAGCCCACATATATATTATACATAGGATAAATAAAAGATTTATAGTGTGGATCTAGTTTTGCTGCACAGCCATTAAAACTCTTGAGAGTAAAAGGGGACACTAAAAAATTAAACCTGAATTTATATACCTTAAAGAATAAAACTACTTTTACAAAGCAAAATTTAAATCTCTCAGAATAATGGATTCATGAAACATTTTTTTCAGAAGAGCCAAAAAACTATGAAATTTGTGCTACTTGTGGTCATGCATTTTATTGAACAAAAGTAATTAAGACTCAAAAGTTAGATTATTTTCTAATTTCTCACAAAGTTTTCATCAGAGAGACTATAGGATTTATAACACAATTTCAGAAAACATAGTTCTCTTACCCTTAAACCTGGTGTGTACATACTTTTGTGCTTCTTTTCACACACACAAAATATTTAAGTGTGACATTTTATATCAGTATTTTCTTTCTCTGCAGGTTTCACACAGAATTTTATCTTCTGATTCTAAGATTCAGGTTTTAAAGAATATAAGCCAGTAACACTGCTCTGACCCCTTTTTTAAAAATTGTGCATGTGTGAGAGGTGCCAGGTTGAAAAGAATGAATTAGTCACAGAATTTGAGCTCCAACTGACCTAGTTTATCTTCCTCTACAGATGAATAAACTGAAGCCCAGGGAGGTTACAGATTGTTTAGAACTAAAACCAAGTGCTCTTTGACTACAAAATAGACTTGGTATTCAACAGCAGGTACTGCTAGATGATTAATGACCATCAGAGTCAGAACACCATCCTGTTCATCTTCCCCTTTCCCAGGTCCTGCCAGAAGAGCACGGTGTACGTTTATTAGCTCTTGGTCCTATGTCACCAGAGAAAGATGGGCTCCATTTTCTCATTTCCTAGGTACCATTCTCTATGGCTGAGAAAGCACTGTCGCCATCTAACGGGGCCCATATTCTGTTCCAGTGCCAACCCCGCAGGCACTGGGCTTCTGCATATATAGGTCTGGCATGTTAACAGAGTTCTGACAAATAGGCAAAATCAAAAAATAGTCAGCCTACCTTTTACTCCTTGCTGGCTGGTCATGGTCAGAGGCAAAGTATGTGTCGAGTGGACAACATGTGTTCCCAACGCCTTGCCTGACTGCTGGGAATGCTGATACACTTTAGGCAGGCTGGCCCCGTGGACTGGGATCTGACAGAGCTTCCCTGTGAAATTTGGAGGGCACTGGCATTTGTCCCTCGAACTGCACTGGCCTCCATTCATACATGGAAGATGGCAAATTACTATAACGGGAAAGAGAAAATGTGAAGAGTTGGTTAGTTTCTCAAAAGCTAAGTAACAATCAATCAATATAACACTCCCAAAGCACAGCCATCATATTACCAATGACTTTAGAAATGGTTAACAAAGGAGAACCTACACTGGGAGAAAAATACTTTTTTTTTTTCCTATCTTTTTCTTTCCACCTTAAGTAAGTCATTTAGCTCTCCAATTGCTTGTGGTTGTTCATCCACAATGCTGGAAAGAATTCATGGGGGAAAAAAATACATATATGTAAATATACATAGTTACTTAGGATATCTCTTACATTCTGTACTTACTTTGTTTTCCTATTACTATTTACTGTCTTTCTAGATTATAAACTCCTTGGGGGAAAGAAATGCCTGGTTTAATGACCTTTATATCCTCAGCAACTAAAATAATGTCCAGCGCATAGTGGACATTAAATATTTCTTCCAAGAATAAACAAATGAGAGTGCTAAAAATAATATCTGTTGAGAATTTTCTCTACATAAGGAACTGAACTAAGCTCTACCCAGAATAAGGGAGTAGAATAGTTTGAATCCCACTTTACAGGAATTTGCAATCCCATTAGGATAACAAGACCACAGTGAAACCTAGGAGTAGCAGAGTGATTAATAGTTGGGAATTTATTTAGAATGCCAAAAGGTAAAAGGATGTGTCTGGGTGAAGAATTTTATGAAGAGTTTAAATTCTGGCTAAATTCAGCTTATGGCCAACCTCTTTACGACTAATGAATTCTTCCCGTCAGCCTTTAAACTGAGCATATTTCCAGCAGCTTAAAAAATAAGTCTCTCAACTCCATTCTCTTTCAGCTTCTACTCTGCTTCAATCCTCTCCTCCATGACCAAACTTTGCAAAAGAATTATCTGCTCACTTCTCTGCTCACTACTAGCTAGCCAGCACCAAGTTGTATTCCCTTCTTTGTGTGTGTTCCCTTTTCCCATACCTCTCCTACACTGAAACTCCTCTTACTCAGGTCACTAATGGTCTCCACATTGCTAAATCCATTGGTTGGATTTCAGTCTTCCCTTAGCTTCTGTGACATCTCACCCACCTAGTTTGCTCTTTCCCCTTTGTCTACTGTCTCTTGCTATTCTTTGCAAACTCCACTCTTTCCTTATCCTTTAAACACAGATGTGCTTCAAGATTTGGTCTCAAAATCTTCTGCTTCACTAACCCTACACTTTCTGATTTCATCCTACCATATGATGATGTCACTCAAAACCATATTTCTGAGCCAAAGCTTTCTTCTGCGCTCCACACTGTCTACATCCTGTACATCTTCTATAGACATCTCAAACTTACAATGTCCCACTTGGAACAGGATCATCTTCCCCCTAACATCCCCCATTCACTGAGGGATGCTTAACAGAAATCTGAGGGTCCTCTCAAACCACTCAAATATCCAGTTCTCCAGGCCCTGCCTTCTAAACATTTATCAAATATGCCCACATCTTTCTCATCATAGAGATCCTATTTTCTCTAAACATCATTTCCTACAATTCAGCTACTTTGAATTTGATTCCTGAGTGGACAGGGCTCTCTCACCCCTCCTCATGTTTTATCTACCCTGCATCCTTGGCCTGGAACACTCTTTCCATTTGCTTCCCAACACCCTCCCCGTTTGCCCACCTAACTTCTACTCACCTTTTAGATTCTGCTTAAACCTCACTTCCTGAAAGCATTTCCAGTTACCCCTCATCTAGGTTTGGGCCTCTCCTCTGTGCCTCCATGGGCTCTCATTCACTGTTCATCATGCCCCTTGGCTTACTGCATTATAATCCTCTGACTTCGTTTCTGTATGTCCCATTCAACTAGAGCTCTGTGAGGTCAGGGACTTCAATGTTTTACCCCTAACATGTAGCTCAGCTTTTAGAAAAAATGCTGCAGCTCAAAAAAAAATTACTAGATGAAAGAATGAACAGATTTATGGCTACTACTTTGTCAAATACCATTCCAGGTACTACAGAAGAAAGTAAAAGCTAACTGGAGCTGTTAGATAATACATGATAACTAAAAATACACATTAACAAATAAGTAACACTGGAAAATATAAAATGCAAATTCTATGGAATTTCAGAGAAAAGTCATTTCTGGGAAGTCAAAATAGACTTTTCAGAAGAGCTCACTTGAAATAAGTCTTTGAAGCTGGGGATTCAGAAAAACAGAAAGGACTGCATCCCAGGAGAATGGTGTGTGAAAAGGCCAGAGGTAGGCAAATTTGGAAGATGAGAAAGCCTGTGTTGTTGAAATCCCAGATTCCTTGGGGAGAGGGGTCAGGTGATAAACTGGGAGATGTAGACTTAACTCTGGGAATGGGTAAAGGTCTGATGAAGAGTTTGGATTTTATTCTGTAATTAGTAAATCATTTTGGAGACTTCAGGGAGAGAATTTTCCAGGAAAATTACTCTTGTGATGGCATGTGGCATTAGCTGGAAAGGAGAGTGACCAAGTAGAGAAGTCAGATAGGAGAATATTAAAATAACTGAAAGACAACTTGAAAAACCCTTGGATTAGGATCACAGTAAAAAGAACTGATAGAAACATGAAGTAATATTATGATAGACAGGCAATCAGTAAAACGTGGAGATAGGACACAGGAAGTTAACAGAAGTGAAGGAAGAGGTAAGACACTGAAGGAGAAAGAAAAGAACTGGAAAAAAATGACCAAGGTGACTGCCAAGAACTATGTCCAGGGTCTGACTATGGGGCAGATAAAGTCAAAACTGTCCATGCAAGATAGGGTCTAGAATACGCTTCCTCAAGTGTCTAATCTACACTGAGGTGCTGAGTAAGAAGAAGAGTTAAAGCTGACTCTGAGGTTGAGTCAAAGACTTCATAATTCCAAGTTCAATTCTAAACTGAATTTCTACTAAACAACAGCTTGCTGCTGGATGAGTTTAATGTGCATGCCTAGCCAAGATTTTCAGTCTGTTCAGTTCAGTTCAGTCGCTCAGTTGTATCCAACTCTTCACGACCTCATGGACTACAGCACGCCAGGCTTCCCTGTCCTTCCCTGTCCTCCCGGAGCCTACTCAAACTCATGTCCATCATGTTGGTGATGTCATCCAACCATCTCGTCCTCTGTTGCCCCCTTCTCCTCCTGCCTTCAATCTTTCCCAGCATCAGGGTCTTTTCCAACGAATCAGTTCTTTGCATCAGGTGGCCAAAGTATTGGAGTTTCAGCTTCAGCATCAGTTCTCCCAGTGAATATTCAGGACTGATTTCCTTTAGAATTGGGTGGTTTGATCTCCTTGCAGTCCAAGGGACTCTCAAGGGTCTTCTCCAACACCACAGTTCAAAAGCATCAATTTTTCGGCACTCAGCTTTCTTTATAGTCCAACTCTCTCATCCATACATGAGTACTGGAAAAACCATAGCTTTGAATAGATGGACCTTTGTTGGTAAAGTAATGTCTCTGCTTTTTAATATGCTGTCTAGGTTGGTCATAACTTTTCTTCCAAGGAGCAAGCATCTCAAATAATTTATCACTGGAATAGAAGCACACTTTATTTTGTATGCTCGATCCCTGGGTCAGGAAGATCCCCTGGAAGAGAACATGGCAACCCACTCCAATATTCTTACCTGGAGAATCCCATGGACAGAGAAGCCTGGCAGACTACAGTCCATGGGGTCACAAAGAATGGGACATGACTGAAGTGACTTAGCACAATATGCATGAATTTCAGTTAATACAGTTTAATTAAATAATACCAGTCTCCCAAAAACATGATCTGAACTTCATTTGCCACAATATTAACTAGGTAACTTCACTGCTATCTCCTTGGTCCACAAATCACTACATAAATAACAGATGTGTATCACGGCCAATAACCAGTCATATCACTCCTTCAGAGTCTGTTGGCAAGTGATCCTGGCATATCTGCTATTCAGTTCATATATCCCCTCTCTCTTGAACCTCCCTCATACACGGACAGCAAAGCAGGTAGTTGAGTTGCCTCATCACTTCACAAGGACAAACTCACATGACATTTTACAGAAGTGTATAATCAAAATGGCAAAAAAAAAAAAAAAAAAGTAGGCACAGCAAAGAAACAGAAAGTGGTAACACTGGAAATAAAACTGGAAAGTGGTTGTGATGTAGGATAAAGATGGTCCCACGGAAATGACATTAACGGAACTCAGATATTCCACAACTTCAAAAGCACAAAGGTGAGTTGTTGAAACCTGATTCAAACTTAGAAAGGTTCACTAACAGGTTCACTAAGGCAAAGAAAAGATACTCACTCCACATCATACAGTATATCAGAAGAAAGTGAAAATATTCAGGAGACTCTTAAGTTCTACTGAAAGAAATAAAACACTTTAATTCTCAGTGTTTCTAACACTTTAAATCATAGGGCACTTTGTAAATATTGCCTCTACTATTTTTTCCCCTTTCCCTATACATACATCACCTACAGTAAAAGAATTTTAATGTTTTGACAAAAAAAAAAAAAATTTAAGGCAATGGAACTAGTAATTTCTCCATTGATTAAGATTGTTTTGCACAGTTATAGCTTCCATGGTCATTTTTATGGTGCTGCACCACCACGCAAAGAGGTCTGCCTATCACCTTTACTAAAATACCATCTTTATTTTTTTTAACAAAGCTGGTGTTTATTTCTAGTATCAATAGTAGATTTTGAAATCTAAAATTAATTTAATTAGCTTTGTTTAAATTTATTTTTAAACCTTGGAGATAGCTTCCACGCAAACATTTCAAAAACAGTACCAGTCTAAGTGGATACAGCAACAATCCCAAAATAGAACTCCAATAACCCTGTGTCTCTCTGGTCATAAAAGAAACCACTTCTGCTGACTTATTCCAACCAGTAACTGGCCACTATTTATAACCATTTATGAATGAGAAATAAAATACTTATTCTCCTGTTCCAGCATTTTCACAAAAATCTAAATTACAATCTAAAGTTCTTTGCCTCAATTCATTCACTGTGCATTGAGTCCTTTGTGGCAGGTTGATCTTTTTAAAGCTAAATAGTCTTTTGTGTCAAAGAAAACAAATTTAAAATCACCCTACAAAAGTTAAGGATTTGACTATGAATAGTTTCTTTCTGTTTCAAAAGTTCGTGCCACTCTCAAAACATTGCCTGGTGATATATAGTCTGGGGTGCCACTGTTCTAGAAAACGTTCTCAACACATGAAGGGGGAAAAGAGTAAGTTATCTTTAAGGCTGCCTTGAGAAGCCTGTGGTATGCTAGTTGTAAGTCTAGCTATGGCATATATTTTAGAACACATAACTGGAAGGTGTAATATAGAATGCTGGCTGAGAAATGTCATAACCTTGTGAGCTCGACATCTTGTTGGCCATCACCATAATTCACTTCATTGCATCATACAGTCGCCTGGGACCTACCGCAAATAACAAGAGGCATGTGTGCCTTTAGCCTGATATTCCAAAGAGTGTGATTTCATGACAACCACTCCAAGCATCTCATGGTACAAATATAAAAGGTCACAATGAGCAAAAGGATCCAGGCTGGAAGAAAAAGTTGGAGGATTTAAATATGCCCAGCGTTTCGGTACATTCCACCATTCACAGTGGTCCATAAAACTAGCAGGCCTCAACAAACTAGGCTGAGAGGATAATATTCACAGTCTACGCCACAAATTGGAACTTAGTTTAAATGAATAGGTACTGATCTGTATACAAATATGGGCAAACTGAATTTTCGACACATTGGGGCTATAAAAAGCTAGACTCTCATTCTTCCCTGTTATCTTAGCTGACTATAAAAATATTTCAGCTGCTTGTCCCCAAAAAGCGCTCTAAGAATGTGCTTGACTTTCCTAAAGGCAACTCCCAGCAACACCCTGGCCCCTCTACCCACCCCCTCGCTTTGTGCGCCAGCAGACTGTTTCAAGTTATTGTGGTCAAGGCAGAGCACAGCAAACTCCCATCTGAAGGAAAACCTACATCTGTCGTTTTGTAGAAGAGACACACACATGATTTTGATTTGAAGAGCTACTTCCATTTTCCCACTTGTCTCTCATTAGGAGAATAATGTTCTCTTAAAGGCGTTCAACGTTTTGGTTGCTATCCCTTGCAAAGTGAAAAGAAAAGTAATAATATTTTTAGCAAGTTCAAGTTATCACTTTATCTCTCCCCTAAATATACCTACCTTACTCTCTTTTAAAGGATACCCACAGATTCTATTCAGCCAGAAAGTAGGTTAATACTGTAGCCGTTTAAAGGTTTCAGATAACAAAATGTCAGATAATAAACACTGCAGCAAACCATTGCTCATTTTTTAAATGTATTTTTAATTGGAGGATAATTGCTTTACAATGTTGTGTTGGTTTCTGCCATACAACAATGCGAATCAGTACCCCCTCTCTTGAACCTCCCACCCTTCTAGGTTGTCACAGAGCACCAGGCTGAGCTCCCTTTCCACTGTCTGTCTATTTAACATATGCTAATGTATATGTTTCTGTGCTACTCTCTCAGGAAGCAAAAGTTAGAACTGGACATGGAACAACAGACTGGTTCCAAATAGGAAAAGGAGTACATCAAGGCTGTATATTGTCACCCTGCTTATTTAACTTCTATGCAGAGTACATCATGAGAAATGCTGGGCTGGAAGAAACACAAGCTGGAATCAAGACTGCCGGGAGAAATATCAATAACCTCAGATGTGCAGATGATACCACCTTTATGGCAGAAAGTGAAGAGGAACTAAAAAGCCTCTTGATAAAAGTGAAAGAGGAGAGTGAAAAGTTGGCTTAAAGCTCAACATTCAGAAAACAAAGATCATGGTATCTGGTCCCATCATTTTCATGGGAAATAGATAAGGAATAGTGGAAACAGTGTCAGACTTTATTTTGGGGGGCTCCAAAATCACTGCAGATGGTGACTGCAGCCATGAAATTAAAAGACGCTTACTTCTTGGAAGGAAAGTTATGACCAACCTAGATAGCATATTCAAAAGTAGAGATATTACTTTGCCAACAAAGGTCCATTTAGTCAAAGCTATGGTTTTTCCAGTAGTCACGTATGGATGTGAGAGTTGGACTGTGAAGAAAGCTGAGTGCCAAAGAATTGATGCCTTTGAACTATGGTGTTCGAGAAGACTCTTGAGAGTCCCTTGGACTGCAAGGAGATCCAACCAGTCTGTCCTAAAGGAGATCACTTCTGGGTGTTCACTGGAAGGACTGATGCTGAAGCTGAAACTCCAATACTTTGGCCACCTCATGCAAAAAGTTGACTCATTGGAAAAAACCCTGATGCTGGGAGGGATTGGGGGCAGGAGAAGAAGGGGATGACAGAGGATGAGATGGCTGGATGGCATCACTGACTCGAGGGACATGAGTTTGGGTGAACTCCCGGAGTTGGTGATGGACAGGGAGGCCTGGCTTGCTGCGATTCATGGGGTCGAAAAGAGTCAGACACGACTGAGCGACTGAACTGAACTGAATGTATATGTTTCTGTGCTACTCTCTCAATTGCCGCGCTGTATCCACAAGACTGTTCTCTATGTCTGTGTCACTATTCCTGCCCTGCAAATAAAACCATTGCTTATTTTAAGAACCTGTCCCTCTTCTTAAAAACCTGCATGCTTCCCATTTAATTCAGTATGCATCACCCCACCTCCTACCCCCACTGCATCAAAAAATAAATAAAACGACTGAAGCTGAAAGCCAAGATGGAGAGGTCACATCTCTCTGGGGCGAAGACAGAGGAGCTGTCCTACACATGAGCCAAGAAAGGAAGTACAGAGATTAGTAGGCATTTACTAAAATCTAAGTTTGAGGTTTTTTTTTTTTTTTGAATGCAGAGATTTACCATTGCTGTGCTCCAAAATTGCTTAGAGTCTATTCTTGATTATCTGTCTGATAACTTAAACGGAGTCCCAGACGGAACCAACAAAACATCTGCGATCCAGGTTGTCTGGAACAACCTGTCCAAGGAGGTGACATTGCACCTAAACCCGAAAGGAGAAGAATCTAGTGATGTGAACACTGGCAGAAGGGTGTTTGCAGAAGAAGAAATAACAGGAGGTAAGATCTTAAGGTGAGACAAGGTTTAGAAAGGCCCAGAAACTGAAGGAGGCAGATGTGGTGGGAATGTCAAAGGAAAACAGAAAGTGAGAAAAGCTGGCTGGAGAGACAGAGCAGAGTAGACTCTTCTTTCTTTCCAGAAGGATATTTGCTGGTGTTGTTCAGTCGCTCAGTTGTGTCTGACTCTTAGCAACCCCATGGGCTGCAGCATGCCCGGATTCCCTGTCCTTCACCATCTCCCAGGTTTTGCTCAAACTCATGTCCACTGAGTCAGTGATGCCATCCAACCATCTCAACCTCTGTCATCTCCTTCTCCTCCTGCCTTTAATCTTTCCCAGCATCAGGGTCTTTTCTAGTCAGCACTTCCCATCAGGTGGCCAAAGTATTGGAGCTTCAGCTTCAGCATCAGTGCTTCCAATGAATATTCAGGATTGATTTCCTTTATAATTGACTGGTTTGATCTCCTTGCAGTCCAAGGGACTCTCAAGAGTCTTGTCTAACACCACAGTTCGAAAGCATCAATTCTTTGGTGCTCAACTTTCTTTATAGTCAACTCTCACATTGATATGTGACTACTGGAAAAACCATAGCTTGGATGACACAGACCTTTGTCAGTAAAGTAACGTCTCTGCTTTTTAATATGCTGTCTATGTTTGTCATAGCTTTCTTTCAAGGAGCAAACGTCTTTTAATTTCATGTCTGCAGTCACCATCTGCAGCGATTTTGGAGCCCAAGAAAATATAGGGCTGCCTATAAAGCCTTCCCAGCGGTAAAAAGGCCACCTGCCCTGCAGGAGCCGCAGGAGACATGGGTTCAATCTCTGGGTCAGGAAGATGCCCAGGAGGAAGGCATGGCAACCCATTCTAGTATTCTCACCTGGAGAATCCTCATAGACAGTGGAGCCTCCCAGGCAACAGTCCACAGGGTCGTAAAGAGTCAGACATGACTGAAGTGACTTAACACACATAATAGCAGATACCATTAAAACAGGAAAAATGTAAGTTAAAACTCAGGACCAGGATAGATTAAGACGTACAAAAGACAGAACCAGGAGAAGAGAAAGGACAAAGGTAAGTAAGGTTAAATAGAATCACCTATTGTATGTATGTGAAATGTGCACTGTGAACTTGGCTTTGAGTTAGTTCCTGGACCTCATTTTAAATTTCTGAATAACTATTTAGCCAGACTGAAGTTAAATTCTTAATTTAAGACTCAAATAGATAATGACTCTCTACGGTAAGATGACTTTAAAAAAATTCTTTTTATTGATTATCTATGCACATCATAATCACAGTGGGCTGAATGGTGGTCTCCTGAAAGATATGCCCATGTCCTGTGAACACCCAGAATCTGTGAATATTACTTCAGGTGGTAGATGAGTAAAACAAATGTGACTAGAATTTCTGAGAGGAGGCACTTAACCTGACTTATCCAACTGACCTCTCATTTCAATGACAAAGTCCTTTTAAGAATGAGGTCCAGAGCAATTTGGCTAAAGAGGAAGAAGCAATATGACAGAGGAAGAGATGGAAATGATGCAGCCAGAAGTCAGGGAGCATTGACAGCCATGAGAATTGGGAAGAGTCAAGAAAGGGACTCTCCTCCTAAGCCTCCAGGAGGAGGGCGGCCCTCTACACCTTGACTTTGACTTTCTGGTCCCCAGAGCTGTGGGAGAATACATCTCAATTGTTTTCAGTAAGAGGACTGTTTTCTTAATGTGTGAGACATGAGACTAATGTTTGTCATAGTACACGTAAAAGGGGGAAGAAAGAGTCCAAAGTCTTGGGGCAAGGGAAAAATGCTTTCCTAAAAGCTAAAAATGCACCCACCACAATCTATGTTTTACTTGCTCTGTAAATTAAGATGATCATTTGCATCCCATCCCCATCTATCAAATACTATACTGGACTAGAATGAAAGGAAATACACATTTCAACAAATGCAAACCTTAATACAAACAAAAACCCCACGAATCTAATTTTTAATGCTGGTGTGCATTAGCAAATGCTTGGATAGTACGTTCTGTTTATAACAGGGGCGATAGGAAGCCCTACCACCCACACGCTCACCAGAGCTTCCAATTTGGGATGAAGCCATTCATCATCTCCACTTTGTTTATGGCTTTCTGCTCACAGATCATCAACCTCACCATAGCTGTGGGCTATCTCATTTGATCCAGTTTTATATTTTGCATAACCTAGGGAGCTTTCTGGGGTTCCCAGGTGGTTCAGGACAGTAAAGAATCTGCTTGCCATGTGGATAGACCTGGGTTCAATCCCCAGGTTGGAAAGATCTCCTGGAGAAGGAAATGGCTACCCACTCCAGTATTCTTGCCTAGGAAATCCCATGGATAAAGTACCCTGGTAGGCTAGAGTCCATGGGGTCACGAAGAATCGGACATGACTGAGCAACTAATACTTTCTTTCTGGGAGCCTTCCATATCAAGCAAATCATAAAATTCTACTTTATACCCTTCATCCATAGAGGCTTGCTCTCAGTAATTCCCAAACCTAGGGCTCTTTAGCCTTTAGGAATAACACAACAACATCTTCAGGTTGCAGAGTAAACACATCAATCCCATACACCTTGGGAGACTGAGGCAAGTCATTTCATTTTGTGGATTACTGTGCCTGCCTCTGCAAAAGGGGGGTGGTTCAATGACATAATCCACAGGTTCTTTCCTATTTCTATAATTATGGTTCTCAAAACTCTAGACAAGGTAGGAGAGTGAAATTCAGATTTCCTCATCTCACCTAATGTGACTGACACAATATAAATTCTTTAAAAGGAACAAATACATATGCAGTCACTTGTAATTTATGTAGAAGGGGCTGGGGTTAATTTGCCACATGATGTGCTTTCTTTTTATTTTAATGTATAGTCAGACACTGATTCAAACATCAGTTGCCTACTTAGCGACAAAGCAGTTTATAAAATGCCCAAATGTTTATGAAAAGCTGACCTCACTTGAAAGCATTACGTGAACATAATGGGGGAAGTGATAGAGCTGTAGACTAATGGACAGGGAGATAGGTTTTATAAAAACGATGCCATGCTTCATCCCTAAAGACTATACCTTTTACAGTGGTATCACTGCAACTATCTTCAGAGAAACGACGTCATTTTAGCTATTGTAGCAGGGCATTTTCTTTAATATCATTGCAAAATGCTTTCTCAAAAAACAATACCACTTAAGTTATATATGATATTAAAAATAAGTTTAAAAAAATGTACTGCACCACTATAATTTGCAAACTTGGTCTGGAGAATCAAGTTCATACTCATTAAATTAATTATTACCTGCTTGTTATTTATTTATTCTTGAGCCATCGGGATAGGATTAGAGATTAATCTAAATTTATCATTTTAAAATATTTGCTGAGTCAAAACCTTGACATAGAGACTTCCCTGGTGGTCCCGTGGCTAAGACTCTGCCACACTCCCAATGCAAGGGGCCTGGGATTCCACCCCTGGTCAGGGAACTAGATTCTACATGCCGCAGTCAGTTCACAAGCTGCAACTAAAGAGCCTTCATACTGCAAATAAGACCTGGTACAGCCAAATAAATATGTATTTTTAAAAAGAGTAATTAAAAAAAACCTCGACATACATATCTAACTTGAGAGCACATAGCTAATGGCACTCAACCTCCTGACTTCACAGCACATCCTAATTCCTGCAGCCCTTTCAAGTCTGGTCTAAATATGGCCTCCAATAAAGAAACTTTCCTCCAAAGAAAGGGAGATACTGAATAGGAAGAAGCCTAGAAGCACTTGCAAACATGGAGGGAGCATCTAATACTTAATAATTTCTATGTCATTTATCAATTTGCCTTGTATTATAATTATTTTTCTCTTCCTCCTACTGGATTTTAAATATAGAAGGAAAGGGACCATAATGCTTTTTCTTCTTTGTACTGCTCCCGTATTTCATAGCACAGCCTTTTGCAGACAAAAACTCAACATAAAAAAATGTTGCCATTAATTCCCTAAAAATTCAAGATGGAAAAAAAGGCAGCATTTATCTCTTGTAACACTCCTCATTGCTTTCTGATGCTGTTTAACTTAAGCATACACAGGACTTCTTTAGCTTACATTGTGGTTATGTCCCAATAAACCCATCTATAATATCAAAAGTCAACAATGCATTTAATACATCTAACCTAGCAACCATCCTAGCTGAGCTTTGTCTACCTTAAATGCTCTCAGAACACTTATAATTAGGCAACATCATCTAACAAGCCTATTTTATAATGAAGTGTTGACTACCTCATGTACTGATTAAATACTGTACTGAAATGAAAAACAGAATGGTTGCATGTGTACAGAAGAGGGTTATGTGTATATTGGTGGTTTACCCTCACGATGGTATGACTACTGGAAACGCAGTGGCTGCCACTGCCAAGCCTCATGAGAGAGGATCCTAGCACTTATCGTTAGCTCAGGAAAAAGATCAAAATTCAAAGTACAGCTTCAACCAAATCCACATGGCTTCTGAATCATCATCAGGTAAGCTGAACCCCTGTAAACTGGGGACCTTTTGTACTAAAGCGGTAGTTTTCAAACTATGTTCCATAAAGCATTACCGTGCTAAAGGTGCTAAAAAGGAGATCTTCACGACCCAGATAATCACGATGGTGTGATCACTGACCTAGAGCCAGACATCCTGGAATGTGAAGTCAAGTGGGCCTTAGAAAGCATCACTACGAACAAAGCTAGTGGAGGTGATGGAATTCCAGTTGAGCTATTTCACATCCTGAAAGATGATGCTGTGAAAGTGCTACACTCAATATGCCAGCACATTTGGAAAACTCAGCAGTGGCCACAGGACTGGAAAAGGTCAGTTTTCATTCCAATCCCAAAGAAAGGCAATGCCAAAGAATGCTCAAACTACTGCACAATTACACTCATCTCACACACTAGTAAAGTAAGGCTCAAAATTCTCCAAGCCAGGCTTCAGCAATATGTGAACTTGCAGATGTTCAAGCTGGTTTTAGAAAAGGCAGAGGAACCAGACATCAAATTGCCAACATCCGCTGGATCATCGAAAAAGCAAGAGAGTTCCAGAAAAACATCTATTTCTGCTTTATTGACTATGCCAAAGCCTTTGACTGTGTGGATCACAGTAAACTGTGGAAAATTCTGAAAGAGATGGGAATACCAGACCACCTGACCTGCCTCTTGAGAAATTTGTATGCAGGTCAGGAAGCAACAATTAGAACTGGACATGGAACAACAGAGTGGTTCTAAATAGGAAAAGGAGTTCATCAAGGCTGTATATTGTCACCCTGTTTATTTAACTTATACGCAGAGTACATCATGAGAAATGCTGGACTGGAAGAAACACAAGCTGGAATCAAGATTGCCAGGAGAAATATCAATAACCTCAGATATGCAGATGACATCACCCTTATGGCAGAAAGTGAAGAGGAACTCAAAAGCCTCTTGATGAAAGTGAAAGTGGAGAGTGAAAAAGTTGGCTTAAAGTTCAACATTCAGAAAACGAAGATCATGACATCTGGTCCCACCACTTCATGGGAAATAGATGGGGAAACAGTGTCAGACTTTATTTTTCTGGGCTCCAAAATCACTGTAGATGGTGACAGCAGCCATGAAATTAAAAGACGCTTACTCCTTGGAAGGAAAGTTATGACCAACCTAGATAGCATATTGAAAAGCAGAGACATTACTTTGCCAACAAAGGTTCGTCTAGTCAAGGCTATGGTTTTTCCTGTGGTCACATATGGATGTGAGAGTTGGACTGTGAAGAAGGCTGAGTGCTGAAGAATTGATGCTTTTGAACTGTGGTGTTGGAGAAGACTCTTGAGAGTCCCTTGGACTGCAAGGAGATCTAACCAGTCCATTCTGAAGGAGATCAGCCCTGGGATTTCTTTGGAAGGAATGATGCTGAAGCTGAAACTCCAGTACTTTGGCCACCGAGTGCAAAGAGTTGATTCATTGGAAAAGACCCTGATGCTGAGAGGGATTGGGGGCAGAGGAGAAGGGGACGACAGAGGATGAGATGGCTGGATGGCATCACTGACTCGATGGACGTGAGTCTGAGTGAACTCCGGGAGTTGGTGATGGACAGGGAGGCCTGCCGTGCTGCGATTCATGGGGTCACAAAGAGTCGGACACGACTGAGTGACTGATCTGATCTGATCTGAACTAACCTAATTCAATCACTGTATTCACCAAAGAGTGAGCTACAGAGATTGTGTGTGCTTAGGTTTCAGGACCAGATTGTGACAGACATGGGATTGAGCCCATGCTTCCTAAACCCTGATCCAGTGCTCTTTTCCACATAGATCTTATGATGGAAAGACCAAGAGGTATCCTTCGAGTCTCACCACATGGTCTTGTCCCAAGTCTTCCTTTCTTCTTCCACAGAATCAGTTTTCATAACTGGTCACCAGATGTGCAAATGGGGCAAAACCTAACTTAGATGGAGATCTGGCCAGTTGTAGATGAGGTACATTCACAAAATCCTCCAAGGGTTGAAATACATGAGCTGAAACATATCAGGGCTTCTTTTTTTTTTTTTAAAAAAAAAAAAGAAGGATGCACAGACATCAGAGGAAGACTCAGAACAAAGTCAAAAACAGTGGAATGAAAAAAGAATCGAATAGTGCTTGTGGACAGCACAAAGACCCCTTTCACGACTGCAGAAAGTGCTACTGCAATCTGCTGATACATCACTGTCCCCCTCCATTCCCGTGAGGTGAGAAAGGAAGGCCTGAAGCTCAAAAAGTGGTATCGGCTCATTCAGTGAAGTTTTCTTCTATGTCTGCCATAGCAAGTACTGTTCTAAGCCCATGGCAAATGTCAACAAACCAAGCAAACCAAAATCTCTGCCCCCCGCCTGGCTCTTCCCTTCTGCTGTATCATCATCTTTGTGAGACTCTGGGCATGAGGAGAATCTTGGTTTGGGGCCCAGGAGGAGGACAGGGTTAGAAAAAGGGTTATTCTCCCAGTTCTACAGGTTATCAACCACCTCTCCCTGAGCGTGAAGCAAGGTCAGGCAGGGCACTGTGCTGGGTGTTCTGGGGAGGGACCTTCAAAGGGCGGAGTGAGGACCTCCCTCTTGGGGCTTCATCTGCAGTGGGTCTTGAAGGGTCTGGAAAGAAAGACCTGGGCAGATGGTTTGTGATGTGCAGCTCACCAGCACTGGGTGGGGAGGAGGGAGAACCCTTGGTGATCCTTAGGTATTCTCCCAAGAGTTGCAGTAGGGATGAAGTTTCTGTGTAAGTAGGCAAGGGTCTGGAGCTAGCATAATTTGTGTTTATTATCATCATTATATTATCTATATCCCATAAGCTGATGCCTAGAGGGACATCCAGGTTATGGTGTGGATCACCACATCTCGCATTTGTATTCTTTTGTCCCTATATAGCCAAGATACTGTCCCATGTTATAAATTGATATAGAGCCTAAAGAGCTACAAAATATCTCCCTAAGCAGACAGATGGTAAATTACATAACCATTCCTTTTTTATTTGTTTAGATTGTCTGAATTTCTTTTTAACTCTTACAGATAAAGCTGCAAGGAACATCCTCAAG
This sequence comes from Bos indicus, assembly GCF_029378745.1. NCBI lineage: Eukaryota > Metazoa > Chordata > Mammalia > Artiodactyla > Bovidae > Bos > Bos indicus. The sequence continues at coordinate 15,623,002 of NC_091770.1, read as the reverse complement.
CACATCGTTTCATCCTTCTTAGTAATTCTTTCCTTATGCATTCAACTAATATTGAGCAACCACTTATTAGGTAACAGGCAATGTGCTAGGTGATACCATCAACCAGAAAAACATATGAACCAATTAAACCAATGTAACCGTCTTATCACAGGGAGGACAAGGAGCATAAGCAGTAAGAACAAGGGCCTGGAATTAGATCTCAAGGGGGTGTGGATGCCAGTTTCATCATTTCTTAGTGATATGATCATAGGCAAGTTATTTAGCATTTCTCTGCCCCTCATTTCTTCACCTATGAAATGAGCATAAAAACTGAACCCAGCTCATACGGTTGTTGTGTGTCTTGAATGAAGTCATTTATTCAAAGCACTCAGCACATAGTAAGTACGCAGCAAAGGTTAGCCATCAGCGTTAACTCCCTGATTAGGATATGATGGGAACATATAAAAGGGGAAACCAGGGGCTTCCCTAGTGGTCCAGAAAATAAGACTCTGCCTTGCAATCCAAGAGACACCGGTTCAATCCCTGGGCTTGGAGGATCCCCACATGCTTCAGAGCAACTAAACCCATGTGCCACAACTACTGAGCCCACACACCGGAGCTACTGAAGACCGCACACCTAGAGCCCACACTCTGCAAGAGAAGCCACTGCAATGAGAAGTCCTGGAACCTCAATGAAGAGTGGCCCCCACTTGCTGCAACTAAAGAAAGCCTGCATGCAGCAAAGCCAACAATCTTTTTAAAAATAAAAGGGGAAACAAAACCCACGCAACAAGCGAGGAATGGGTTGTTGCATATACTGCATGTTATTTCATTCACTACTCCACTCCCAGTACTCAATGAGGAGACACGGAACTTCTCAGTACATCAATAGATGAATCCTCTAAATAAGAGTTTATCAACTATTAACATCAATAGCCGTGTATGAACATATATCCAAATTCACATCTTGCCAAAACTGGATTTTGTTCTTTAATATTAGCACCAGTTTAACAGTTTCAGAATAACTTCTAAGCTGTAATATTCTACATGCAATCAGGTTACTTTATCACAATGTTGATTCTTCATGCAACTATTTACTAAAGATTTCTAACACTTCCTGTAGTTTTTTTTTTTTTTTACTGTTTTAACTATCTTTATATTTTACCTATCCCATAAAATCTTAATGATTTTTAAAATTATTTCAATGATGGTTTTTATAGATAATAGATTTAAGATTTTGTCTTTATGATGAAAATATCTTTGTAAATGTATTTCCTATTCATTTTAGTTTATTTGGATACAGATATTTTACTAATTCCATGCAATTAAGTTTATAGCTTCTTTTCTCTATAACGTTCTGTTTCATTCCTTTAAAAGCTGCTACCCCTCTACGTGTGTGACATAATCTATTTCATACCAGCTCTTCAGATGATTTTCATCTCTTTCTTGCTTATTTAACTTGTTCCATCTGGAGTTTTTACCCACTGAATAAACATGAGTTATCACTCACTTTGCTTCAAACTGCAACCTAAATAGCTTACCATTAGTTATTAATACAACTTCCTTCCCCCCCGCCCCCCACCTTTTTTTTAAAAGCTAAGTTATTTTGAATGGAAGTCTTCAAAAGGGGGAAGACATAATGCGGTAGAAAGAAAAAAAAGGAAAAGAAGGAAGGGCAGTTTAGGGTGGGGTCAAGGATGGGAGAGTGGGGGAAGAACTCAGGATAACAGAGTGGAGGCCCAGGACTAACACAAAAGCAGAGAGACATTCCCTGAGAGATGTAAAAGAAGAAACTCAGTGGGTAATAAAATGAAATGGGGTCTGTAAAATTCAGCTGGATGCCAAAAGGGATAAATTCTGAGTAGACAATGTTTGGGAACCACTACTATAAACAAAAATCTGCATGGCCCGTCTACAGCTTCCTTTTATTCCCTCCCTCCATGGATCATTACTTTCCCATGGCTCCCACCTAACAACGCCACCCCAGGACACCATATTTCTTCATCCTGGTCTTTTATTCTCTTTTAAAGAGAGGGGATTCCTCACAGTGTTCTCTTCCTGATAGTAAGCCATCACCAAGGAGCACAGAGGAAGGTGACACGGGGGTGCAGTGCAAGGCATCTCGAACGCCATGACCAGGAAAGTATCCAACACAAAGGATACGGATATCCCGTGTGGCCACCGAAGGAACGTGCAGTTGAGAAAGGCAGCCACATATCTTTCTAGGTATCAAACTAGAAAATTCTTGGAGAAATAGACTCCTAATGCCTTTTTTACATACTTAAGAGTACAGACAGATTGTGACCTTTAACCTCTGTGTAACACAAAAATGCACAGAGAAAAGCAGTTGAGAAGCCCCTCTATACTGGTGGGTAAACTATCCCAAACACGGATGAATTTCAACATTTTACATGTAGGTGACAGAATATACACACAGGTATAGCAAGAGATTGCATAAGCTCGACCATCAAAATCAGCTGAAGAACCACCTGCCAACGGCTGTCATGATGAGGTAACAGTTTCTGCTTCAGGTAGTGAGAACTGAGTTTTCGCTTCTTTGCATTTTAGACCTATAAGGCCTTGGTGAAAGAATTGAAGTTAGAGGGAAAAGAGGAGCCTTTTACAAAACACTCAATACTAAAAATGTATAAAGCTGTACCACAAAAGTTGCAATTCTACAACCTGTTAGAATAAAAGAAAATTCTACCTCAGATTTCTCCTGACACGGCAGCCTATTTTTGGTTCTCTTACCTCGGGGCGGAGAAGAATGAAATGCCTAACAAGAATGAGAAGGTAGTTTATAGATATGATCACAGAGTAGGGTGGTAGGGAAGAGGTTCCCCAACAGTTTTCACTGGATCATTCCATCTGATATTCGGGTTCATTTGAGCTAAAAGCCAAATGCATGAATCTCCTGCTTCACAATCTCAGAGATGGAAGACATCGAAACCCAATCATGACGGGAGGCTTCTTCTTGGTCTAGCTCCCATTAGCTGCCCAGCCTCTGTGGTGTCCCCACCACATGTGTCCATGTGTATCTAGTGGTGTCCCCTCCATTGAGGTCACATTCCCTTCAATTCCAGTCATACCCAGCCCTTGGTCTGTTCTAAGCAGGCCATGCTCCCTCACACACATGTGGTTCTATACAGGCTCTTTCCTCCTCCCAACTCACCACCCCAACCCTACCATGTCAACCCAAGCATTTGCCTAAGCTTTACCTCATCACTAAGGCCTTTCCTGATGACACTGGAGAAAAACTGATAGCTCCCACTTCTGCCACATAGTCTCAAAGTGATGCATTCATGTGCACAGCCAGCCCAGCACAGACAGCATTCCACTATAACTGAGTGCATGTCTGACTTCTCCAAAAGGTCACGAGCGCCTGGGAGGGAAGAAACCTTGTCCCTGGGATCTTGCCTGTTTTAGCTGTCCAGCCCTAGAGCTTAACAAATGCTAGTTACAAGGTGGGTAACTTGTTGTTGTTGTTCAGCCACTAAGTTGTGTCCAACTCTTTGCGACCCCGTGGACTACATCACGCCAGGCCTCCCTGTGGCTGGGTACCTAGTAAGTGCTTCTTCAATGAACAAATGAGGCTTCTTACAAAACAATTATGGAGCCAGCTGAATGCCGAATTCCAGCTTATAGTTGCCTTTCCAGTTTCTTAATGTTTTCTTACCTGACCCTCAACTGACAGGCTAAATTAGTGATTTGCTTTCTGAATTATTCACTGAATTTTCACAAAAAGAACCCTTTTTTGATCAGTTTACATACCATTTAATTGAATGATGTTATTTCCAGTTAGAAACAAAAGAACTGACCCTTGGAAGCCATATTACTCAGACATGGGAGGTATAATGTGTGGGAAGAACTAAGAGCTAGGAATATTCAGCATGCCATGGGCATCAGTCAGTGTATTTTTAAAGAGGAATGGAGGGAATTGGTTAATTTGCAAATTCAGCTACATGGAGATTGTTTTAGAAAGCTTCTACTGCAGACAGCTTAAAATCACACACAGCAGAACTTTCCAGAGTCAAATGCTAAAGCTATTCAAAGCCACGTGATTCATTACTGACTGTGAGATGAGCCAAGATGTCTTCTTCCATTTAACTTAAATAACTTGATATGTCAAGTTCAGGTTATTAAAATAGGCCTATTCATTCCTCGGGGCTCCATATATACTTCCTGAATCTGGAACATTCCATTAAAGCAAGACAATGTGTATCAAAACTGACTTCCTGAAGATAATTCCTTTTAATCCCCAGTATTGGCCCGTGAATATGTTTCTAATTAATTCTCTTGAGATGTAGCTCAGACTCAGACTAAGTTGACTTTTGAAACATCCTAGTGTATACTCTACTACTCAGTTACCACAATAAAACAATCAGAGGTCTAGATTTTGCACAGGATAAGAATCAGAGACATGGAAGACAAAGTAAATTAAAACTACCATCATTAATCAGGACTAGAAAAATTTCCAAATTCTCCTGGCAACGTTCCTAAATAAACCAAGTATCATCAGGGAAACTACTTGGGCATACAAAGAATTTCAGAAACTTTTCCCTAGTATTCCTCCTGTTTCATTCTCCTTTCCTTTTATGGCCAGTCAGACACTGAAGTTAAGGAAACTATATAAGGATATTTTAATTCAGAATTATAATGCGCCATACAATGATTGCTACTGATAAAAAACGAGGTGTTTTAATAAACAACAATCACTTCTCTGTCATTTTCACAAACTAAAACATTTTACTAAATTGATTTCAACATGAAGTGGTGCAGAATTTATCACAGATTTGACCTAAACAATTAGAAAAGTCTATACACTACTTAGAGAGAGATGCATCTACTTTCTGAGTTAATGCTGTTCTGGAAAAGGTAACTGCCAAAACTGAACTGGCAACTTGAAAAAGCTGCAGAAGCGGAAAGAAGGAAGCATTTTACACCTTTTACACCTACTAATACATTCAATTCCATGGGAGCTTGAACCCCAGTGACTTCAAACATCTCTTTTCACAAGCCATTTGGAGCACAGCATGTTCTCTACTTCACTTCTAAAATTCTATTAACTCTCTTTGTGGAACCAGTGTATTTAATCAACTTTACCACATGATTCACATTTTCCAGTCCATTATTTTTATCAGGAAAGAGACCCAACCAATAAATAATAATAATAATACTTCTTCCTGGATGTGATACAAGTTTCAAGTCTAGCGTGTCAGAAGGTCCGTGTACTGGGAGACCAATGACCTGAGTTCCACTTTGTAGGTCTACATCACACAGCTAAACAACCCTCAGCAGTTCAGTGTTTTTCTAGTAGGTAAAACAATAGATTTAACTGATATATAAATTTTTTATGGTCCTACTACCACTACTCCTAAGTCACTTCAGTCGTGCCCGACTCTGTGCAACCCCATAGATGGCAGCCCACCAGGCTCCCCCGTCCCTGGGATTCTCCAGGCAAGAACACTGGAGTGGGTTGCCATTTCCTTCTCCAATGCATGAAAGTGAAAAGTGAAAGGGAAGTCGCTCAGTCATGTCCAACTCTTAGCGACCCCATGGACTGCAGCCCACCAAGCTCCTCCATCCATGGGATTTGCCAGGCAAGAGTACTGGAGTGGGGTGCCATTGCCTTCTCCGGTCCTATACTCTATTAAATATGAAAGAACACTGCTTAGAAGCCACAAACATTGGCACCTGGTTTCTTCACCAGCCCATCACACACACATCAACTATCACCAAATTCTACCATTTCTCTCTTCAGTATTTATTTCTTCCTTTCCACCCCAATGCCTTTGTCCAACTTCAGGCTCCAGTATCCTGCAGAGACCATGACAAAGCTGTTCTGATAGCCTCCCCACCTCCCTTCTTACTTTTCTCCAGTATGTCCTCTGCATACCCTAGCTAGAAAGTACTTTTTGACAAGTATGCTAAATCAGCTCATTTCCCTACATGATTTATCTATAGTTGTCACCTAAAGGAAAAAAAAGCAAACAAACAAACCTGTTTTCTCAATGGAATGTAACAAGTCCATGGGCTGCCTCCTGGGGTTTGTGGTGAGCATTAAAGGCCTGGCTGTGCACTAAACGCCAGGTGCTGCCTGTCTTACCCCCACCACAGAGGTAATTCTACACCGTCAACACCTGAGGCATTCTAGACCACAGAACCGAGCTACCTGTGATTCCTGAAACATACCACTCTCCCCACCCCCCACCCCCCACATCCAAGCCACATGTCATGCCTCAGGCTACATTCTGGAAGAATTCCACTCCCCCTTCTTCACTTCCTGAGCCCCACCCTCTCCCTGCCCTACCCGCCCCCAGTGACCCTCCCTGAGGCCCAGGCGCTTTTGCGTTCTCTGCACCCGGTGCGCCCTCAGTAGGCACCCAATAAACATCAGTGATTTGAATGAACCTCAGCGGAGCCAACTCTTCAGCCTTCCTACCAAAGCCAGAAGACCCCAAGTTAAATGCTCTAGGTTTATACATGGACCAATTAAGAATGGTTTTTTCCAGGACATCTTTGCATGTCCCTTTTTATTCCAAATAATTCCAAAATATGTAATGTTTGAAGTGAAATGATAGTTTTTGGCTAGTATTCCATGATGTTTCAGATTGCTTCCAGCGCTTTTTCCACTAAATATTGGGTTGGCCAAAAAGTTCATTTGAATTTTTCTGTAACAACTTAGGGAAAAACCCGACTGAACTTTTTGGCCAACCCAAGAGGTAGCATCAATCTGGGAAAGATTTAACTTCTGCTACTTTAGACACAGCCCTCAAACAGTCTTAAAACTTTTAATATTATATCCAGAATACTTTAAAAGCCATATTTTGTATTATTTCCATCATCTTTAACATACTGGCACATTTCCAATGTCAAGTGATTATCGAAAGGCTCTTAGAGTTTCCTATTTTTTAGGTCTAAAATGAACATTCTCTCACTCTCTTTACCAAAGCCCTTCTCCTTTGTCTATATCTGGCAGGCCTCTCTTTTTATAAAACTCAATTGATTTTAGCTTACTTTGCTGTTCTTTTTTTAAAAAAGAAAACTACAACACAATTTCATAAATATTTCATTAATATTTCATTTTCGAATACAAAGCATCTATCACTGGAAGAGAAAGGCTATACATGTGGATTAACTTACAGCTTATTCATTATCTTCATAAATGATTTATGATTAGATCTTCCAGCTGTTAGCAAGCTGATCAACAGCCAGGCAGAGGAAAAACACTGAATCCTACTTGTCAAAACGATACGCAATCAATGTGGTCTAGATTAAGAAAGCTTAAACTTGATTCAAAGGCAAGAAAAGAATTTCTGCTTTCACCATTAGCATAAAACCATAGAGTTCTTACTATTCAAATGGAAAATTCAGGTTTTCATAGCCCAGTACCCCAGGGAAAAAGGAAAAACCAGAGATTGATAGAATTTTCCAAGTAAGTATTAGATATATGATCATGATATCCAGTCAGAATTCCTAAAGCCAAGAAGAACAACTCATTTTGATTTTTAAGAGGTTATCTGGCCACTGCCTTTATATATGCTCACTTATTATGTACAAATCTATTGACACACATACAAACAAAAGTCCATTAAACATTCACAATTGATAAATGTCACCCTCCATTTCTAGTACCTTAAATTGAACACTATAGCCACAAAAGGTAGGTCAGAAAGACACTGTCTCCTGCCAAATTTGCACTTCTGAGTCAAACAAGTTATTTATAAATGACTGTCACACTGTACAAAAAATGCTTGAGTCTAACAAGTAAGTTCCTCACCATGTGTCTTTCAGGCTCCTGTAAGACTATCAAGGAATGCCAGCAAGCGTGCTCTGACTTTTACCAAGTCACTCCATCCCCATCTGACAGAAGCAATCCAACAGCCATGAAAGATACAGAATAACAGCAAAGTTCAATGAGAACTGTCCTCAACATATTTGGCAAAACCAATACACTATTGTAAAGTTTAAAAATAAAATTAAAAAAATTTTAAAAAAAGGACAGAAGAGATTATTTACCAACCAAATGATCCAAAATTTATAAAACTGATCAGTAAAGTTATTAACTGAATGTTTATTCCAAGATGAAAGTTCTTTAATACGCCAACATAAACCTGTTGAAAAGTTTCCTCTTACTTTGTTAATAATTAAAATATATTAACCCTTTTCAGCTAATATATTTAGTATGTGAAAGTGTTGGAAATGACATAGCTATCTGAAAATGCTTTCATATTACTCTTGACATTATTTACCCATACAAAAAAAATTGTTTTCAGAAGGCAAGGACAATAAAGTTTCCATAAGGAAATGGCTATATAGCCTCTACACAAAGGAAAGGTACTACCAATTGCTGGACTCTTACTCTTTTATTAAATTTACTATCCCAGCTACTTCTTCAAACAACTCTGTGAATGACATAATTTTATACCAACTTAAGAAGATTAACAGACTGAGACATTTAGTTTTCTTCCCAAAGTTCCTCATTAATAAATGGCAGAATCAATATTCAAAGTCTACCACACTGTCCCCAAAATGTGCATGTTGTCCCAGCAGAATTTAGAGAGGCCAGGAGGGGATAGAAAGCCCAGTCATTATTGCTATGACAAGTGGCTGGTGCAAACACCCATGGAAGCAGCAGCCACAACATAGACGTTATATTCTCTCCTTTTTTAAAAAAATTAATTTTTTATTTTATATTAGGCTAAAGTCAATAGATCCAACCAGTCCATCCTAAAGGAGATCAGTCCTGGGTGTTCATTGGAAGGACTGATGCTGAAGCTGAAACTTCAATACTTTGGCCACCTCATGCGAAGATTGGACTCATTGGAAAAGACTCTGATGCTGGGAGGGATTGGGGGCAGGAGGAGAAGGGGACGACAGAGGATGAGATGGCTAGATGGCATCACTGACTCGATGGACGTGAGTCTGAGTGAACTCCGGGAGTTGGTGATGGACAAGGAGGCCTGGCGTGCTGCGATTCATGGGGTCGCAAAGAGTCAGACATGACTGAGAGATTGAACTGAACTGAAAGTCAATTAACAATGTTGTGGCAGCTTCAGGAGGACAGTAAAGGGAGTCAGCCATATATATACGCACATATCCATTCTCCCCCAAACTCCCCTCTTCTCCTCTATCTTTAAGAAAAAATACTTGTCTACCACAGCTCTTGCTAGACCTAGAGACACTGAATCCTTCTCAATACACTACACTGGTCAGTCACAGGCAGACTTGGTGGGTAAAATCTACTTTTTATCCTGAAGGACTGCAATCATCAATCATGAAACAGAACAGTTGCTACTAGTCACAAGAGCCAAACACCTAGTTGATAGTATGCCTGTTTACAATACAGAGTTATTCTCAACAGCACTGTAAAAAGCCTATTTCTACAGTAGGTCAACTCACTGCACTGAATTCCCATACTTTTCCATTTATTTTACTAATCATCATTATTGAAACAACATAAAGAAAAGATTGGTGCCTCATCTGTAAAAGCTTAAAAGCTAGCTAGAGGAAACCAAACTGACATAGGTATTCAGGCTCTTGGGCGGGCCACCCAAGGACGCTGACACAATCAATCAAAATATTCCCTTGGAAGCAACACTGCTCTAACCACATGAATGACCCGCTCAAACACAATTCCAAAGCACTTGGATTCCATTAACTTCAAGTTTTGCTATTCATCTACCAACAATTAAAAAGGAACAATCTCCTCAAGATCCTAATAAATTTTCCCTACGTGGCTATGTTAACAGTTTTCTCGATTGAGGGCTTTACCTAAATCTATTAGGCCTCTGTTTTCTAATTAGTAAATGGAAATGATACCCATCATTCTCAGGATGAAGAGAAATTCTATGTGAAAATACCTAAACCTATGATGCTACTGTCTGGATCACAACAAACTGTGGAATTCTTAAACATACGGGAATACCCGACCACCTTACCTGCCTCCTGAGAAACTTGCATGCAGGTCAAGAAGCAACAGTTAGAACCGGACACGAACAATGGACTGGCTCAAAATTGGGAAAGGAGTACATCAAGGCTGCATATTGTCACCCTGCTTATTTAACTAATATGCAGAGAACATCATGAGAAACGCCTGCTGGGTGAGTCACCAGCTGGAATCAAGATTGTCGGAAGAAATAGCAACAACTCAAATATGTGGATAATACCACCCTAATGGCAGAAAATGATGAGAAACTAAAGAGCCTCTTGATGAAGGTGAAAGAAGAGAGTGAAAAGGCTGGCTTAAAACTCATTCAAATAACTAAGATCATAGCATCAAGTTCCATCACTTCATGGCAAATACATGGGGAAAAAACAGAAAGAGTGACAGATTTCACTTTCTTGGGCTCCAAAAGCACTTCGGACAGTGACTGCAGCCATAAAATTAAAAAATGCTTGCTCCTTGGAAGAAAAGCTATGACAAACCTAGACATCACTTTGCCCACAAAGGTCTTATACACAAAGGTCTTGCCCACAAAGGTCTTATACACTTTGCCCACAAAGGTCAAAGCTATGGTTTTTCCAGTAGTCATGTATGGATGTGAGTGTTGGACCATAAAGAAAGCTGAGCACCTAGGAACTGATGCTTTCAGACTGTGGTGTTGGAAAAGACTCTTGAGAGTCCCCTGGATTGCAAGGAGATCAAACCAGTCAATCCTAAAGGAAATCAACCCTGAATATTCATTAGGAGGACTGATGCTGAAGCTCCAATACTTTGGCCACCTGATGTGAAGAGCTGACTTATTGAAAAAGACCCTGATGCTGGGAAAGATTGAGGGCAGGAGGAGAAGGGGGCAACAGAGAATGAGATGGTTGAATAGCATCACTGACTCAATAGACATGAAAGAAAAGAAAGAAAGAAAGTGAAGTCACTCAGTTGTGTCCGACTCTTTGCGACCCCATGGACTGTAATCTACCAGGCTCCTCCATCCATGGGATTTTCCAGGCAAGAGTACTGCAGTGGGTTTGCATTTCCTTCTCCAGGGGATCTTCCTAACCCAGGGAACCTGGGTCTCCCGCATTATAAGCAGACACTTTACCGTCTGAGCCACCAGGGAAACTATGTGGTCAACAGACATGAGTTTGAGCAAACATCAGGAGATAGCAAAGGACAGGGGAGTCTGGTGTGCTGCAATGCATAGGGGCTCAAAGAGCTGGACATGACTTAGCGACCAAACAGCAACTATGATGGATACAGAGAAGGTACTCAATGAACATTAGCTTTCCTTTCCTTACAGCTCTGGACAAGATCTTTCCTGTTTTACTCTGGGAACTTCTAATAATCCACCCAGTTATCACACAGGAAGCTAAAACCACCTAAACTGGACCAATCCATAGACCCAAGAGGCAGAGTCAGTACGGAGCATCAGTGGTGGTGGTGGTTTAGTCGCTAAGTCATGTCTGACTCTTGCGATCCTATGGACTGTAGCCCACCAGGCTCCTCTGTCCATGGGATTCTCCAGGCAAGAATACTGGAGTGGGTTGCCATTTCCTTCTCCAGGAGCATCAGTAGGTGTCTTCAAACAAGCAGAACCACTGGTGTTCCTATAATTGTAAAGTATCATTCAAAGAGTTGAATCATCGGACATAAAGAATAAGAAACAGATAAGGAACAGAAATTCTTTCTCTAGTGGTAGCAGTAGTGAGGTTACATTTTTAAGGTGCTGGACAGGAAGGGATGGCCATGGTGGCGTTTTGATAACTCGAATTCAATGACTTGGTTAAGTGGCTGCTGAACTGGCTGAGATTTGACTCTTTAGCAAGTACTCAAGGTTTGGAGGGACTATTATCATTAATTTAGCTGCAGCCTGGAGGGATTCATATTTTTCATTATTTGTGATGGGAAGCCCTAGAGTCACAAGGCCACAGCGGCAGCCGGCTGCTCCTCTTTGTGACTAGCAGGGTTCCGTCAAGGCCAAGGGGAGGGAACCAACCAAAGTGCAGCTCTTGCTGCTACAACCACAGCTCACCAGGCTGCAGCTTTGTTCCCTCACTCACAGAGGCACTCTCAGGGCCAGGATTAAGCAGACCCTAAGCCCCCTACATTCCCATCTTATTGCATTCTGTCTGGCCATGAGACAAAGCAGCACAATAGACATTTTCATCTCACCTTCAATGAGCTCTCCACAGAAACGTGATTCCTGTCTCACTATATGATGTGCTAGACTAAGAATATGTCATCAGGTCTGCAGAAAAGAAAAAAAGGTACACGCTATGTTTCTGCCATTTTGAAAATCAATCGTTCTTTGTCTCCATTTAGTTACAACACTTAGGTACCTTATGATGCATTTGAAGAGTAGGGTTATAGGTAGTGGGGAGGGAAGAAGAGGAGACGGGAAGGGAATATTCATTGACTTCTGGTGTTCAAGAGTTGTTGCCAGGATACCTCAGTTTCTATTTTAAATTCCAGGAAGCCAAAGTGTTCTGGGCAATACATGTGAATCATTGCAAAGAAATATTCCATTTCTTGGCTAGAAGGTGACTCCTTTGATAACCACAATGTCCATGAATCATAGGTGCTTTATTATTCGACTTCCTCTAAATGAGCTAAAACGTTACTCAGGACCCTTCTAGGAATTAGCTAGGCAAGAGTGAATCTCCCGGACCTGAGTTCATCTGAAATGTCTTCTCTCAATTTCTTCTTTGGGTTAATTCCAGAAAAATGGCATACAACTGGGACATCCAGTCTTGATGAAGCCCTGCAGAAGGTGCAGTGGGCAGGGAGAAACCCTCTGTGGCTGGGACAGAAGGACCCATCTGCCAGTGCCCCAGGATACTCTTTCTGCATGATTAATTGTATTTTTAGTTCTTAATCCCTGGATATCTGGGTTAGGTATTCTACACATCACTCTCTATCTAAAGTTTACACAGCATAATCTACTTATTCTTTTGTTGAGGTTCATAGTGATTGGGGAATAGCATACTTATGTTGGAGTACAGTCAGTCTATTCTTATTCAGTTACCCAGGGACTCATCCTTGCCTTATTTGCATGGGAATGGGGGCAGTAGGGAATGGCTGGAGCAGAATCTCTCGAAGATTCTCCACTCCTGTATTAATATATGTAAACTGCATTAGAGATCACCACACAGTAGCATTATCCAACAGAAGGCCACTGTACAAAATCTCCAGATATAATAATCTTACAAAAACAATCTAATTGGCAATGCAATGAGAATCACAAGGCAGGGTCTGAATCTGAGTCTTGCAACTAGCTGTGACCTTAAGGTCATCCCTTTCCTCTCTGGGCCTCAATTTTTTGACACGTAAAATGAAAAGGGTGAGCTAATGATACAAGTTCTCTAAGCCACTCTCAGTGTGAAGAGCTCTGCATTCACTTCATGAAACAAATCCCCACAGATTTTCAAGAAATGATGACTCCTCATACGCACAAGATTATTTGGTACAATCATACGATCATAGGGCTTCCCTGATAGCATTCTGTTGGTAAAGAATCCACCTGCGATGCAGGAAACCCCGGGTCAATTCATGGGTCAAGATCTGCTGGAGAAGGGATAGGCTACCCACTTCAGTATTTGTGGGCTTCCCTTGTGGTTCAACTGGTAAACAATCTGCCTGCAATACGGGAGACCTGGGTTCAATCCCTGGGTTGGGAAGATCCCCTGGAGAAGGGAAAGGCTACCCACTCCAGTACTCTGGCCTGGAGAATTCCATGGACTGTATTGTCAGACATGACTGAGCAACTTTTACTCACTATGATCATAGCTTGTGACTTATCAGAAACACACTGATATTGATAGCAGTAATAACACCTGTGAAATGTCACTTTCCTTCATTGTTTACCATCCTCACAGCTCTTCATTTCCACACATGTATTATAATAATCCTATTATTAGTAGTAATAATAATAATTCTATCTGCAGTAACAACATCTTAAACAATCCCAAACAATAACAAGTCTGTTTGACTTATTTTTCAGCATCTATAATTTTAACATTACCTTATGTGTCTCAAAACTCAAGTACTTCAAAAAGGAGGGAAATCAGCACGTGTTTTCCATGCACTCCCTAACTCTAAATTTTTAAAATTCTGGTCTTTAGTCACCTATGGAGTGACTATCATCTGTGTAAAAATCTGTCATTTGCAGAACTGTGAAGTGTTTAAATTCTTTATGAAAACTGCAAATAGTAAATTAATGAAACAAAATTCTTTAGATTCTCCTAAAATTAAAGCTATGAATAGGAGAAGATAATGTCTTGGTATCAGACTTGAAACTGCAGCTAAATGATGTAAGACCAAAGTACTGGGCTATCAATTTGTGATATTTAGTAAATTTTAATGTACACAAGCAATTCAATATATATTGGTAACGTCAGTTAATGCCAGTCTCTTACATCTTATAGTATGTTTAAATATGTTCAGTGCTGTGGTTTAATGAACTGCATTTTGATGTAATCAAATATATGATGTGTCATAATCAAGCAATTAATAAGAAACATAACACGATAATATGGACACTATTCTCACCATAAAAAACATTTTTTTTACATAAGTCATGCTTCATATTTAACCATGACAACAACTCCATGAGGTGGGTATTAATCCCTCCCATTTTAGAGATGAGGAAAGTTGGGTTTACATATGGATGTGACAGAGCTTGGGCCATGACTGAAGATTCAACGTATGACTTGAGTCGGATGCAATGGATCAAAGTACACTGTGGGCCTATCCAAGCCCAGCAGAAAGACAATGGATCTCACAAACACATCAAATGCACTCCCTTGAAGTTTCATGGCAACCTTGGCACAGAGAGGTGACCATGAGACATCTCCATGAAGGGTGGAGCAGAGCCCTGGGTCTCCAGTCTAGCTCTGCTCCTTGCTTGCTCTTAGACTGTGGGCAAGTGACTTAACCTCTTTGTTCCGGAGTTTCCTCAACTACACACTCATAATAAAACCCTGCTAACTCAAGCTGCTTAAGGTTAAAATGTACTAAAACATGGAAGGTGACCAACACAGGGCTGGGCTTGCAGAAAGCACTCAAATAAGTGTTAGGTGAAGATTTCTAATCCATTCAACATATTTATATGCCACTCAACAAAATTCAAGGCTTGCATAGGTGTCCCTCTGAGGTGTCTCTGCAGATCTAAAGAAGATGGATTAGGTACCTTAATTTGATTTAATTTTACAAAAACAGATTTCTTTATCAATTCTAAGTGGTAAACAGCAGACTCGTGAGTCTGATTATATAAAAATTGAAAATTTCTGCATGGCCAAAAAAAACACAAAACCCTACCTTAAAACACCAACAATTCAATGGAAAAGAAAAACTGGAAAACAAGAAAAAGTTTTAGACAAGTGGGTTCGCAAACAGTGGTGACACTGGCCCCAGAAGCGTTTGCCAACAACTGGACACATTTTTAGTTGTCACAACTTAATACACGGCAGGAGTGGGGGAGTGCTACTTGAATCCAGTGAGTAGTGATCAAGATTCTGCTATACAGTCTACAGGGCACAAGACAGCCCCTGAAACAAAGAATTACCCAGCCTCAGTGGGAAAATGCTGAGGCTGAGAAGCCGTATTTTAGACACACGGGGAGCCTTATTCTCATGCACAAGTAAAGTACAAATGAGAATTCTTACCAGAGTTACAGAGTTCAAAATACTTTATCATCTATTTTGCAAAGAGTATGATGAAGCAAACTATCTCTCTATTGGGAGATGGAAATTAGGATTCTAAATCCTAATTGAGTTTCTCAGTATTGTGAGTGTAAATGATTCAGCTTTTATAGCAGATGATTTTATAGCTTTTTTTTTTTTTACCAGCTTTTATAGTAGGTAAATACCTGTTAAAATTAAATCA
This sequence comes from Bos indicus, assembly GCF_029378745.1. Classification (NCBI taxonomy): domain Eukaryota; kingdom Metazoa; phylum Chordata; class Mammalia; order Artiodactyla; family Bovidae; genus Bos; species Bos indicus. The sequence goes on along the minus strand of NC_091770.1, from coordinate 15,607,200 downwards.
GAACATACCCTTTGATGTAGTAACTTTTGTTTCTAAGAATTTATCCTCAGATAATCACGCATGTGTACTAAGAATTCATTATTCACTGCAGTTTGGATGATAACAGCAAAAGTTGCAAAGGCAAATGTTGAATAATACAGTCTAGTTAAATACATTATAGTATATGCCAGGATGGAATATTATACAGCCATCAAAAATAACAAGACAGACTTGTTGGTACTCATATGAATTGCTAGATGAACAAAGTGAAAGTGAAGTCGTTCGGTTGTGCCCGACTCTTTGCAACCCCATGGAGTGTAGCCTGCACCAAGCTCCTCCGTCCATGGGATTTTCAAGGCAAGAGTACTGGACTGGGTTGCCATTTCCTTTTCCAGGGAATCTTCCCAACCCAGGGATGGAACCCAGGTCTTTCACATTGTAGACAGACGCTTTACTGTCTGAGCCACCAGGGAAGTCCAAAGCATGGTGAAATACAGTAAATAAAATATTCTAGCAGCTTCAAGGCTCCATTCAAATGAAAGAAGAATACTCAAGAAGTGGGTAAGAGTATTTGCCCCTATAAAAGAGAACTGGACATAAAGAAGTCAAAGAAGGAACAAAGGCTTTGTTTTCACTCTAGAGGAGGCTTTCTTGTGTCTTTTAAAATTTTGTACCATGTGTCACATAATCAAAAAAAGCTAATTATACATTTTCTTAAGTAGGCGCCATACAAATTTACCATTTAAAAAAATTTGCCATCAGGTCTTTTAAGTAATTTTAGTATGAGTCAAAAGATAATCAGGCACAAAGAGGCACATTAAAATGGGGAAAATGGAAGTCAGTCTAATAAAAAGACTCTTGACATAGGTATCCAGGAACTTTGCTGAGTTCTGGACAAACCACAGTGAGAAAAGTCTCCAGGCAGTGCAGAAGTAAGGACCTGGCTCTGAACTGATACCCCCACCTCTCTTTCCATCTATCTCCAATCTTCTGAAGGAAAAGGGAGCTCCCTGTTGCCCCCAGAGGGAAGCAGAGCACGCTGGATTTCCAGCACAGGCACTGTTGAACTCTGTTCTGTGACTGCTGCAGAATGCTCATGCATCTGGCCTTTTCTTTAATTCCACAGGAAGAAAAAAATTCAAGGCGCCGTTAATCCAAGTAAATTAAGATAACCCGGGGAACTGGCAAGAGATAAATGAGCTCAAACATGTATCAGATGGAAAAGGTACCTCTTCAATTACAATAAAAACTACGTTCCTCAAGTTTAAAATTGGTTTTGACTTTATCCTCCCTGTAAGGTGATTTAAACCCTTAGAGCTCTGATTTTTAATCCTAAACCACACATTTGTTACAGTGTGTAGAAGGGGCCCAGCTCATTCTAAGGCATGCCGGCCTTCATTTCAGTGTTCTCCACCAAAAAAAAAAAAAAAAAGCTCGCTACAAACTGGTCCAGCCCAACTCAACCTCATCCTTTCATCTCACTCCATGCAAGCTGTGCTTCCTTCAGGCCACCATGGAGTCATTCTGTTTCTGGCCAAACTCTTCTGAGCACTTTGATCTCAATGACTAGGCAAGAAAAATACAGTTATTTGCAAGTTTGTCAAATGTTTCAGGCCTCTAGTGCTCTGATCAAGCTTGTCAGGCTGATGACACAGCACCACAAAATATATTCCTAAACTTGTATAAAATCATCCTTTGAATTAAAGTGGAAAGTGGAGCCAAAAAAGTACAAAAGGGAACACACTGTATATATTTGGAAATCATAGTATTTTCAGAATAAAGCGAACTAAAGATAGCCTCATTCCACTGACACTCCTAAAATCATTCTCCTAAAACAGGCTTTGTATCAGACAGAAGAATAGCATTTCAGGCCTGCAAGAGATCTTGAACATCTACTCTTTTAAGCTCCTCTGTTGCCAAATTAAAATACTAGGACTTCAAAATCACTCTCATCCAAATGACAAGACCAGGACTAGAACCTGGGCCTTCCAGAAGATTCACAATTAGTATCAGCTATAGATAACACTGTAATTAAATGCCTAACTTGGTAAGTGGAATCCCAGCTTTTAAAAAATCCACCACAGCAAGCTAACTCAAAACTGGGCAAAGGATTAGAATAAGTATTTCTGCAAAGAAGATATACAAAAGGGTGATAAGTCCATGAAGAGAGATTCAACATCATTAGTAGTTACAGAACCATAAATCAAAACCACAATGACATAGATACTGCTTCTCATCCTCTAGGTCACTATTACCCAAGGGAAAAAAAAAAAAAGAAAGGAAGGAAAGTAACAAGCCTTGGTGAGGACATGGAGAAATTAGAACCCTAGTACACTGTTGTTACCACTGACTAAATGTGTGACAATTCCTCCGAAAGTTAAACAGAAGTACCATATGATCCAGCAACTCCACTTCCAGGTATAAACCTCAAAGAAACGAAAGCTGAGCTTCCTGCAGCCACTGGTACACCCAAGTCCACAGCTGTCTTTTTCACAGTAGATGGGAACAACCCTGATGTCCATCAAGAGATGAATAAACAAAAGGTAGCATGTACATAAATGAAGGATTATCCAGCATTCAAAAAAGAAATTTTGACACATGCTCCAACATAGAAGAATCTTGAAAACATTATGCGAAGTGAAATAAGCCAGACACAAAAAGACAAATGTTGTAGGATTCCACTGACATGAAATACCTAGAATAGGCAAATTTACAGAGACATAAAGTAGAAGAGAGGTTAGCAGAGACCAGGGAGGGAGAGGGATAGGGAGTTACTGTTGAATGGGTACTGAGTCTCTGTTTGGGACAATGAAAAGTTCTGGAAATGGATAGTGGTCATAGCTATACACCACTGCCAATGTACTCAGTGTTTCTGGAGTAGACACTTAAAAATGATGAAAAGGGTAAATGTCATATTTTACTACAACTAAAGAAAAGACACAACAGAAAAAAGAAATCAGCCACTCGAATTATGTTTGGGTTCTTAAGAAATAAATCACTGCTATATTGGTGGAATTAAGAACAGGCATTCCATTCAAGTAAAAAAGCACCAAAATATCAACTGTGAAAATTCCAAGTTTCCTGGGCAAGATGACCAAAACATAACGGAAAACTGCCATAAGAGGTTATAGACAGGTGAAGGCAATGTCTTTACTTGCTCTCTTGGGCTCTTTCTCATCCAAAAGTGAGCGCTTGAAAAACATGATATATACATCACTGTCCAGCTAACCCAGAGTGTTTTGGCCACAGAAATTTTTCTGTTTTTAAGAAGTTAAATGACATATCAGACTTTTAATGCTTGGATCGTTTCTTCCTCCAAACTTGGCAATAAAACCCTTCAAAAGGCATGTGTAAAGACATTTGGGTTGGAAATAACAAACCTGTCCTTTCCCAAGATGCTATGTTTATTTGAACATGTGATGATGCTATCATTCAAACAAACACACTTGGCCTTCTTTCCTTTCCCGACAGCCACAGCACAGACACTTTTCAAATGAGTATCCACAGTAGCAATGGTTAGTGTTGAAAAGTGGTTTCTATTGTACAATCATTTCTGAGATGTGTGCTTTAAAAAAAAAAAAAAATGCCTCCTGTACTGCTTTCCCATTTGTTATTTCTTTAATTTCTGAAGAATCCTCATAATAAAGGCACATCAATCCTACTTGTTGAGTCATCCTGAGTTATCCCAAATCACCTCAATCCTCACACCCTCTGAAAGCCAATGAGATCTCATAAAAGCAGTCAAATGCAAACCGAGCCTGCAGGAGCCACTATCCGTTTTTTAGGGAACACACATGTGACACATGTGTGTTCAGAGCCACAGCACCATCACGAACACATTTGTGACAAAATGTTGGAGGCTTTACCTAGAGAACAAGCTGGAGATTTAAGAGGGAAGATTCTCCAGGGACCCAAACAAAATGCCAGTGTGTGTTCAAGAGGTTGGCCAATGGGAGGAAAAGGTGATGTTTAGGGCAGGGTTTCTTTGGCACTGTTGACATTTTGGACCAATAATTCTTCATCGTGGGGACTGTCATGTACGCTATAGGCTAGGAAGTAGCATTCTTGGCCTCTACCCATTACATACCAGGATACCTCTCCCGCTCTCCCCCAGCATGCACAACCAAAAACTTATCCCGGCACCACCAAATCTCTCTCCTGGGAAGCCAAACCTCTCCTGGTTGAGAACCATTGGACAAATTCAACATTTTCCCTTCCCACCTACATTAACGGCATGAACCAGATATTTCAGAGGCAGAGGAAACTGGGTGAGCGTCCAGGTAAGAATATGCCCACTGGATATGGGTAAATAAGAGTACCTCAGAGACAAAGATGAAGACACGGAACCCAGGTATCAGTAGATGACACTGGAGGAAGAAGAGGCCAGACTGAGGTGAAGGAAATATGGCGGACTTTTGAAGGCACAAAGGGGAGTTTCAACTCTGCTACTCCATTTAATAAATTCATGTTGACTGCTGTCCGTTAATTGGAAAAGGAAATGGCAACCCACTCCAGTGTCCTTGCCTGGAGAATCCCAGAGATGGGGGAGCCTGGTGGGCTGCCGTCTATGGGGTCGCACAGAGTCGGACACGACTGAAGGGACTTAGCAGCAGCAGCAGCAGCTGTCCATTAATTCAACTTCTCTGCGGGGAAGAAAGTGCTCTCAAGCACCATGATCCTAAGTTAAAATCCAGGCACCGTCAGTAGGAAAGTTTAGGGTAAAGACTGTATGTTACCAGAAAGTCAGGATGATGACTGTGTGACAGGTTTAGAAAACATGGTATCATTCAAGTGTATCTTCTCTTAAAGACTAACTTCAAATGCTTTCAAAATACTTAACATTAATCTCAAGTAGGACTTACCTAGAACAATAGATCTGTGCAAATATATCTTCCTGTCCACTACTCCTGAGAAAACAAATCTATGCCCTAGTAATAGGAAGCCAAGACCATCATCCTTGCATATAGTTGTACAGATTATGGAATGGAACTTCTGATAATGGATTTGGGCTACATCCCAAAGCTGAGGACAAAGGCCAGTAACCGTCACCTCACTTCCTGGAATGCTGTCTACACTGCAGAAACCAGCTTGTTGCGCTGGAGAAAAGAAGGTAAAAAGTCTTTAGAGAGCCTGACCACATTTCTCTTGGAATTCAAGGCAAATAGTGAACAGAGAGACTTTCTCACTGTCTCCTGGAAAATTCTGTAGGTAGGAGGCAGACTAGAGGAGACAGAAATGTAGGGTAAAGAGAGAAGGTAGTTTGTGCCTCAGCTTTCACATGGCAAGGATGCAATCCTAGTGGGACCCTGCCAAGAGGCTTCCTGGAAGGGTGTGGAAATCTCAGCTTTAAGCAGGAAACTGAGATAGGAGATCTGCAGAAGGTTAACATATCTTGATTACATGGTTGCATCTTCTCTGGCATGTATAAATCGTTTCCTAATATAGTCTGAGACTCATACAGGAACACAATAGATAGATATCATTCATTCATGATACTTTATCTTTCTGAAAACCACTATTTATTATAAACTAATGACACCTTAAAACCTTTGCTATGAAAAGGGTGATCCTTGGGCCAAGCAGTACCTCATCCCCCTGGAAACTTACTAAATATACAGAGTATCAGGTCCCACCCCAGATCTACTGAAACAGAATCTGCATCTTATCAAGAATCAAAGTGATTCTTATAAATAGGAAAGGGTGATGAGCACTGGCTTAGACCACAGGTCTCTCACACAGCTGTATATAACAATCTGCATCGTTTGCTGTCAAACTACACATACCCCAAAACACACCCAGAAATTCTGATTTAGTAAGCCAGAGCATGGACTGGCCATCTGTATCTTCTAAGTCCTACAGGACATTCTGTTGTATCCTGAGGACCAAGACCACTGATTTAATGGTTGGAGAAGACAGGCATTTGAAGCCAGGGTTCACCAACAGCTCCTAATGACTGTCGCATCTCCCCATAGCAAGAATTTTTACACAGGTGAACCCTCTTCTCCTTCCAAAGGCTTCATTAAGTCACCACCAACCTCTAACAAATCATCCAATTGGCTACAATTTTGCTTTTGAGAGCGATCAGGGCTCCCATTCAAAATGATCAAAAGGGACAAAAATGACACACCCAGTGGGGACACGCAGAGCAAGACAGGTTGTAAAGATACCAGAGGCCTCCAACTTGAGCCCCGTCCATGGCTGCCTGGGATATGTCAGTTTGACTCAGCACCAACTTCTCATAAAAGGCTTGTTATTTGTGAATGAAAATGAAAAGAACCATTCACCAGTCACCACCAAATGTTAGGTTTTCTTGTCTAGATTTTGTCTTGAGAGAAGAGTGAACACGACCTGATTTAAATCAGACCCTGACTTAGCCACTGTGACTGCTGCAGACCCAAATGGTCAAACTCCGCCACCATCGGAGCAGATCAAATTTCAAATAACCAGCTAAAAGAGAGCCCAGAACTCTTGAATCCCAGCTCAATTTCTAGGGTAGACACTAGGCAGACTGGGCACTATTAGTCCCTGCTGCAGTTTGTTTCTAAGAGTTAATTTCCTTAAATGAGATCCCTCAGAATTCTAAGGTTTTTAAGCAACTGCCAGGTAAAAGGAAGAAATACTTCTTCTGGCAGAAAATGGTCTATAATATGATGAAGTCTGACAGAAGGGAAATGATAATTACTGTATGAACAGCACAGTCAGGAGTCTTTTACCAAATAAGGTTATGATTTCTGCAGTGAGTGTATTTCAATAAAAGGATATTTTCAGCCTGAAGAGCCTAGCCTCTTTTTCAAAAAATGGTATAACAGAGTAAATTTTGTTTAATGCTAATGTATCTATTTATCAAGTACACAACTTTGGCATGCGCATTATTTTTTTTTTTTCTTTTCCATACAACATGATGGTTTTCCAGGCACATTACGGGACTCTCAGATGTTTCTAATTACCCTCTGTATACACCCAATAAAACAGCTGGCTCGAGATATTATTAATACCACGAGAAGATCCAAAAGGCTCATAAATCACCCTTTCTTTAGAAAGGGACAATGCAGTGGCAAAAAGTGACATATTTTAATCTTGCTAAATAGCCTTAAGAATGTTCTAGTGCACTTACCTAATCTGCCAGGGACAGAGCAGTGGTCCGCTTTTCTCACAGTGAAGAATTTTAATGTCAAGTTGCCCTTTTACCTCTTCTAGGGAAAATCTGATGGAAATTAGGCTGAGTTTTTGTACTAGGAAAGCTTAGAAAGTCTCCATAATCCAGAACAAATTTTTATTGAATCTGATGGGCATCTGAAGTTTGGTCTCAGAGCGAAGAAATCTCTCATTACTGCATAAAGTTCTTTCTTTTTTCCACCAAATCTTACAAAAAGCCAATACTGCAGTCATGCCAGTTTCTCAATTATTGCATAAGTCTAAGTTCAAGATAATGGAGTCAAGCAGTAAGCCATTCCTCAAATCAATGCCCTTCAACTAAAGAGAAAATCGAGTTTTAATAAGTACATCAGTGACACCATTCCATTAAATTGGGAATGGAAGGGCATCTGGTTCGTCTCCTTTTCTTTCTGATATAACTTCGGGAAATAAATCGCAAACAAACTTCCTCACTCACTTAATCCTTCTCCATTTGGTAGTTATTTTATTTTCCTGGACTGCACAGGCTGAAGAGGACTGGGTGGCTGCCCTCAGAAACATTTTCACATCATCTGTAATGTTAGTTCCAAGAGGTTTTTCCAACAATACACAAATTCATTATTCTTCCTCCACTTGGAAGAAGTGTATATACCTGAATATCAAAAGCTGATACAAATGTTCAACTTGTAGACAACAGACGCAAAATCGTTCCCAACTCATAAGCCAATAAATGCTGCAGGTATATACTGTATCACATAAATATGACTTCAGTGTCTATTTTAAGTCCGGCAGTGTTTTTAAATTGACTCCAACCTAGGAGCCCAGAGGTAAAGGACACAGACGACAGCCAAGTGAAGAAACCAAAGCAGGATCAAATGTTAGAATCACACATCACTGGGGATGTCCCATCTATTCAGGATGATTACTTATCCTCCTGACCATAGCTTTGGGTTCCAAAGTATACCACATGGTCCAAATGCTCTCAACCCTTGCCAGCTCATAAAATGCAAGAGCTTCCGGGGTAGACCCCTCTCAAAGAGGTGGTGCATGATCCAAGGCAGAGGGGGCCACAGTGCTAGTTGGCTGTCTCTGCCATATGACGATGCTGACAATTCTTTGTGGGTAGTCTCACCCAGAGCAAGCCTAAATGTAAGGAAAAGAGCCTTCCGTGCACTAGAAGAGTTGGTTCTAACAGAGTACCAACATGAAGGAGTACTGGATACACGCTCTCGGGTCTTTCTTAATGCTACTGTGCTATCAGGATGCCCCTCTCCATGGGACACGGCAGCAAATCCTCTCCAAGCTCCAAGAGAAGGCAGTACTCTCCCTCAGTACACAGGAGGTAGGGTTTGCTAAACAAGAGGATTTGTTATATTTGGAAGTAGAGAAAGATCTTCAAGGAACCCACATAAACCTCCAGCCTGTTTCTTCTCATGAGCCTCAGAACAGCTCTATAAGGACGGTCAAGGCATTATGGGATTCATTTGACTAGTGTGGAATCAAAGAGGTTCAATAACCAGCCCAGGGGCCTTGGTCAGCAGTCCACCTGACTCAGACCACTGAGTGTCCACTAACGCAGTAATGACTAGAGGTGAAATAGGAAGAGAAAAAGGCAAAAGGCATCACAGGTGGAAATATTTGAAATGGAACTTGAGGTTGTTCCTTAAAAAAACTGTCAGTATTTAGACAAATGCAGAAATAGGGAGCAGGAATTCCATGTAGTGGGAAGTTACACTAAAGGTCTAGGAATTTAACTGCATTTCACCCTGAGCAGCCAGTACACTGCAGTCAGTGTTAAAAGTGTAAAATCCAGGACTTCTCTGGTGGCTCAGTGGTAAAGAATCTGCCTGAAAATGCAGGAGACACAGGTTTGATCCCTGGTCCAGGAAGATCCCACATGCCAAGGGGCAACTAAGCCTGTGCGCCACAATTACTGAGCCTGCATTCTAAAGCCTGGGAACTGCAGCTACTGAAGCCTGCATGCAGTAGAGCCTGCGCTCCCCAACAATAGAAACCAGCACACTGAGAAGCCTGCACACCACAACCAGAGAGCAACCCCTGTTCAACTCGTCTAGAGAAAAATCCTTGCAGCAACAAAGAGCCAATACAGTCAAAACTAAATGAATACATTTTTAATGTAAAATCCAAACTTCAGGCAACGTGTTACAAACATACCCTTTTTCATGCATCTTCCAGACACTGGACTGTGCTCTTCCCTAGGACCCCAAACCCTATAGAGACTTCTCAGATGATTATTCCACTCCTGTAATTTCAGTTGCCCAAGGAGTCACGAGGAGGCTGTGCTGGGTAGGTGTGTGCATGCCATCCTCACACGCGCACCTGCAGAGACAATGTACTCTGTCCACCAGCACGCGTGAGGCATCTCCCAAGTGCAGTACCGCACCCACACGGGGGATGCCAACAAGAAACACAGGGCCCTGTTCGCAGGCAGTTCAGAGCTCAGTGGAAGAAACGGGCATGGCTACCGATAAGGAAAGTGGGGCCCTGGAGCCAGAGTGGCGCTTGGCTGACTCCTGCAAAGGCAGTGGGTGATGCCCAGGCAGAGCAGGTAGGGGAATGCACCACCCCCCACCCCAGCAGAGGCAGCAGTGTGAACAGAGGCACTGAAGACGCGGAGCACTGTGGGACCTCAGTACCTCCAGAGGCTCAGTTTAGCTGAAGCAGAGAGAGTTTCATGAGCTGAGCAGTTTAGAGTTTTCCAAAGATCATTCCACATGCTCAAGCTGACAGACGAGGAAAGAACACACACTTTGCGACATTGTGTTGCAGACTCCAAGGAATTTTGAAAGGTCATTTATCCTAGGCTAGCCTAGACTCCTTTAAGAAGTCCCATCCACCCCCATGATATAGGCCAGACATGGCTTAAAAGGAACAATCGATCACACATGCCTTTCTCACAGCCTCACAGACTGCTGAACCCTCTTTTACCTAAGGCTTTTTTTCAAACTGTCCCAACTACAGACATACATTCTATACTACCCACTCAGGGTATCTTCAGTATACATTCTATATAGTGTAGTATATATAGTATATACATTCTATACTACCCATTCAGGAATCTTCACCTTCAGTCAAATAGCATCTCATTTTCTCCCGATTTTGGCTTTTAGTGTTAACCTATTGGCCCTCTTTGGTTGAACCACCATTCCATGAAGCCCCCTTCCATTCATTACCCTCCCCCAACACACACAGACACACACACCCCTGCCCTGATCCACCTTTCCATGAAGACCCCTTCCACTCAGTGCTGCTGCTGCTGCTAAGCCACTTCAGTCATGTTCGACTCTGCAACCCCATAGACAGCAGCCCACCAGGCTCCCCCGTCCCTGGGATTCTCCAGGCAAGAACACTGGAGTGGGTTGCCATTTCCTTCTCCAATGCATGAAAGTGAAAAGTGAAAGTGAAGTCGCTCAGTCATATCCGACTCTTAGCGACCCCATGGACTGCAACCTACCAGGCTCCTCTGTCCACGGGATTTTCCAGGCAAGAGTACTGGAGTGGGGTGCCATTGCCTTCTCCGTTCACTACCCTCCCCCAACACACACACACACACACACACACACACACACACACACACACACACACACACCTGCCCTGATCCACCTTTCTGTGAAGCCTCCTTCCATTCACTACCCTCCCCCAATACACACACACACCTGCCCTGATAAACAGAACTAATTTTATTTCCCTTACTTAAAAGCTCCATGCCAAAAATCATGTCACCTGTCTAATACAAAATAATGTTAAAGAAGTTACAGCTTTTCTGGTAATTTGATTCTACATCTAAGACCCTATCCTTGTTGCTATAAATAACCAAGACTCCTTTTGCAAAAATTCCAGGACCATTTTTTCACCCAGAGGACAAGACTTACTTGCCTCTATCCTCTGTAGATAAGGGTCTTTATCTACAGGTACTATTAAATGATTTCCTGATATAATACACATTGCTAAAACCAACCCAAAATGACATTTGGGAAAGTCTGAATAAATGCTTCTCACACCAGCCTTTGGAGAGGCTCTACAGCTTAAATAACACAACAAACACAGTCACAGAGTTAGATTAATAAGTTTGTGGTGTTCCCTCCAAGAGCTCATCACTAGCTTCACTTAAGTCTTTGCTTAAATAGCGTCTCAGAGAATCCTTCCTGACATACTTGAAGTAGTGATCCAGGCCTTCCACCAAGGCTCCCAAGCCTCTCCCCCTCTCAACGTTTCATCACAGTATCTATCACTACATGACATTATATCATAAATAATGTTTCTGGCAAAATATTTTTGGTAGTATACATTTGATAGTAGTATACACTCACTCAGTTCAGTTCAACTGCTCAGTCACGTCCAACTCTTTGTGACCCCATGAACTGTAGCATGCCAGGCTTCCCTGTCCATCACCAATACCCAGAGTTTGCTCAGATTCATGTCCATCAAGTCAGTGATGCCACCCAACCATCTCATCCTCTGTCTTTCCATTCTCCTCCTGCTTTCAATCTTGCCCATTCCAACGAATCAGCTCTTCGCATCAGGTGGTCAAAGTATTGGAGCTTCAGCTTCAGCATCAGTCCTTCCAATGAATATTCAGGACTGATTTCCTTTGGGGTTGACTGGTTGGATCTCTTTGCAATCCAAGGGACTCTCAAGAGTCATCTCCAACACCACAGTTCAAAAGCATCAATTCTTCTGCACTCAGCTTTCTTTATGGTCCAATTCTCATATCCATACATGACTACTAGAAAAACCATAGCTTTGACTAGATGGACCTTTGTTGGCAAAGTGATGTTTATGCTTTTTAATATGCTATCTACATTTTTCATGGCTTTTCTTGAAAGGAACACGTGTCTTTTAATTTCATGGCTGCAGTCACCATCTGCAGTGATTTTGGAGCCCCAAAAAATAAAGTCTCTAACTGTTTCCATTGTTTCCCCATCAATTTGCCATGAAGTGATTGGATGCCATGATCTTAGTTTTCTGAATGCTGAGTTGTAAGCCAACTTTTTCACTCTCCTCTTTCACTTTCATCAAGAGGCTCTTCAGTTCTTCTTCACTTTCTGCCATAGGGTGGGGTCACCTGCATATTTGAGGTTATTGATATTTCTCCCAGCAATCTTGATTCCAGCTTGTGCTTCATCCAGCCCAGCATTTTGCATGATGTATTCTGCATATAAGTTAAATAAACAGGGTGACAATATACAGCCGTGATGTACTCCTTTCCCAATTTGGAACCAGTCTGTTGGTCCATGTCCAGTTCTAACTGTTGCTTCCTGACCTGCATAGATTTCTCAGGAGGCAGGTAAGGTATATTCCCATCTGGTATTCCCATCTCTTGAAGAATTTTCCACAGTTTGTTGTGATCCACACAGTCAAAGGCTTTGGCATAGTCAATAAAACAGAAGTAGATGGTTTTCTGGAACTCTCTTGCTTTTTGATGATCCAGCGGATGTTGGCAATTTGATCTCTGATTCCTCTGCCTTTCCTAAATCCAGCTTGAACTGGAAGTTCTAGAAAATGTGGAAGTTCTCGGTTCACATACTGTTGAAACCTGGCTTGGAGAATTTTGAGCATTACTTTGCTAGAGTGTGAAGTGAAGTGAAGTGAAGTGAAGTCGCTCAGTCGTGTCCAACTCTTTGCGACCCCGTGGACTGTAGCCTACCAGGATCCTCCATCTATGGGATTCTCCAGGTAAGAATACTGGAGTGGGTTGCCACTTCCTTCTTCAGGGGATCTTCCCAAACCAGGGTTCAAACCCGGGTCTCCCGCATTGGAGACAGACACTTTAACCTCTGAGCCAGTGAGATGAGTGCAATTGTGTGGTAGTTTGAACATTCTTTGGCATTGCCTTTCTTTGGGACTGGAATGAAAAGTGACCTTTTCCAGTCCTGTGGCCACTGCTGAGTTTTCCAAATTTGCTGGCATATTAAGTGCAGCACTTTAACTGCATCATCTTTTAGGATTTGCGATACCCTCTTGGAGAGTACACTCACTAGTTTGTAGTTTTTTAATTTTTGGTTGAATATATGTGACATAAAATTTACTATCTTTACCATTTCTAAGTGTACAGTTCAGCAGTGCTAAGTATATTCATATAATCTTTTGATTGTTACCTTCAAACAGAAACTTGGTACTCATGAAATAATTCCTTATTTCCCCGTTTTCACCAACACCAGCAACAACTACTACTACTCTAAGAATCTGATTATTCTAAGCATTACGTAAATGGAATCATATTTGTCTTCTCATGATTAGCTCATTTCACTCAGCATAATGTCCTAAGGTTCATACGTTTTACTGCAACATATTTTTAATATAGCAGGAGAGCAAGGACTTTGCCTATCTTGTTCATTGCTATATTCCTAAGGCCTAAACCAGTCCCTGGCACACAGTAGGTGTTCAATAAGTATATATGAGATAAATTAATGTCCCCAATGCAAAGTCTTTTATGGATGCTTCACAGCTTAAATAAAGGAAATGCTCTACATTATGATATTTACTAAGTATTAGAAGATAATTTGAGAATGCCAAATATATTTCAGAGTAGTTGGACAAGTTCATAACCACTCTAAATTGTCCAAATGAAAGCAACCATTTTCTTAATATTGTATTGGCTCATCTTTCAAAAACATACAGCCTGTATAATGCATTAAGGAGGAAATATATGTGCCAATTCAAAGAGTGACGTGTTGCTTTCCCCTGGTTTCTGTGCTGGATGACTGTCAAGGGATCTGAACAATGACAAGAAGGTGAAGGCCTGAGTGTCTGACCTAAGCTGCTCCCCCAAAGTCTCAATGCTTCTCCATCCTGAGCAGTGATGCTGGTTTATTTAATGCCTCATTAAGAGTGAATTTCCTTCCATCCTTATGAGGAGAACCTATATAACGAGTGTATTATCACAGAGGCTTCCTTTCCACCCCACAACACTATGGTGTTGAGATGGCTTTGTGCCATACGTGGGGAGATCCCCAGTGTAGGGCAGCAAACCAACCTCAAAACAGGTGAAAGTGGCTAGAGGCTGTTGGCATAATTATGGGCTGTTCAAAGCTTAGATGATTAGACCACTAGTTTCCTGCCTAAAAAACTGAGAAACCTTCCCTCTCTCTCCTTCAAAATGACAACCTTTTCAGAGAACTCTCTTAGTAAGTTCTGAAAGACTAAAATCCAAATGCTTAAGCTTAAAATTCAAGGTGCTCCATGGCCTTGCTCCAGTCTACCTTCCCAGCCCCGACATCTAGTATATTACCACCATTCGAGTTTATATGTAACTCCTCTCAATTTCCATATACCACCTGTGACCTCTTGTTTCCAGGTCTCAGTCTAAAGGGTTCATTCTTCCTTCCCATCCACCCTTATTTGGGGATGTATCACCGTGTCAAGCTGCATCATCCCCATCAGTCTATCATCAGACAACAAGCATTTACCCAGCTCCGCCTAGAAGCCAACAGGTTTAGCAGCTAAGGAGAGCATGAAAAACTAAACAGAAAAGTCGCGTGCCATCCCTTCTCTCTCAAAGTATTCTTCCTCAGCTAGAAGTGGTAGCTCCTCCTCTGGGGTTCTGCTATGCGTTTTCTACCTTAAACAGGGGTTGTTTACACATATTCCTCATCTCCGCCTCAAAGCATAAGCACTTAGAGGACAGTTTATGATTTTTTTTTGTTCTGGAAATTCTAGCACAGAGTTGTCTACCTGATTCCTTAACATAGGAGGCACCACAGGAGGATAAGAGGCTTTTAGACTCTGAAATAAAAAACCTGACTTAAAGTCATCTTTGACCAAACCACTAAAGCCTTGGAACTCATATCTACAAAATATGGATATTTACCTCGCTCAGGGGAAACAGGAACCAAACGAAATAACATGGGGTCATAGTTCTTACTGGGTTAGCCAAAAAGTTCATTTGGGTTTGTCCATTAGCCCGAACAAACTTTTTGGCCAACCCACACATTATCAAATACTTTTCGTCAGTATTCAATTGGTGCTAACAGAACATGAGTCCCTCATGTTCTCCGCAGAGAAAAGAGCATCACAGAAACCACATGTGCTAGTTTAGCAATCATGATTGCCTTTCACTCTCTCTCTCTGCAAGTAAGTTATGCCAGACAACAGTATTATTTTATTTGAAATATTCTGGTTGTGACAACATAGAATTTCTATATTCTTCTTATTAGAAGAACTTATAACTATAAACAACAACTTAAAAGTCCCAGGAGGTCATCTTCATGACATCCCCATGAAACGCAAAGAATCCATTAAAACAAACAACAGTTAACCTGCTGGCCCACCCAACTCGGGATATGCTTCCATCTTGGAAAAAAGGCAAAGGCACTTTCTATTCCAAAGCTGCTTTTTGAGATAGTATGCAGGGCTGTGTGGTTTCTGAGAGCTTCCACCATGGCACACAGGGCCCAGGGCCAGATGGTGAAGAAGGTGATGGCGCAGTCCATCGATCTCATCTTCAGACACTTGCAAATAGATCTCAGATTCAGGTATAGCTTTACGAGCAAGTGAACATGCATACAGAGGGCTGTATCATTGGTTTTGATAAGCATATGAACTCGCATTAAATGATAAAGAGATTCATTCTAAAAGTCAAGAAAACTGGGTCAGATCATGCTAAAGGAGAGAAACATTACTCTGTACCACAGTGTCTCCAACTAGGAATGATCAGTGAAGCGAGAAATCACTTGGCAATATGGTGTGTTTTTTAGGCATCCTTCGTTAGAAATGTACTAAAACATGTATTCATATTGTTTAGCTCACCCTCATGTTATTGCCCTCTGGAGGAGGGCATGGCAACCCACTGCAGTATTCTTGCCTGGAGAATCCCCATGGAGAGAGGAGCCTGGTGGGCTACAGTCCATAGGGCTGCAAAGAGTCAAACATGACTCTCTGTGACTCAGCAGTAACAGCATGTTATTATCAGATGACAAAAAATGCTGTGGGATTGTTTTTAATCAAAAAAAGAGAGAGAGGTAAAGGCAGGACAGGGCAAGGAAGTGTGCCTCCAAAAAAAAGTCATATTTAGAGTCTGCTTCACAGAAGATTCCACTTAATGCAAGTATTCTGTTACATCATGTCAACATCACATTCACAAAATAGAGATTATCCTAGAATCTCAGAGTATTTCTTGTGGACATCATCTTCATCCAGGCTTCACTTTTAGAGTCAAATTAAACAGAAGTTATAGTTATTTCTCCCACTTAATTACCAGGAAAAGAGACTATATGCTTAATGGTCATGAGAAAAGCACCTGCCTCTCACATCTGAACAGTCCAGACTCACAGTCACCAAGACCAGAAAGACAACACAGAAGCAGCACCAAAAACAAAAGAAGGAGGGGACTGCCCTGGCGGTCAAATGGTTAAGACTCTGCACTTCTATTGCAGGGGGTGTGGGTTTAATCCCTGGTGGGGAACTAAGATTCCACATGCCATAGGGTGCACTCCCCCCGCCCCCCCAAAAAAAGGAACCAATGTCACCCCTGCGCCTGCTATAACCCTCAACCTACCCACTATCTAACCTGCATTGTGTGGACGAGTGACCTGGACCAGGACAGGACCGAGAGCCAGATGAGCACGACCAATGGACACGAAGAAGCCAGTGTTCAAATCCAGGGCTCTTAAACACCAGTTGCTTATTCTCTGTTGTAACATCCAGCCTACTCAGAAAACCTAACTCCCTCAGGTTCTTCCTTTACTTTATCCCTCCTACACATCACAGTCAGACGCCAGGGAGGTAAAGCAGACACAAGGAGACCTGGGCTCTAGCCCCAGCTGGCTGACTTGCGTAATGAAGGGAGACTCACTGAAGCCAGTGTGCCTCAGTTTCCTTGTCCAAAAATATGGTGACATGAACATCTATTCTACCTGGACTTCACCATGGAAATGTTAAAACTTGTTTCTGCTATTCTGATCATCAAAATGGATTATTTAATTAAGGTACCTTAATTACGAAATCTATATTGTTTTCCCTGTATTTTTTTTTTTTTTTTGACTCTTTGGGGGCAGGAGTCAGCAAATGCTGGCACTAGAGTCAAATTCAGCCCATCGAAGGCTACAATGCAGCCACACCCATTCCCATACCTACCATCCATGGCTGATGTCACCAGGTCACACAGGACAGAGTGTGACACACACCGTGTGGGCTGCAAAGTCTAAAATACTCACTCTCCGGCCCCTGAAAAGTTTGCCAGCCCCCACATCTCAGTAGCCTTAAACATCAGAGGCCAAAAAGTAGCTGAGAAATTACATTTTGAATTTTCCTCAAACCACTATTTTCCATGTAACACATCTTATTTGTCAAAAGATTTAACACATTGTGTGTGTGTGTATATATATATACAGAGATATATATAGATATATATAATACATATACAGAGTGAGGAAAACCAATTAGAAAACCACTTTCTGCAAGTAATAAAATCATCTAAAACCAGTACATCTCAAGAAGGTATCTTAGATGCCTAAAAATGAATTTCTGAAATTCTCTATTTCTAGCAAATCATAATCTCCAAATTCTACAAAATTACCATCTTAAACAAAATAATTTTAAAAACTTGTCTGTCAAATCACCCTGTACTGGAATTAAAGCAGAAAAGAGAAACGGCTCAGGGTATAAATGAAACATTTCCCATAATTTCCGATGTGAAATTATTCATTACTCTGCCCTCTTCCTTTTATTATTCCTTCTTAAAATCAAACTACTTTGTCAATCCTTTTGTGGCAGAGTTGAGTTTTGGTTCTAAGATTTTTCAGTAAATAGCTGGGCTCCGTTTTGTATTTTGAACAGGCTGTGTGTATCCTGTTCCTAAACATCTGCTTAAATGCCAGAGAGGAAAGCGTGCAGCGTGTTTTAACAAGTAGACTTCCTCTGCTCCTCAAAGCCTTCAAATATTTAGTTTCGAAGTGAATACACCATAAGCCAAAAAATTACCACCCACCCAATTACTCTGTCATTTCTACTGTAAAGCTTTATGAAAAGAGACAAAAGGAAGAGAAGCAGACATTATCGATGATGGAAAAGGAAGAAAAGCAATGAGAATAAGGAAGGCAATCAAGGATAGTAAAAATGGAAAAAAGCCATTTAGCTCATAATAACCTAATTGGGAACTTCTTCTCCCCTTCCTTGTCTATAGCCCTCCAAAAATGCCAAAAAACAGTTTCGCTTATTACTGATAAAGAAGTCCTAAGGTTTTTAGAGATGGACTGAATTTTAGAAGCCACTAAATAGAAACCATTTATTTTATGGGCGAGAAAAACTAAGGTCCAGAAATATTAACTGTCACGTCCCATGGATTAGCTAGTTAGCAGCAGCACCGGGATCAAAATCCAGTTTCCCCGATCATCAGTTTAAACACACTTCCCATTAGACTCAGCTCCCTGCCCTGCTAAAGCATAATATGCCATTTGGCACCTAGCAGCTAAATTCTTCTTAAAAATATGTCCGAAGTACCCCGATCATCACCAGGAAATTAACAATACCCCTTTAAATAGTATCTATGGGCACATGTTTTTTCCAAGTATAGACTATCAAGAACAGTGCTTCAACCTCCAAAGAAACCCGAGTCACAATAGAGCAGCAGGATAATCAAAGAGCTAATGAGGACTTAAACTGCTTCCTTGTATTTGGTCTTGATGGAAATCAGTTTGAAACAGACACCCCCCCACCCCCTAGACACATGCTCCCAAGACTAAACAGCAATATTCCATAAAAAGACCAGATCTAGCCAGTGTTATTATCTGTCTGACATTTGGGTTATTCTTGTGAGTAACTCATAAAGTAACGTGGGTGTCTGTGATTATTTGAGTACACATGGCAAACCATAATTGGTCAAAAAATAATAAAAGACATTTTTCCGTGACAAAAATACCGTATTGAATGACAACATGGCAGTGTGACAGCATTCAGTGGACTGCAATACTTTCTCCATTTACAAAGTAGTAAAAAGAAACAAGAATGTAAAAGGAAAAGCCTTTTTGCAGTAACTACCATAGTTCATATTTAGATTATGAAAGATTAAAAGGTTTTAAGTGCTGACAGTAATCCAGGAGCATATCTTCCCCCAAATCCATGTCATACATCAAACTTATAATTTTGCCTTTTGATACACAGCAGAAACGTGGCAAAAGATGCAAGTCTGTATCCCTTTCTACAACTGAAAACACACATATTTGACAATTTTAAGAAATTTTTTAGAACCTGGCTATTTATAAAAGTTTCATCACCACCACCCAAATTTCCTCATATAAGTCAAATCTAACGTAAATTCGACTTATCACCAAGCAGATAAAATCTGAAATGGGTCAATGCAAGCTGTACATCGGGGTCTTAACTTAAAGCCTCTTTCCTCCTGTCTCCCGATACCTCCCCATCACCACAGGCTGTGTCCATGATAAGTAACCAAGGGTAATACTCTCCTTGCCATCTCTCTCAGAAACCAAAAACCAAGTTAAAAATGATTCTGAAAGTAATTTAAAAGATCTAGTGAAGGCAGCATATTCGTACTGGTAGACAGAAACCCATTCAAGCAGACAGCAGTGTGAATGGAGGGGGTGTCTAAATGCTACGATCTCATCAAACGCTAGTCAGTCAGGACAGTTAGGGACCGTGGAGGAACTCACCCACTCGGAAGTTCGTGGCTGTCAGGGTGTCGGCAGCGTGACCATTCTCACTAATGAGAGTGGTGGTGTTCCCCTTCTCACAGCTGTTCTGACAGCTGCCCTTGGTGCAGGTCACTTTACAGATGCTCGGAGTAAAGACCACCTTGATGCGGCCAGTGTGGTTACTCACTAGGAGCGGAGGCAGAGAGAAAAAGAACAACAAACACATCAGCTTAGTATCCATGAACTTGTCTTGGAAGGTTTAAAAAAAAAAAAAAGGAAAAAGAGAAAGGAAGGAGAGGGGGAAAGAGAGAGCCCACAACCCGACAGGTTTAAGGAAAGAGGGAAGCCTTTAGTGCTCGCTGCTCTGTATCCAGTGGTGTCTCTGAAACAGGAGTAGGAAGCTTAGCAAACAGAACTCTGGGATGCACTCCAAAACCACATTTGAAGTCGAGTCACTGGAGTGGGATTACTAACCACAATGCTGTACTTTATTCACGGGCAGACAAAGAGCAGTACGGAGGGCACGACAGATGAAAGAGCCAGCCCTGACAGGCAGATGTAACGCACAGAGGTTGGCCGTGCACCTAGTGCTGAATAAACTCCTGTGTCCTCGACGTGCATACTTTCCCTGTTCCTCCACTTATTAAGTCACTATTTGCAGCCCGACCCCTGGAAATGTTTTAGGCATGCGGCATGTCTGAAAACATCTGTCTCAAATCTCCTGGCACTCCCAGCTGAAGTGATCAAATCCTGTGACGCAGCTGCGGGAGCCCAGTGCTTTTTCACAACTCTGGGGCACTCTTTCTCCATATAAAATTTTTCAACCTATATTTTGTTTTACTGTGAACAAGGTCCATCTAAAAAAAAGGGAGGCCAAGTCCCTGGGGCTAAAAGGTTGGCCTCTGTTAAAATGCCATCCCGGAGCTCTCACTGTGGCTCTTCACACGCCACCTAAAGTAGGTATTTCTTTCACTCATACAGCCCTTTAAGAAAAAAAAAAAAAAAAAAAAACACCAGGTGCTACCACCTGTTACAAGACAGAGGCAGCATAACATCATAGAATTGGCACCCATCTTCAAGTCAGATTCTGGGTGGTAATCCTGGCTCTACCATGCTATGATCTTGGATCTGCCATCTCACTTTTTCTGCAAAATTTGAGAGAATTAGAACTGATATTTTCCAGCCAGTTTTAACTTGCCCGGTTTATCAGGGGTCAGCAAGTTATGGCCCTGGGATCAAATCTGGCCCACTGTCTGCTTTTGTAAATAAAGTTTTATTGGAACACAGCCACTCATGCATTTCCGTATTTACGGCTGCTTTTGTGTGGTAACAACAGAGCTGCACAGAGAAGAGATGACTTCATCCAGAACTGTCACTTGCAGCCAAGCCCCAGTATAAACTCTGGCAAAGCACAATACAGAAACCCTATTTGGAGATCCACATTTGTGGAATGCCCCCAGCCAGGTTCTTTCACTTCCCAGGAGCCTAGGCAGAAAACAAAGATGGTAGCAGCAGCTCAAGAGAGTGGAAGAGAGATGACTCTTCTCTGAAGCTTTAAGGCTGGTTGGAAGCAGTGCTCTTCCTGGTGTCACTGTGTTACTGCTGTTGCCATAGGAAAAGCCTGCCGTTGGGTCAGCCCATCTCCTGCCATCCCCTGTCCAACAGAAGAGATTCTTCCCCCTTTACACTGCTTTGTTTGACCAGGATTGTATTTTCAGACAATCATCCAAGAAGCCTCTATAGGCCCTCAACAAAACGTGGTCAAATCTGAGCTTGGAAACAAAAACATTAAACCAAAGGAGCCATCAGAATTTCAAGGTTGGAATGGGGCTTCAAATATATTCTGACTTCTTTTATTTGAACATCTGTAGGAACAGGAAGCTCATTACCCACTAAGATGGCACATTCTAGTCATGAGCTGTTTCTCAAAAATGCTATTCTTAAGCTGAAGTTATGTCCTCACAGTCGGCTATACTCATTAATTCTAGTTCACCTCCCCTCACGATCTAATGCCTCTTTCACATGGCAGCCCTTCAACTCGTCAAAGATATTACAACAGAAGCCAAGAAGGCTGACGTTACAAGGGATCTGAGAAGATCCACTTGGGTTGGCCCTCTCACTGAAAAGAAAACGATTCTTCTGGAGCAGAAATGCCCTCAATTCTTTTCAAATGTTTTTCTAAGACTGTTTCTCATTCACCAGTGGTTCTAACACAGATCAGGATACATACTCTGGGGTGGGGAGGTATCTTAGTGGCCTACCAGGTTTTCCAGGCCCTTCCAAGAAGGCACCCAGAAACCTCTTCTACAAAGAGCTACACAGTGAATATTTTAGAGCCGTAGGCCTACAGGACTCTGCTGCAACCATTCAACTCTGCTGCGGTAGCAGGAAAGCAGACTGTGAAAAACTGTATGTCAATGAATGAGTGTGGCTGTGTTCCAATAAAACTTTATTTAAAGAAACAGTTTTCAAACCAGTGCTTTACATGCTTTCAGGACATTTAAAATTTGGGGTGGATTATGAAAGTGAAAGTGTGTTAGTCGCTCAGTCGTGTCAACTCTTTGCAACTCCATGGACTGTAGCCCACCAGGCTCCTCTGTCCGTGCAATTCTCCAGGCAAGAATATGTGTTGCCATGCCCTTCTTCAGGGGATCTTCCCAACTCAGGGATCAAACCCTGGTCTCCTGCATTGCAGGATTCTTCACCATCTGAGCCACCTCATACATTTTAAAAACTACAATGGAATGCTGATTCTAAAACAGACAAAACTCACCTAGTTTGATTTTTTTTTTTTTTTTTTACAGTAGAAGGAAAAAAAAATCAGCTTAAGTTGTCAGACCACGCTTACAAATATCTTGAGAACACTTTGTGTGTCTAAGTGTGTGAAGCCCGGGGGAAAAAAGGAGACAACATCATCCCACTTCAAAAGAATATAAACTTCTATTTTTTCTGGCTCCTAGTACAATAATGAAGATGAAAATGGTGTGCCAAGTATTTTGTCTTCTCTGGCATTAACTCGTAGTATCAGCAGCTGCCATGCAGATGCCCATCCCGTTACCTAAATTATGCTCACTTAGGTGAACTGAGACATCCAAAGAAAGCAAGCCCTTCATCATTATTCCCATTTTACCTCCCAGCTACCGTAGTCACTTTATAGGCACTTGAGATTCTCTAGGCCTATTGTTTTTAGTATGTTTCTTGGCCAAAAAAAATTCTTTTTGGCCTAGAATTATCTGTATTTTCAAAAGACAGAGACAGTTTCACATGACTTAATTCTGAGTTTTTAACACTCACAACTTCTTGGAAATAGAAGATATATTTTATATTTCCCCCCTTGTGTTTCATAAGTATCCTACTATAAAGTAATCTAATTCTAAAACAGACATTTGTATTCTCAATGGATCCTGTGTCTACAGAAGCATTTAGAATATTTCTTCACTATAATTAGTTTTAGTTTTCCATATCAATCTGAAAATCAATACTGAAAAACTCAACTGTTTGACATTTTGTCATCCAGAGCTCTCAGAGGATCTGCGTAGACATTAAATGCATTAGAAAATAGTCTTACCTATGTTCACTCCTTTCAAATCATTTCCACTTCTTTAAAATCATTTCATCATATCTAGGGTATTATGTGAAGAGTAAGTTTCATGATACAATACCGAGTTTGAAATTCTTGGCATGTGATGAGCTGAATTTACTCATCTCTCAAGAGTTCAGTCGGAGAAGGCGATGGCACCCCACTCCAGTACTCTTGCCTGGCAAATCCCATGGACGGAGGAGCCTGGTGGGCTGCAGTCCATGGAGTCGCTAAGAGTCAGACACGACTGAGCGACTTCACTTTCACTTTTCACTTTCATGCATTGGAGAAGGAAATGGCAACCCACTCCAGTGTTCCTGCCTGGAGAATCCCAGGGACGGGGGAGCCTGGTGGGCTGCCGTCTATGGGGTCGAACAGAGTCGGACATGACTGAAGTGACTTAGCAAGAGTTCAGTGGGAATTCATTTGGTCTTTAAGAGGCATCTCCCTCAAAAGCCTTGAATAAATTAATACCCAAGGGCCCCGTGAAAGAGAAAGTGAAAGTCGCTCAGTCGTGTCCGACTCTTTGCGACCCCAAGGACTATAAGTCCATGGAAGTCTGCAGGCCAGAATACTGGAGTGGGTAGCCTTTTCCTTCTCCAGGGGATCTTCCCAGCCCAGGGATAGAACCCTGGTCTCCCGCATTGCAGGCAGATTCTTTAGCAGCTGAGCCACAAGGGAATAAAGTAGGTAACCCAATTAATGTGGAATAAACAAAGAGACTCAAAGGATGACTAAACAACCCCACAGAGATCGGGGCTCACAGGTCTCTCTGGTGCACCTCTGGGTTTACCAGTGATGA
The DNA here is from genome assembly GCF_029378745.1 of Bos indicus. NCBI lineage: Eukaryota > Metazoa > Chordata > Mammalia > Artiodactyla > Bovidae > Bos > Bos indicus. The sequence continues at coordinate 15,583,094 of NC_091770.1, read as the reverse complement.
AAAGTGAAGCCCACAGTTCAAACCCCTGGAAGATCATTCCTAGCTGCACCCATTGGCTGATTGAAGTATTTCAAATCTCTGAAGCCGAAGTCAGCCCAGTCAGAAGTTAATAGGGTTATATTGTAAAGTAATTAGCCTCCAATTAAAATAAATAAATTTAAATTAAAAAATAATAATAATTAAAAAAAAGAAGTTAATAGGGCAACTCTTGGCACAGCTTTCATGCTCAGTCCCTCTGATGAAAACATGTGATTTGTAGATCCTCATAGGTAAATCAGTCCCAGAAATCTTTACCAGGCACTTTGGGTTTTAGAGTCCTTGGCTAGAAACAGATTGCCCGAGGCAACATAGCGCCTCCACTGAGCCTCCGAGTGACTCAATCAAGACACTTGAGAGTCAACATCCTGTTTACAGATCCTGCCAGACCCTGTGTGCATTCACACCACCAAGAAGGGGTGCTGGCACATGGTTAAAACAAACCACAGACATTCAGACTGAAAGACAAATGGGGTGGAAGCGAGGCCGATACCCTCCCCAGTACAAAAACCTTTCATTTCTGCTTCCCAATCCTAACAACAGAGCAAAACTTAAAAATGCGAACACTGTCCTTGACAAATGGACTTCAGTCTAGAAAAAAGCACAGCTGCCATCTTTCAGTCATTAAACTAGGATGTGACCAAAAGCAAAGGCAGCCAAAGAAATAAATATAACAAGTTCAAGATTCACATCAGAGGTCATGAACAAAGTGTCTCTCCTCGCATCCAACCAGAATGCTGTGACTCAGCCCTCACCCAACGTCAACAAGAGGGGCCAACCAGCACCAGCAACATCCTCGGAAGGAGAAGCATTGTCTCCGTGGGTAAAAGGCACCATCCTGCCTAGGGGACGGGGGCCTATTTAAAGAGACTGAGGAGCCGATTCAATACCCAGGTCACGTGGGAAAGAAATGAAGTGAACAGCTCATTTTCCAGCTTTGCAACCCACTGCCGACCCCCGGGCCAAGGATTCTTTGAAGGACAAATCATAAACACATTAAATAATGCTTAGAATAACAGGACTTGATTGTTCGGCTCTCTGGCCTTGCTTAACTCCTCCTGGACTATTAAAATAATGCCAATAGAGTACCCCGTTCTCAAGAAGGTGCTATGTAAACAGAAATGTGTCAAATCTATTACTTCATCAGGTTGCCCCAGTCACGGAAAATTCTTCTAGAGGGAAACAGAGGTAACTAGTTCTGCTGTGGGCACTTTCTCAGATGAGAATCTAGGGTTACAGTCCTGCACCATCTCTTGGAGTTCTTCCACAGAGAACTAACTGAATGAAGAGGTAGGGAGATATAGTTGCTGTGCAGGTGATATAAACTAAAACATCTGTGCCCCCTCCTTTCAATGCTCTCTTAATATTCACTGAAGGAAACTGTGTCAGTTCCTCACCTCTTACAGAGGCCTCCATGATTTCCTTACATTTTTATACATGTAAGAAGATAGATATATAAAGAGGCAAAGGAAGCAAGTATATTAAATCATTTAAGAATACACTTCTGGATATATTCTTAGTTTCTTGAAGAATGGCTTATTTCTCATAAAGCAGGTACTAAACATATGCCATGTTTAAAAATGTAAATACAGTTCCCAAAATATTCGTTTGGCAGAAATGCTGCAGCTAATTAGCTGTGCTCAAGTGTGACTTCCCTTATTATTTCATGGAGAAAAGAGAAGCTACAAAGCTAGGCTACCAACTTACCTGGATCGACAGTAATCCTGCTTTCTCCCAATACAGGAGGTGATCCTCCCTAGGATCAACCGTCCATTAAAGCAATGGATCCCCTTCCCCTCTTGCCCAAAGACCTCCTCCCTGTTTGTTCCCATTAGCAGGCACAGCTGCTGTACCACGTCCCATCTGTCAAAAACACCTCTCCTCTCATCATCCCCATTCCGTTCCCCTGCAGGTTCCACTCTATTTCCCAGCTCTCCTTACAGCCAAACCCCTCTGAAGAGAGGCTCTGCTGGTTGCCTCCACCACCTCCCCTCCCATTCTCTCTTGAACCTGCCAGAGCCAAGCTCTTGCTGTCAACACTTCAAAGCTGCTCCAGTGAAGGTCACCCCTGGCCTTCAAATCCAACGGTAAATCCTCTAGCTCCTTATGAGTCAAACCTCCAGCCTATTTGACACAGAAGAACCACTCTGGTTCATGATACACTTTCTTTACTTGGCTTCTAGGTTACCCTGTCCTCTTATGGTTCTCTCCTACCTTGCTGGCCCCTGCTCTTCCTGATTCTGTTCAGGGGAAGGCTCTAGAGCTCAATCTCTGTAGCCCTTTCCTTTCTATATCAACTTGACAGATGCTATCATCCTACCTCATGGATTTAGATGCCTTATACAGATTTCTGGATAGAGAATGTTTAACTCTGGCCTGGACCCCTCGATCTTGTATATGTGCATATAGGCACTGGAGATGTGTGTGTTTATGTATACATCCGAGTACCCAATTGTACAGCTGCTTCCGGGACTCTGTCAGGTAGGTGTCTAAAGTCTAGTGGTCATCCCAAGCAAACATTCAAAATTAAGCTCTGGTTCTTTCCTGTACCCACAATCTAATCTGTTCCTCTTCAAGTCTTCCCCTGTCTTTGAAAATGGCAAATCTATTCTTGATCGTTTTTTGGTTATGTGAGATGCAGTACAACATGCAAGGTCTGTTAGCTCTATGTCCAGGGGAATAAGTTCTCACCACCTTCTTCATGGCAAACACTTTGGTGCAATTCACTTTCATCTTCTGTCTGGATCATTTCACGTCTCCCAGCTTGACTTCCTGCTTCCAACTCTGCCTTCCTACAGCTTTTACTCACACAGCATTCAGAGCATCCTTAAATGTTCGGCAGTCAGATCATGGCACTCCTCCCTTCAGTGACCTCCCATCTCTTTCAGGATACAAGTCAAAAGACCTCACAAGGGCCTGCTGGGCTCTGCACAAGCTGTGAGTGCCCCACACCCAACCATGTCTCTTACACCTGTTCCCAATCCACTCACTCTGGCCTCCGTGCTATTCTTCAAATACTGTGCACATTCCTGTCTCAGGGAACTTCTTATTCCCTCCGTTTAGAATATGCTTCCCCAGAGATACACAGTGTCTTCCTTCCCTTCAAGACTGCTCCAAAACATCACATGACCAGATTTTCTCCAACTACCTGGCAAAAACTGCAACACCAACCCCTCCCCCTCCGCCGCACATAACTGATTCTTTCTGTGCCTTGTTTCACATTTCCTATTTATTCTAAAGACACTTTATAGATTTGGTATTTCACTACTGTCATTAAAAACAGGCTCCATGAGGGCGGGAAGGTGTCTGGTCACTAATAAACACTGAACTTGTGTCCCATAGCAAATGCTCAAGAAATATCGAATGAATAAACTTCACTGACAGAGAAGTAAGGAAATAATATTTATCTAAGGGATAATTGTCAGTAATTTTATTTAAAAAAATAAACTTCTATGAAACCTTTGGCCTCAAAACATTTATTTGATGCTATATTTGTCAGAGAAAAATATTTTAGTCATAAAAGTTTCAGATTAAGGGAAAGCACAGTTGTTATTCAGGAAACCCTGCAATAATTACAAAAAAAATTTTCCCAAAATCATTAAACTGTTACCAAAAAATGGTCAATGACATAAAGTAAAAAATTTCAATTAAACATGCCAATGACCGAATAACTGAACAAACAGGAAATAGAAATTTCTCAAGAACTTTTTCAAAAGAAAAACAATTACTTGCTCCCAAAATTTCACAACATATTATGCAAAAATCAACATGACACATAATGGAAATTTCCACTAATTTTATAAATAAAATTTAAGATGATGTCTAAGGAGTTTAGTTTTTGAATATATTTCTGATTTACTTAGCATTCATTCTCTTTGTTAGGCTAAAAACAACTAGGAAATTAAAAACACTTCTACTCAGATCTTCAAGACTGATGTGAATTGCCATGAAGCCATAAAATCCACCCAGAAAGAGAAATACACTTTGGTTCGCAGTTCAGGGAGACTGGCAGAGGAACTAAGCAGAGATCCAGCAATAAAGATGGTAGATTTCATCCCAAATTTCCACTTATTTTAGGAGTTGGGTCTCATTCACCATTTCACTCATTTAAGCTTTGTTTTAGCTTGACTTGAGATTAAAGGACCAAGACTTTCACTTAGAATCGTACATTTTCTCAACTTCAATCTTGCCTTGCCAGCCAGACTCCACTATCCCAGCAAGAATTTAAAAGGCACACCTTGAGTCTTCAGGATTGTTTTAATAATCCTTCCTTTTTCTCCTTGGAGTTTTCCCTTCTTAAATAACAAACCTAGGTTCTCTTCTCTAGAAATACAATAAAAGGTCCTATTTTCATCCCTGGAACAAAATCCAGTATGTTTGAAGGTATAATATATTTTATAGTCAAAGAGACTCACTTTTACCCAACAAGTAGTTTACCCACCCAGCAGAATCTTACCAAGCATATTCGGGAAAAGAAAATATAGTTGGTAATTAAAGTAGAGAACTAGCAAAACAAAGGCTCTCTGATATTTTCATTTTCTGATCTTTTCTGTAAAATATGTTTCTTTAACATCATAGACCCTGAGGGAATTCAAGCAACTGACCAGCCATCCTTCATGGGGTGCCCTCCTCATTTCTGGGGTCCTACAACTGCAGCAGGCCATCGTTCCATGGTGCTTTCTTCAACATGACTTGAAAAACCCTATCTAGAACATGTGGGAATCTCTCCTCTGCTCCTAATCCTTAATACCAGAGAACCAGCCCCTCCAGAATGAACTGTGGTATTTGAGATGTGGTGACTGCAGAGTTGAAGAAACACAAGACTTAAGTTCATAACCTTCAAAGTAATAAAGAATACTGGGAGGAGCACAGTAGACCCACTTCCCCAATCCTGAATGGAGAGTGCAACTCTCTGCCTGGATCTAGAATCCTGACAATCATGGCAACCATCCTTAGTGAGGGTTACGTGAGTCTGCCTAGGGATTTTTAGTTCTTTGGCATCGTGGTTCAAGATGTTCGAGAGTTTATCTCTGAGGGATAAATACCATTGAAGAGATGCACTTTATCATGTGAAAAGTCTCCACTTCTCTCAAATAGCCTACGTCAGCCTTCACAGCAGCACGACTCTCTAGATTCCACACTGACCAAGGCAGTAGAAGAGGCTTAGGAGGACTTCTCCACTGTCCCCAAATCAAAAGGACAAGCTGCAGGGCAGTAAACACTTACCTGTCTTCCATCCCTAGCACTCATTTGATCTGGCTAGTTTGTGTGGGCTCCTTACAGAAGCAGGGGGCTAGAAACGCTTCACATGATTCAAATTTTCTGTCCCTTAATTTTAGAACAGAATTAGGTTTTATTTATCCCCACATTTGTTGTTTTTCCAAAGAGAAGTCAATGAGGGCATTTGTTATCGGTCTATCACTCACCATTTCCATAAATAACATCTGCTTGTTTTGCACATGAGAACCAAGTCTGACTAAAAGGATACATAACTACTGGGCTGCATGTTTATCAAGGAACAAATTTCATGGCTTGTTCACAAGCCTTATCAAGTGGGGGCCATTCCTCTTGAGAATCTCCAATGGTATCTACTATCTGCTTGGAGAATTAGGATTCCACATAGTCTAAGCAATTATTAAAAAAATATATATTCCCAACAAAATCAAACTCCTTCAAAGGAAACGAAGACTCCTTCCCATCCACATTCGATCTATCTCAGCTTCAGCAACCACGAATAGCCAAGACATCAGGCAGGCAGGACCATCCCACCATCCTCACTCATACACCTGCTTCCTTCTCGTGCAGATTCCTCTCCCCTCCCCGCCCCCAGAAAACCTTTCCTCCTTTCTGTCCACCCTTCATTCTTTCAGCCCTGTTCATGATTCTCATCAAACTAGGCACGACCAAACATTCCAACCTTCGACTTTTTCTTGGCTCTTTGCACACATTTCTATTTATGTATGTTTCTCTCCTCCAGCCTTCCCTTGGCCACAATCAAGCCAAAGAAAACAGTTTGTATTCTCATCCTCCTTTGCTATTTTTAACATACGTCCCACCTGGTGATTCTCCCCTTTTGGGAATGGGAAAGTGTACGTGGCGAGACGGGAGTGACAGGGGATAGAATACAGGGGAAGGAAATGAACTCAGGCTGGGAAGACAGGGGAAGAAAGACAATGGAAAGGGCAGAGAAGTGACTTTTACTCAAGTAACTAATACCTGGAATTCACAAGACATTAATGGAGTTGAATGCCATCAAGGCTCTATTATTTCCACAAGGACACTTGGAAATTTCCCTCTTATATTAAAGGCAGACACAAAGAAGAAAATGACCCACTACACTTTACAAAAGCTAACTTTGCTTGAAAGAAAAAGTCAAAAGACACAGCAGAGAAGGAAGTCAAAACCTATTGTACCCTGGACACGCGTTCTGAATCACTGGAGTTGCCAGGCCAGGAGTAGACACCTTGATGTGCCTCTGATAGATCGCAACACTTTTATGTAGGTAATGAGAACCCACTGCAAATAAATATTATATATTAGAATGCCATTTGAGAAGTACTAAGGAAGCTGAACATATGAATATTTTTGTTAACTATCAAAACTCCTCCAAAGTTTGATGGATTCAACTGAAAGAAAAAAACTATTGAAGAAATTAGTTATATAGAAGAAAACTAGCATTTTTTAAATCTCTCAAGTAATTTAGAACTATAGAATCAGGGATATTCAAGCTTGCAGAACACCAATTCCGTCATTTCTTCTTTCCCCAGCACAAATTTCTCTCTGGCTCAGTTTTTAAATGACTCCATCAAATGGCCCCAGCTACTCTCCCCAAGGGATTACTGCCAAATTCAATATATCTCATCATTAGGCAAGATTTCAGCCTAAATATCCCTTTTCTCAAAGTCGTCATAGTATATCTAACTATGCTCTAGTATCATGTGATAAATAAAATTGAAAACTGATTAGTTGCCAATAAAAAATGAATTACTGATGTGCAACTACACATCGTAAGTTTTTCAGCTGTCAGCTAATTCTTTTTAGATTACTCATTTTCAACTTTTTCCTTTTGACTCTCATCAAGATAATGCCTCTCCCGTTGAACATGGATAGTTTTAAAATGTGTCTGCAAATTCTTTTTATGTCTTCCTTCAAGAGATGAGGTCCAACTCCCCTCCCCTTGAGCCTGGACTGGTCTGAGCAACTCATGTCTGAAGAACAGAATAAAGCTGAAGAGACAGTATGTGACTTCAGAGACCAGATCACAAAAGGCACTGCACTGCAGCTTCTGTCTTGCTCTCTTTCTTGGATCACTCATTCTGAGGGAAGCCAGCTCCCAGGCTGTGAGAACACTCGAGGAGTCTATAGAGAGCCCCATGGGACAAAAAACAAGCCTCCTGCCAACCCCCATGTGATTGAGCAATCCTGACAGCACATCTTCCAGCCTCAGACAAGCCTTCAGATGACTGCTGCATTTCCCAGAGAAGGACCTGAGCCAGAACCAATCAGCTAAGTTGACAATCAATTCCTAACCCACAGAAACCATAAGATAATGTTTGTAGCTTTAAACCACTAAGGTTTGGAATGATCTGTTACCCACCAATAGGTAATATAAACACACACACCCACACCCACACACACACACATACCTTCTTCTCTTCTTTTCCTTTTGCATAGATCTGAGAACATAGAAACAATATGTATGGACCTTTCTAAATGTACAGAGCACTGTCTGCATGATTGATGAACTCAAGAAACATGTTGTTCAGTTGCTCAGTCGTGTCCGACTTTTTGCGACCCCATGGACTATAGCACACCAGGCTTCAGTGTCCTTCACCATCTCCCAGAGCTTGCTCAAACCCTTGTGCATTGAGTCAGTGATGCCTCCAACCATCTCATCCTCTGCCACCCCCTTCTCCTCCTGCCTTCAATCTTTCCCAGCATCAGGGTCTTTTCTAATGAGTTGGCTCTTCACATCAGGTGGCCAAAGTGCTGGAGCTCCAGCATCAGTCCTTCCAATGAATATTCAGGGTTCATTTCCTTTAGGATTGACTGGTTGCATCTCCTTGCAGTCCAAGGGACTCTCAAGAGTCTTCTCCAACACCACAGTTCAAAAGCATTCGTTCTTTGGCACTCAGCCTTCCTTTACTGCCCTACTCTCATATCCATACTGACACTGGAAAAAACACAGTTTTGACTACACGAACCTTTGTTAGCATGAAACCTACTGAGCACTTACTAAACTACAAAGTTCACATACACACCACAACCATGTAAGTAACAAACTCATAGCCATTTCACAGACTAGGAAACTACAAAGACATTCATCAGAAATTTGACTAAAGTCATTTTGTTAGGAAATGATAGAAACTGGGTTCAGTGCAAGCCCCATTCTTTCCTCAAAATCCCAATGCTTCTCTTACACTTTTAATGAGCAGTACTATGCAAATTACATGACACTAAGTACTTGGAATGAAGGAGAAAAATCAAGATGGAGCACATAAGGGAAGGATAGGATGAAGGAGGGAAATTAACATAGAATGGAGCACAATGTATTTGGCGGTACATTCAGCGTCGTGCCCTTCCTCTCAGCTCATTCTTACAATAGTCTTATGGCGTAAGTGTTAAAATTTTTATTTGACCAAGAAACTAACAGAGGTTCAGCAAGACAGGACACAGTGAAACCCCTCACTAGCTCCACCCTCCAAATCTTTCAAACAAGAGTAGAAAAAAGACATGCACAATAAGGCCATTCAACCCATCTACCCACACAAGGTTGTGGCAGAGGCCATATGAAATAATTTGTATGGATATGGTTCATAAGCTGTTAAATATGCAAATTCAAGAGGTTATCATTACATGCGGTCAGCTCTTAGTGGGAAAACTCAAATGACCAGCAACACTTTCCCCATGATATTATATATTATAGAGCAAAACACCCAAGAGCTTGTAAAGATGGGAAATTTTCATCTCAAAATGTTTGCTTTTATGATCATAATGATTACTAAAAACTCTACAATAAAGTAAAATTCTATCAACTTTGCTCTCTACACAATTTTCAGGTAAGATCTGATTGCTTCACTTTGTCTGAGAGGTATCAAATGGATCTCAAACAGCAGTAGGAACCCACTGATTAGAAAGGGTTATCTTGTGTATGGATTATTTTTGTTAAAAAAAATTTCCTGCCAGGACTTCCCTGGTGGTCCAGTGGTTAAGAATCTGGCTGCCAATGCAGGGAACACAGGTTCGATCTCTGGCCTGGGAAGATTCCACATGCCACAGGCAACTAAGCCCTAGCACCACAACTACTAAGCCTGCACACCTCAGCTACTAGAGCCCACACACCTGCAGCGTGGGCTCTCCACAACGAGAAGCCTCTGCAGTGAGAACCCCACGCATCTCAACTACAGAGTAGGTTCCACTCACCACGACTAGAGAAAAGCCACACACAGCAACAAAGACACAGCACAGGCAAAAATTAATTTTAAAAAATAGACAGGAGCTCTAAATTTTTGTAAAGTCTTTACTAAATTTGTTACAATATTGTTTGTGGTTTATGTTGTGGTTTTTGGTTTTTTGATGAAGCAGCATATGGGACTGTAGGTCCCTGAACAGGGATCCAACCCCCACCCTGTGAGTTGGACGGTGCCCACCAGCTGAGTCCCCAGGTAATTTCTTAAAAGTGTCATCATCATTAAAGTCCTACATATAAGAAAGTTGAAAATTTTTTAAATATAGTCAAATTTTGACTTTGGATTCACCTAAAAGTAATGTAGGCTAACTGAATTCTGCCAAGAGAATATACTGGTCATAGCAAACACCCTTTTCCAACAACACAAGAGATGACTTTATACATGGACATCACCAAATGGTCAATACCAAAATCAAATTGATTATATTCTTTGTAGTCAAAGATGGAGAAACTGTATATAGTCAGCAAAAACAAGACCTGGAGCTAACCGTGGCTCAGATCATCAGCTTCTCATAGCAATATTTAGGCTTAAACTAAAGAAAGCAGGAGAAGCCACTAGGCCATCCAGTTCAGTTCAGTTGCTCAGTCGTGTCCAACTCTTTGTGCCCCATGAACTGCAGCGCGCCAGGCCTCCCTGTCTATCACCAACTCCCGGAGTCCACCCAAGCCCATGTCCATTGAGTCGGTGATGCCATCCAACCATCTCATCCTCTGTTGTCTCCTTCTCCTTCTGCCCTCAATCTTTCCCAGCATCAGGGTCTTTTCAAATGAGTCAGTTCTTCACATCAGGTGGCCAAAGTACAGGACTTTCAGCTTCAACATCAGTCCTTCCAATGAACACCCAGGACTGATCTCCTTTAGGATGGACTGGTTTGATCTCCTTGCAGTCCAAGGGACTCTCAAGAGTCTTCTCCAATACCACAGTTCAAAAGCATCAGTTCTTCAGCACTCAGCCTTCTTTATAGTTCAGCTCTCACATCCATACATGCCAGCCAGGTATGACTTAAATCAAATCCCCTATGAATATGCAGTGGAGGTGACAAACAGATTCAAGAAATTAGATCTAGCAAGCAGTGCACCTGAAGAACTATGGATGGAGGTCTGTAAAACTGTACAGGAGGCAGCGAACAAAACCATCCCAAAGAAAACGAAAAGCAGGAAGGCAAAGTAGTTATCTGAGGAGGCTTTACAAATAGCTGAGGAAAGAAGAGAGGCCAAAAGCAAGGGAGAGACAAGAAGGCTTTCTTCAATGAATCGTGCATAAAAACAGAGAAAAAAAACAGAGAGGGACAGACTAGAGATCTCTTCAGGAAAACTGGAAACATCAAGGGAACATTTCACCCAAAGATGGGTACAATAAAGGACAGAAATCGCAGAGCCCTAGAAGCAGCAGAAGAGATCAAGAAGACATGGAAAGAATACATGGAAGAACTGTACAAAATAGATCTTAATGAACCAGATAACCACAATCATGTGGTCAGTCACCCCGAGTCAGACATTCTGGAATGTGAAGTTAAGTGGGGCTTAGGAAGCACTGTTGTCAATTAAGCTGGTGGATGTGATGGAATTCCAGTAGAGCTACTGGAAACTCTGAAAAACGATGCCATCAAAGTCTTGCACTCAATATGTCAACAAATCTGGAAGACCCCAGACCCCACAGGACTGGAAAAGGTCAATCGCATCCCAATTCCCAAGAAGGGCAGTATTAAAGAATGTTCAAACCACCGGACAATTGACCTCATCTCCCATGCTAGTAAGGTCATGCTTAAAGTCTTCCATGCTAGGCTTCAGCATTATGTGAACCAAGAACTTCCAGATGTCCAAGTAGGGTTTAGAGAAGACAGAGGAACCAGAGATCAATTGCCAACATTTGCTGGGATCATAGAGAAAGCAAAGGGATTCCAGAAAAAAACATCTACCTCTGTTTCACTGACTATGCCAAAGCTTTTGACTGTGTGGATCATAACAAACTACGGAAAGTTCTTAAAGAGATGGGAATACCAGACCATTTTACTTGTCTCCTGAGAATCCTGTAAGTGGGCCAAGAAGCAACAGTTAGAACCCTGTATAGAACAACTGGTTCAGGATTGAGGATTGGTTCAGGACTGAGAAAGGAGTATGACAGGGCTGTCTGCTGTCACCCTGTTTATTTAACTTATATGCAGAGCACATCATGAGAAATGCTGGGCTGGATGAGTTACAAGCTGGAATCAAGATAGATGGGAGAAACATCAACTACCTCAGATATGCAGATGATACCACTCTAATGGCAGAAAGCAAAGAGGAACTAAAAGAACCTCTTGAGGTGGGTGAAGTAGGAGAGTGAAAAAGCCAGTTTAAAACTAAACATTAAAAAATTAAAAATTAAGATCATAGCATCCAGCCCATTAGTTCATAGCAAATAGAAGGGGAAAAGGTGGAAGCAATGACAGATTTATTCTTCTTTGGCTCTAAAATCACTATGGATGGTGACTGCAGACATGAAATCAGAGGACGATTGCTTCTTGGTAGGAAAGTATGAAAACCTAGACAGTGTGTTGAAAACACAGCATCACTCTGCCAACAAAAGTCCGTATAGTCAAGGCTGTGGTCTTCCCAGTGGTCACGTACGGTTGTGAGAGCTGGACCATAAAGAGGGCAGAGCACCAAAGAATTGATGCCTTCAAACTGTGGTGCTGGAGAAGACTCCTGAGAGTCCCTCAGACAGCAAGGAGACCAAACCAGTCAATCTTAAAAGGAAATACTGAATACTCACTGGAAGGACTGATGCTGAAGCTAAAGCTCCAGTATTCTGGTCATCTGATTTGAATAGCTGACTCACTGGAAAAGTCCCTGATTCTGGGAAACATTGAAGGCAGAAGGAGAAGAGGGTGTCAGAAGATGAGATGGCTGGATGGCATCACAATGCAATGGACATGAACTTGGGCAAACTCTGGGAGATGGTGATAGACAGGGAGGCCTGGCGTGCTGCAGTTCATGGGATAGCAAAGAGTCAGGCATGACTGGGCGACTGAACAGCAACAAAAGTGACTTACACGAAGAGCTAAAGTGGCAATCTTTTCAAGAAACACTATTTGTTCTGGCAAATTTCAGCTCACTATATTTCTGGTTTCTAACAAATTCATGTGTGACATGTAAGGTGATGGTTTAAATAGTCAAATAATGTACGAATACTATTGATACAATGTAATACACTGAATGAATGCATATGAAGCACTTAGTACAGTAGATGGCAAATAATAAGTGCTAAATAGGTAAGGAGAAAGATAGGATGCGATCCACATATTGTCTTTTGGGAAGACAAATGAGCCTATGTCCAAATTTCCTAATTAGCTGACCTTTAGAGACATGAATATAACTTACAATGCCAAGAGCAGGTTTTTTAAATATATTTTTTATGTTCCTGAGGTATATTAAGGTGTGGTTTGGAAACTGGGATCCCTGACAAGAAACATTATGAATCACTTTCTCCACTGAGTATTTTTAAAACTCCTTTTTAAAAAGGTATCTACTTTTGCTGTATTTCCAGGTTCAAGACATGGCAGAGTGCATCTGATATGAATTTATACACACTCCCCACCAAGCACTGTGGTTGCCTGCAAACCCATACCAAAAACAGTGATGAATGAATAAAAGGTATAATGGGGTTTTGGAAGTCTTACTGAAAGTGTTCCTATCCACACTCACTAACGAATTCTAAACTGGACATTCTCCAATCCATATGAGCAAGAATCCTGAAACCAAAAATCCTAATGGCTGCTCAGACATAAATGTGGTAAAACAGCAGGTCTTACTGAAACCAAGCCAGGCAAAACAATTCTTTACATGTTTCAATAGTCTTGAGGAAATGATGGAACTGACCCATCCACTTCTCTGTCCATTGCCAGCCCACCCCAAGTTTTCTTAGAAGTAAGGGGGTGGACAGGAAAAAGAGCTAAAAAATAGAGTGAAGAAATAGAAATCGGCTGGTGTTTCCTTCTCTAAAAAGCAACATCTGATGCTCTGAGATGTCAGGACATGCAGTGTTAGAGGTACAGTCTCTGCCCCCAATGCAGTGTGTGCATGTGTGTTAGTCATTCGGTCTTGTCCAACTCTTTGCAACCCCGTGGACTGTAGCACACCATTCTCTGTCCATGGAGTTCTCCAGGCAAGCATACTGGAGTGGGCTGCCATTCCCTTCTCCAAGAAATCTTCCTGACCCAGGGACTGAACCTAGGTCTCCTGCATTGCAGGCAGATTCCTTACCATCTGAGCCACCAGGGAAGTACACAACTCTGTGGGATTATCCCAAGTGATGGAATGCTACAGCACAGCTGTGTGCGGCAGTAAGGGGGACAAGCCCCAGGAAGATCCAGGAACAGCCAGCACTCACGGAGACAGGCGTATTTCAGTAACTGTACAGACGGTGAGAATCCACGCCACTTTTAGCACCCATTATATGTTGCGTCCTTTCCGAAAAGGCTGATGAACTTCTTCTACCCAACATTAATGTAATATAAAGTTTCTCTCCGGCTGCTTCTGCTTCTATGTGGTGTTACACTTTTGTTACAATCGTGTACTGCTTAGCTCTACCTTACATATACCTTAAGAGAGATTCTGATTCATTTCATCGATATCATCCCTGCTGGGGGAAGCTCTTCTGCCAAGATACCTTCTAAGGCAGCTCATCAGCTCAGATCACTTTTCGTGACTTAAACACCTTTCAGTTTTCTAATCCACTCTGGCAAGAAAATGAAGTCAAGAAAATGAAGCAAGAAAATGAACATATTAACTTTTGTTCATCTATATATATCCTATATGATTAAAACAGTATTGTCTACTCTGCTGGACTAACTGACTTGTCCAGATTATTTCAAAAATTAAGTCTTCTGCCCTGCTGATAAGGTCACCTAAATTAAGAGGTAGACATTAAAGGAGACAGTGCATCAGCAGACCAGATATATGTCTTTCTCATTAACAAAGAGTGGAACCACACCAGGCCTCTCACTGGCTCCCTAACATTTTACCCACACTCATTGGTCAAAGCAAGTCACAAGGCCAAGACCAAAGTCAAGGGGTGGGAAGGTCCACTAGACCCACTGGGAAGCTACAGCAAGAGGGAGGACTCAAGAATATAAGAAATAAATAAGATGTATATTTTTATTCATTCTAGGATGAATAAAATGTCATGGAAAAAAAGTTTAAAAGGTCAGGAGGGCATTAACAGAAATATATGTACCTCCTTCTCATGCTATAAAAACAAACCAAAGCACGCTTAAACAGTTGTCCATTTTCATTAAATATTTACAGTCAAACAAAAACAAAGGGAAAAAAGTCTCAGGGCAAGAAAATAACTACCTAACTGAATCACAGAGGGAGAAGATAAAATTAAAAGATTTTGTTTGGGGGAAGACTACTCTGTAACGCTGAAAACCAAAGCAGAGGCCCCTTCAGCAGCCTGCTGTGGAATGTCAGCTGAACCACGTGGGAGGAAGCACTCTGGTTTCTGCTGGCTCTGAGGCAGGCGGCTGCGATCATGAGGTGCACCTGTAGCTGTTAAATGGTGATCGTTAAAACAAGCAGCGGCAGCTGTCTACTGCATGTGGTTCTGGACGTCATTAAGGGACACGGCTCAATCCCACACAAGAAGCCCAGTGGCCGTAGACCAGAACCACGACCAACACCCTCTCACCAGTCCTGTGGATGTTAGCTTGCTTGCTTGCTTTCAGCAAAGCTTTCCAATCTGTTTCTAGGATACAGATTTTTTATATACAGGGATTTTTTAAAGTAACTATGATGTTTTTCCCAAGACCAAACACTGCCTACTTAAGATGTTTTCATTTAGTTAAACTGGTACCTTGAGAGAAACTTGTGAAACACAGATAGGGCTACAAGAATTTTTTTTAATGGACACTTGAAAAGTGAAAAGTGACAGCCGCTCAGTTGTGTCCAACTGTTTGTGACCCATGGACTGGTGCTTGCCAGGCTCCTCTGTCCATGGGATTCTCCAGGTAAGAATACTAAAGCAGATAGCCATTCCCTTCTCCAGGGGATCATCCTGACCCAGGGATCCAACCTGGGTCTCCTGCATTGTAGGCAGATTCTTTACTGACTGAGCCACCAAGGACCCTGGGAGAAACATGTGAAGCAGAGTTAGGGCTACAAGAGATATTTTTTTAATGGGTACTTGCTATATAGATATATATAGATAATGTAAGAAGCTGCAAAAAGTAAAAGTTTAAATAATATACATTTATATATTTGATTGAATATATTTGTCTGTTTGTGTATACACACACACATACACACACACATCTCATCACTGAAAACTTGCCTGCCAGAAGAATTACTTATACAACCATGTTGCAGTTACCTCTTAGAGAAAAGGGTTTTCCTCCTACTTCGGCTATGTATTAAGTTCTACTACCTTTGCTTGAGAAGAGCAAGGGAGAATGAGGGCAGCTGGCTTTTAGCTTAGGTACATTTCAATTTCACAAGAGGCTAATACTAAGTCAAGACTGAAAGTTAATGCCCAACTAAAATCACAGAAAATTACAACGCAAAAACTTCTTTAACAAATGTCATATAAAAACACACCCAAAAAGGTCCTGAGTTCTTTACCTCCACAAAGTGGGTACAGATTCACCAGAAGGCCATCATTTCAATGCTAAGAGGGCCTTTCTATAAGGAGACTGACCCCCAAGAAGACAAAGCGTTCTACTTTAATTCCTTTTATTAATATAACATCTCATGAACAGTATTCTTGTATCAAAAATATCATTCAACTCTAATGATGATTAATTTTATAGCAGATTATTTTCCCATTTAGAAGAAAAATCAAGGCAAGCCCTGGGTTTCTGGTAAATAAATCCTAAGGCTGAGTAGGCACCAGCTTTTTTCAAATGCAACTTTTCTCCTCCCAAAATGCTGCTTTGTAGTTTGCCTCAGGCAAACCGTAAATTCCTGTGTCTTATTTTTCCTTAGAATATCACAGTTTGGTCACAGAATATTCTGGAGCCACACAGTGTTTCTCAATATCTTGAACTCAGTCTCAACACCCAGCAATATCCTTGGATCGGTTTATTTGTTATGAAATCTTGGGCCCTTTGGGATTAAAGAGCCTGTTTCTCTGGCACGGAAGGCTACCCACTGGGGAATTTAGGTTACATAATCCTCTCACTCTAGGTTTTCCTCCACTGTTTTCATATTGCTGGATAAGCCTCTTGGCAGTGTTTATAATCAATCTGTGTCTACCACCACCCGCTCTCTTAAACTGTGCGTGAGTAATCAGGCAGCAAGAAGCTCATGCTCACATACCTTCCCGGACTAAGATGTGACCAAACAACTCCTGGATGAAACAAACCACGCACCCTCGCCCCTCAACGGAGACACAGTGGCCACAGCAAGACCACACATGAAACTGCTTCTACAACAGGCAATACTCAGCCCTTTAATGGAATCTGAATTCTTAAGGACATCAACTCACTCGCATGCACCTGCCTGCTTCCTCAAGCACTTTTTACACCCAGTGTGCTGAGGCTTTGCTGTCTAGGCTTTTAGGCCAACAAGGATATTACCAGGATTATTGAAGACTGGGTGATTTTCTTCTGGCCATCTCAGTGCTAAGATCCACACTGCCACATGGCTGGGAAACTGGCTCAAGGTTCTCGATTTCCACACAGACTATGTGGGTGACCAAGTAGCTTCAGGAACTTGTTGATTTTACAAGGGGAAAAGCACACAGTTTCACCATCCTTCCTTCTTCTTCAAGGCAGCAGGTATCTTAATATCCCTTTTGAGTGCGAAATTGCTCGTTAGTTTGTTTCATGTAAGCTAGTCAGCTTCATGTGAGGTCATTTCTGGCTGGAACAACTTCCACTGTCACTTAGCGCTGGCTGGACTGGTATGGGGCTATTCCCTCGAGACACACTAAGCCGCACATGACAAGCTAAAGCTGGTTTCCAGGAGACCAGGACTTTCAAGCACTGAAGAAAGTACATCTACAGAACTCTCCTCTCTCCAAAGTGCCCACTTTGTCCATCTGCAAAGCTTTGCCCTGGTGGGGCTCCCATCCAAACAGGATCTATCAGAGAGGGCATCTCAGAGACCTGGGACTGCCAGCACCCTGGATTTCTCCTTCTCTTTTCTCCCTTCACCAGGGAGATCATCCCATCCATCCAATAGGATGATCTTCCTATGGTTTGTATCCTAACCTTCAACACCCAGATGAGGTGAGGGTGGTTCTCAGGACCGGATTCTTCTTCACTCACATTTTCAAACTGTTCCTCCTCCAGAGGTCTCCCACACTGCAAATTCATCCTGTACTTAAGAATCTGCTTCCAAAGCTTCTCATCTGTACTTACTATTTGCCTTCATCTAGCTGCCACTCTACGGCTTCTCCCCTTTTTTTTGCAAAGGCCCAATGCATGGAGGATGAATTGGGTCTTCCTTACTCTAAAGCCAACTCCCATCTACAGTGGGTGCTCTGAACTTCACCACTGACTCCCTCCCTGTGAAGATTCTGCAACTGGCATTGGGTATCCAGAGCCTTTAATGAATATTCCTGCCACTGTCTTGAAATGGCTGGCACAGGCACAACCGTCCAGGCCAAATACTGCCTGCCTATCCTTTAAACTTCAGATTTGTTTTGCTAAAGCAAAATTCTTGGATGTTCTCCTCTAACCTTCTGCAGAACTACTCTCTTCTCTCAGGACAACCGGGAAGAGGCAATTTTAATGGTAACATCTTCGCTCTATCAGTCTGCAACTACAGAAAATCTTGACTGCAGACACAGGAACTTTTTCTCCAGGGGAGATACAACACTTGTCACCAAATCCTGAGATACGTTCAAGTCTTAAGCTTCTTGGTGGTAGTGCGAACATAGCCCGACAGCTAATGCTAGCACATCCAACCATAGTTTTGCTAAAAGAGGAAGCCCATGTGCCCAGAGGGACTGTGCTGTTCACAGTATGGAAACACGGATGGCAGTCTGGCAAGAACTGGGCTGCAGGGACCTGGGCAGCAAAGTGGCCCACTGGACTCTGCCCGCCTCTCAGACCTGCTGAGGGGGGCTGCCCTATCTTCACAAGGGGGAGACAGGAATTCCAGTCAGCCCATGACTGACGGGGACAGAAGCTAGGCTGACTCGCTTGTTGCAAAGACTGGGAGGGGTCAGCACAGACCACAGGATCCAGAGCTAAGATGTTTCCTGGGGGTCCCAGTGCAGGCAGGATAAGGTTTTCTTCTGTGAGAGGCGGCCTAATGGGGCTGATGCATACTTCCTGCATCACTAACACTGATTACCTAAGCAGAAAGGTTATGTTTAACAATTTAAGTAAAAATTAAAAGCGGGCTTCCCTGAACTTTTTATAATTGAACAGTATCACATTTGCAATGCCAGTAATCACTCACTCATGTCCCTCAACACATTAGGAGATAACCTGGTATTAATAACTCTTTTAAGAGTCTGATTTGTATCAGTTTTTAAAACTTTGGGCAGTATATAAAAAGATGGTATTGACCTTTCCAGAAATTTAAGATTTTGACTTCACTGAATCTGAAGTAAAATTTCAATCAGTTCAATTCAGTCGCTCAGTCGCGTCCAACTCTTTGCAACCCCATGAATCACAGCACGCCAGGCCTCCCTGTCCATCACCAACTCCCGGAGTTCACCCAGACTCACGTCCATCGAGTCAGTGATGCCATCCAGCCATCTCGTCCTCTGTCGTCCCCTTCTCCTCCTGCCCCCAATCCCTCCCAGCATCAGAGTCTTTTCCAATGAGTCAGCTCTTCGCATGAGGTGGCCAAAGTACTGGAGCTTCAGGTTTAGCATCATTCCTTCCAAAGAACACCCAGGTCTAATTTCAATAGACAACTTTAAAATATAATTAACCTTTTTAAAAGCTAAGAGCATCTTGATAGGAAAACAATTAGAATAAACAATGAGAAACCTGATTTAAAAAGTCTACATTTCTAAAAATTTCCAAATATTAAACTGAGGTAAGAAGGGAAAAAAGTTGAGCAGGTAAATATTTAAATCAGAGATTCCCCAATTTCCCAGTTCAAGGACTCTGTATAATTTGCAAATTAATAGTCTAGGGAATTATTCCAGCTAAAGGGATGTTTCTCCTCATCCTAAAGCACTCTTTTATAAAAGTAACTCCACATTCTACCCTAGGAAGCTCTCCATTATTAACCCTGAGATAAAAAAATGTCCTTCCACCATTGACCATAATACAAATATTATTTTCTGGTTTCAATATTATTAAGCATCCCATGATGTGTGTGTGTGTGTGTGTGTGTGTGTGTGTGTGTGTGTGTGTGTGTGTGTTTAAGCACAAAAGCAGATGGTCTGGGGTGAATACTTAATACCCTTACCCTCAAGGTCTTTTTCTAGTGCTTTATATCAAACTAATCTCTTTAAGTGTGAGATACTTGGGTTTGCACTTCAGTAGATACTAAGATAATCTGAACTGCTTTTATAAAATCATCTTTAAATGTTATCATCATGTCATTTCAACTTTCCTCCCTCTAGACTAAAAATATGAATTCTACTAAACCAAGCACAACAGAATTTGGTTTACACAGTCAAATCTGTCCTACAAATTACCAAAAAATGGGTAAAAATGGGTATGGGTAAAAGCAGACCTCCTCTACCCAACACCATTCTTAGCACTTTTCAGAGAACCAGTGGCCTCCATTTCTTGAAGCTTTTATAATTACTTATTTACTTGCAAATAACTAAGAATTTTCATGTTATTTTTAACATAACATGGGTTTACCATATTCACAGTTTGTGCAACCATCATAATCATTTAATTCCAGAACATTTCCATCAGCCCAAAAGAAACTCTCTAGCCATAAATGGTCACTCCCCATGGTAGTTGGCAAACTACAGTCCATGGGCCAAATCCAGCCAGCTATCTGACTTTAAAAAAAAACAAAAACCTACCAGCTAAGAATTTTTAAATTTTAAATGTCTACATTTTAAATAGTTACATAAGTACCTATATTGTTGTTGTTTAGTCGCTCTAGGTTGTATCTGATTCTTTTGTGACTCCATGGAATGTAGCCCTCCAGGTTCCTCTGTCCATGGGATTTTCCAGGCAAGACTACTGGGGTGGGTTGCCATTTCCTTCCTTAGGGGTTCTTCCCAATCCAGGGATGGAACCCACATCTCCTACTTTGGCAGGGGGATTCTTTACCACTGAACCACCAAGGAAACCCAGATACTTATATACAACATCCTCAATTTGCATATCAGCTCCCAATGCCTAAAATATTATCAGGTCCTTTAAGAAAAAGTCTGCAGACTTCTGCTCTAAATGATACTCATGCAAATTAAGCTCTAATAAGACCAATGAATAAAGAGAAACACTATTATTAACTTATCACTAGAGATATCCAGTAACCAGAGAACACTCAACCCAGGAAGGACAGTTACTAGGAAGTGACCCAGAAAACTGGTAAATGAATTAGATCAAAATAGGAAAAGCAACATGCAGACACTGGAGAGGGATGGTGAGTTATATCATCAAAACTTTAAAAGACTCCAATAAAGTATTGATTCCTCCTAGCAACTTGACAGTCTGTGTTTCCCAGCCTAGGCTACTCTACCTGGTGAGTGCTTCACTTAACACTTCAAACACATCTTGCTTTACTAAACTGATCACATACCCCCTCAACATTTCCCTGCTATTCTGACCAACTCCCTTCTCCCTCATCAAATGGCAACAGCAAATCTTTATTCACTGGCTCCTGCAGGGTTGCTGCCTCCTCCTATGATAAGCTGATTAAGTTACTCCATGCTTAGAGCTCTAGGTTCACATCCTTATTGAACAACTGTTACGGCATGTGTCACATTCCTTTTAATGGCTGAACAACCGATTGTAGGATGTGGTACATTTGTTTGTCCACTATCAGCTGAGGAACATTTTGGTAATGTTCACACTCTTTGGCTATTATGAATAATGCTGCTATGAACATTTGTATATAAATTATCAATATTATACCAAGTGGTCACCAGTTACTGTAGGCTACATTTTAAATATATACATATATATACATATATATACATATATATATATATATATCCCATTTAAAGGGGGAAACAACATTTGTTCTTCTTAGTGTTTTCTCTAGTCCTCTCTGCTTCTCAAAAGCACTGCCAGTGGACTGTTATAACACACTAACCCCTCATTTTCATCCCAAGATACAGCATGCCCACCTGATTGTATCACCTTCTATTTTTCCAGAGTCAGAATTATCTACTCTCTGTTGGACCTTCAAATCCTTCAGCATAATAAACTAATCTGTTTGCATTTGATCCCTTTTATAAAGATTAAAGTGAAGTGATTAAACACTTCTGCCTTTTGCCTGGGAGGCAAACCCTGTACCTACTGAACAGCTGGATATAGGACAACAATACCTTTAGGTCCTTCTCCTGACACAGCTTTTACCTCCTGGATTCTAGTTTTAATCTTCCTACTGTTGTTCTCACTCAATCTTGGTGTTTTAGTGTCCTTAATAGTCCTGCCAAGTTATCTGTTTTCAAAACTTTGATTAGCCCTCCAGCTCTCAGTAGAGCTCTGGTCTCCAATGAAAATAGCCACATCTCTCACATGGTCCCTTCTATATACCCATCTGTTTTAGTTCCTTAGCCTCTTTTTAAACACCAACTTTTGATGGGTTTGAGAGAGAACCCAAGAGTGATCATGATCAGTCTAAATTACTTAACTAGCTCCCCCCTATGGAGAAACTACATTTAAAAACATGATCAGTGGGACATTTATGGATAGTTCACATTCTCCTAAAATGTAATTTCATCTCCAACATCCTCCTAAAATGTAATTTCATCTCCCAAAACATAGTTCAACAAAGGTTTGAGAGTTTAAAACATACACAAACACACTCACACAAATATATGTACACACACAGTGTGAATTTTCATTTCAGTAATAATAACCAACCCAAACCACAGTCTGGTCCCCAGTCTTAATATCAGAGATTCTCAAAGCATATTTTCTTGACATCTTCATGAAATTCAGAATTCTTTAATCAGTTTGATAGTAAGTTTTCAAAACCTCTTCCCATTACATTCTAATTTGGAGAGCCTCTACAAAATACAATCTACCTAAAGCTCCAAGAAAGTAAATTGTAGCTCTTTTTGATTTTTTAGATTGAGATTAGAAAAGTATTATATACTCAGGAAGACCTCTACAGAACAATCTACAAGCACTGATATCAAAGGATCTTTAAAAACAAGATGGATGCATCTATTGTTTTGCAAATATAACTTGGAAGTTATCTTGCCTAAAGGGCATGGAGATGATCTATACAATTTCTCCATTCTTCCCTCATTACCCCAAGAAATCACCTCAAACCATTGCTCTGAGGTCCAGCCTCAACTCAAGAGCACAGTTTTCTCAAAAGATGAAAAGTGTAATGTACACACGTTATAATAGCCACTCTTTTTGTTAACTGACCAACCCTGGGAGGTGGGGGTGGGCCTTGGGAGTCAAGTCTGTAGAAACACAGTCTTCTGAAGTGCCAAACAGTAGCAAGAATTCTCTCAGCTCTCCACACTACCCTAGGTGGTGAAAGACCGTCCTTTTCAACCTCACAACTGGCATTCCCTTTCATTGCTTATGGCGCAGGCCATCCGTCAACGTGAGACAGAGCAGGAAGCTGCTGGAAGGCACGAGCATCCAACTCTCCCCTTTGAACGGTCTGCCGCCTCACTGAAGAACATTTTCTCCAGATGCTGCCAGCAGACACTCTGTAATACCTAAACCACAAATCATCCATTCCCCACCCTTTGCGCCAGGGCTCGTCCCTGAACTTCCCCCACAGTGAGATATTAACCACGCTGGCCACTGATACACTAGCTCTTTACAGACTCGGGAAAACCTGCCACACCGTCTAACTGGTATAATAAAAACGTGGCCCTCCTAACATAAACATACCCACTGTAGGTGCACCTCGGAGTAACTCAGGACACTGCAGACATCTCACAAGGAACAAATCCTGGCTAACTCACCAAGGAAAATAGTTTATCGATGTAAACAAGTCAGCCGTTCAACTGTACAGAAAATTAGAGCAAGTATCTTATGGAAATGGAACCACCTTGCAGAAACATATTTACAGGTGGCTCACTCCAGATTTTTCTGCCTTTCCTCTGAAGAAGGCAACTGTCTTGCTGTCTGATTGTTTTAGGAACCAGCATGGGTTTTTCGAAAAACAATTCTCGAATTTTATCTTCTGTGACACATTAAAGCCATCTACACAGAGCAAAGTGTTTCCAAACCGTGACTCTGTAACTTAGAGAGATGACTCACAGGACATACTCACACTGAAAAGGTGCTGGCACGTGATCCTGCCCGAATCTTAAAGGGAGCGAACCTTCAGTGGACTGCTCTCCAGAAACCACCTTCTGGGCTGTGAAGTATGTGGGCTTGAGCACGTATTCCTGGGTCTGGCCATGATGTATCATCACATTCTGTGAAGACAGGGGTGTCATCCTGCAAAGAAACAAAGGATAAGGAAATTAATAACGGACTTTTAACAGTCAACCAAGAACGAAGGAATAAGAAACCAGTTAAACTTAGAAAGGGGCATAAAAATGCCATGCCAGGCTAATTTTTTTCTTCAAAACTGTAGTCATGGCACATAAAGAACTAATCACTGACCTCCAGCAGAAAGGGGATCCTGTCTGTCTGTCTAGTCAAGCGGGATAAGGACATACAGGCCATCACTGATGGAATTTATCAAAGTATTTAAAAAGTGCAGCTACCAGGACTTCCTTGGTGGTCCAGTGGCTAAGACTCCGAGTTCCCAATGCAGGGGCCTGGGTTAGGTCCCTGGTCAGGAACCTAGATTCCGTGTGCCTCAACTAAAGATCCCACATGCCTCAACCAAGACCTAGTGCAGCCAAATAAGTAACATTTAATATAATATATTTAATTAATATAACTTATGTTAAGTATCAGTTCAGTTCAGTCGCTCAGTCATGTCCGACTCTTTGCGACCCCGTGAATCACAGCACACCAGGCCTCCCTGTCCATCACCAACTCCCGGAGTTCACTCAGACTCACGTCCATCGAGTCAGTGATGTCATCCAGCCATCTCATCCTCTGTCGTCCCCTTCTCCTCCTGCCCCCAATCCCTCCCAGCATCAGAGTCTTTTCCAATGATATTATATAATATATATTAAACACATAATATATATTAAACATAATATTTACTATAATATAATATATAAATATACACCATAATTACTAGTCCTTAAGAACAGTAAGAATAACAACCTATTCTACCATTTAGTCCCTAAGACGTGTCTGACTCTTTAGTGACCCCATGGACTATAGCCTGTTAGGGCTGTCCCTTGGATTTCCCAGGCAAGAATATTGGAGTGGGTTGCCATTTCTTTCTCTAATAACAATATATGAAAATCTTATAATTTCATCAATGACATGAGTCAAGATCTGAGAATCTCCCTCCCACCCCCCACTCCGAGAGGATATATATACACACACACACACACATAAACTGATTCACTTCATTGAACAGCATAAGCTGGCTTCCCAGGTGGCTCAGTGGTGAAGAATCCACCTGTCAATGCAGGAGACACAGGTTCAATCCCTGAGTTGGGAAAATCCCCTACAGAAGGAAATGGCAAGCCACTCCAGTATTCTTGCCTGGACAATCCCATGGACAGAGGAGCCTGGTGGGCTACAATCCATGGGTCACAAAGAGTCAGACACAACTGAGTGACTAAGCATGAGCATAGCAGAAACTAACAACACTGTAAAGCAATTATACTCCAATAAAAAAAAAAAAACCTCTGAGGACTGTTGAACACAATTACTGTGCTTTCAGCCTCCTGGGTGAAACTTTTTGTCTTCTGTGACAGTTCTCTACTGCTGCATGTACTGTATACTTTAAAATAAGCCTTCATCCAGATTTAATCATTCCATGATGGACTGAAATCATTCACTAAGACAAACAATGGAAAATATAAAGATATACCAATTAATTCCAGAAAACACAAACTTGCTAAAATTGTTGGGACAGAGAATTTTAATAGCAAACCGAGACTTTGGAAGGAAACCTTCTCTCTAGTGTGGTCTTGAATTTTATCAATTGTGACATGTTAAAGCCATTTGAACTGAATATTTCCAAACTACCATACGTTGGGAAAATGGTTGACTGGGTTATACTCAAACTAATAAAGTGCCAGGAAAAGCTCAAAGACGGGCCCTAAGGAGAGATTATATGAACAAGACAAAGAAATGACACAACTGGTGAGTATGAATGATAAATCATCAAGCCACCAAAAACACCCACACAGTGTCTCATCAAAAGCAGTAGCAGAGTCTTGAATAAATCCAGCCTTTTGGGTTCACTGCAGTTGGGATGGATGAGCTATTCTGTGAGACCAGGCATCCATGAGACAAAGGAACAAGAGAGGCTGGGATTAAGGGTGCTCCCCTCTTAGCCAGTCAGTGATCTAAGTCTCACTTTCAACCCTGCAGTCCCAGGAAAGCCTAGGAAAATACATCTTGTGCCTAGATTTTCCCAGACTTAATGCCATGGAAGGACATTCCCTTTGTCACCAGACAAATGACTTAAGTTACTAAAAGCCTAAGGCTTAACATTGTAAACACTTTTGTTTTGATGATGTAAGTGTTGATTTGAACTTTAAGTATGTTTGACTGGGATGAAGTAGAAAGTGGAACAGCTGGACACATCTGGTGGTGACTGATAAGAACCACAAGGCAACTCCGTTGGTCTTGTCGAAAGGAAAAGTCCTCTTTTTCATCTCAGAGGCAACTCGCTCCCCAGCCACGCTGTCAACCTCATCACTATGCTGCTGGGACCTGCTGAGAGATGTTCAGGCCTGACTCCCATTCAGAGGAGGACAGCCCAGCATTCCAAAAGACCTTAGAGCTGGAATAACTAATTCCTGCTCTGACCACTGCCAAGGAGACCGTGGGCTCTGCCTTCTAAGGTGAGGTCCTCCCTTTCTCTCCCCTCTGAATCATGGAAGTGAGAGGCAGCAATAAATGAGCTGAAAGTACAGATGTGTAGAGGCTGCTTTTCCCTAACATAACAGAAAGGTAATGAACAAATAAGACAGCTACACCATGTCTAGAACTTGAAAAACAAATCTCAGCCACCACCAATCAAAGGAAATGGATAATATACTGGTAACAGTATTAGATCTTACTACATTATAGCAATCCTGTGAATGACAAACACAGTGAAGATATGAAACTATGTAGAGCTGTGCTTCCTCACCTTCCATCTCCTTCCCTTTCCTCCAATGTGAGGACGTAAATAAATACTTTTGCTCACAAAGACACAGACATATGAACAGACAGGCCATTTCATCTCATAGCCTCATGAAGATCCCAAGCCACAAGAAGTGACACCACGTGGGGGCAAGTCAAGGCCACTGTCCACTCAGTCATTCCACTAACAGATAGTAAGCGAAATCACCATTTTACTCTCTCGTCCTCATTTTCTCCTTCATAGCTGGCATCTATCTTTTCCTCTAATTTCACCCTTCACAGTTATTGCCTCTTTGGACAATCTCTCAGCCTTCTAAATACACACACACACACACACACACACACACACATTCAGTTCAGTCACTCCATCATGTCCAACTCTTTGCAACCCCATGGACTGCAGCATGCCAGGCTTCCCTGTCCATCACCAACTCATGGAGATTGCTCAAACTCAAGTCCTTCAAGTCAGTGATGCCATCCAACCATCTCATCCTCTGTCGTCCCCTTCTCCTCCCACCTTTGATCTTTCCTAGCACCAGGGTGTTTTCAAATGAGTCAGTTCTTCACATCAGATGGCCAAAGTATTGAAGCTGAAGCTTCAGCATCAGTCCTTCCAATGAATACTCAGGACTGATTTCCTTTGGGATGGACTGGTTTGATCTTGCAGTCCAAGGGACTCTCAAGAGTCTTCTCCAACACCACAGTTCAAAAGCATCAATTCTTTGGCTCTCAGCTTTCTTTATAGTCCAACTCTCACATCCATACTTGACTACTGGAAAAACCATAGCCTTGACTAGATGGACCTTTGTTGGCAAAGTATGACCATTGCTTTGGGGAGAAAAAAAATCTCCTTTCAGTTGAGAGTTTTCTCCTCTCTTCCCTCATCCCTTTACATTAAAAAACAAAAACAAAAAAACTCAACAATCACTAATGAAAATCAGATTTCTAATAGCATTATACAAAATTCAAGGGAAAGGCAAAAATGTTTAAAGAAATTAGGTTAAAATGAAAATTAAAGGACCTCTGGCTCAAAATGTATTTGGGGCACCCATATATTTTCCCTTCCTGCAAAAAAAGCCCTAAAAGTTATAGGTAAGGAATAAAACAAGAAATCCAGAGTTGACATTTGGCTATTAATCAATAGGACAGCCACATTCGTCACTGAAACATTAAAATACTGTTCTGTCAAACATCTACTGTCCCAAGCCCTCAGTGTTCCTCCTTCCTCAAGACACTGGCCTCCCCAAGATATCAACTCAGTCTCACAAGTAAGAAATTCACATTTGACAGAGCTAGAGAGCTTGGGGTCTCGGCTCCAACATCCTCTCTAATGTGTGGCTCAGGTACTGACCAAAGATACTAAAAAGGTTTCACATCGTTCATTCAACACACAGGAAACATTTCCGCAAACCTGTAAGAGATCAAGGCAGACTGAGAAATGTTGACTGTTATAGCAGGAAGGAAGCCATGCCTAAGTATTTTAACTTCTTTTATCTCAACCAACGGCAAGAAGAACATTTTACATGGAGATCCAGTGCACGTTCATACCTATGTTTTTTAATACAGCTAAGTATTATAAAACAGTATCTATCCTTATGATGCAAATGACACAAATATCTTCTAATTCTTTTAAATGCCAGTCTTGAACCACTACATTGATGTCAAGACTTCCTGACTCCTAACAGGTCACAAGGCAGCTTAAAGATGCTGGTCTAAAAACCACATCATGAGTACAGGCTCAGAGGAAGCCGTCTTCCCGGGAGACCATGGGCAGCTTCTGGATACTCAAACCAGGTAAAGCACAGGGTGACAAGGAGAAGTAGGGCTGAACACTCATGTCTTCACTAAAAAGGCTACATATGAAAGCAGCCGCTCTCCCCAGTTCAAGCAAAGAAACGGCCAAAGTCGTGCTTCTACTCCCATCAGGGAAAAAGATGAGTCTTCTCTGAAAGAATGGAACTGTGTGGTATAAACCACAAAGTTTACTCCCCCAGAGTAAGGCCCTCTCATTCTGGTGTTTGGAGATCCCCTAGCTTCAAGACTAGTTCCCCATGTTTCTCCATAAAAGGAAGGTTGCCAGGCAACCAGGAAGACAGGGAGCTTCAGGAGAATAATCCTAGGAGGGAGAGGGGGAGTCATGAGAATGGAAAACATGACTGCGATGTTGGAGAAACTTGATCCTATATATATGCAATTGATGGAATGGAAACAGAGAATCCATACCCACTTGATGCTAGGAACACACTCCTTCAAACAGCACAGAGGTATTGGAAATGGACAGACACAGAGGGAGCAACCTAAGCACCCTATGCTCTGCTTTGCCTTGAGTGGAACACCCACAGACAATATTGCAAAAAACAACTCATGTATCCAACTTGGGTGATATAAATGCACATGTTTAGCTGGAGGAGGTTGGCAGATTCTGGAAGGGAAGGGAAGACTAGGAGAGTCACTGCCCTCATCTTACAGAATGTAGGGTCATGAGAGAACATTCACAACCTTAAGCGATGAGGATGACAGAAGAGGAAACAGAGGCTGCAAGAGGCAGTGAAACTCTGAAAAGTACACAACTCTTTTGAGAGGTAGGGTGAGGGGCAAGAGGTGACATGAGTAAGCTGACTCTTCATCTCCTATGGCAAGAAGTTTTTAGACAACATCTAAAGGGAATAAATCCCCAACTGGCCAGAGGTCACTACCAGAAGGGGTAATAGGACTTGAGGATTAAATTAAGGTGTGAAGAGAAACAAAAGGAAAAGGAACCAAGTGAAGATGAAGGTTTCCAGCCTGGTTGACTGGACAGGTATTTTTGGCTCAAGTCCAAGACAAAAAGCAAAGGCAAAGAGGTCTGCGGAGTCAGTGTGATCAGGAAAAAGGGCCCATGTGCAAGGGAGAGAATTATGTTTGTTTGGGAGATAGAAATATGGGGTGGCTCTCTGGGGAGAAGATACAGAAAGCCTCTGGGTTTAGCAACAGTGATGTTCTAAGAGGGGCCAATTTATTCAAAGGCAGAAAGAAAAACTATGGAACTACCCTCTTGGAGGATAGTCACACTTAGTGGTAGGGACATAAAGAGAAAATGCGAAGAAAAAAATCAGGAGCAGTTAAAAACAAGAGTAACACAGATGCAGAAATGACAAGCGAAAGAAAGTTTCTAGGTGGAAGGTAAAGAGAACCACCTGAAAACTGCTGCAAAAAAAGCAGGGAAATAATCAATTAGTAAAAGGCCCCTGGGTTGGGTTGCAGGTTGCCAGCCCCCTGGGCAAGTGTTATTTTATCAACATTAGTGACAGGAGTGAGACTGCATTGGGTCCTACTTGGTGGGTGCTGTACTAGTGACCCTCGGAAAAGGAGAAAAGTATGGCACCCCACTCCAGTACTCTTGCCTGGAAAATCCCATGGATGGAGGAGCCTGGTAGGCTGCAGTCCATGGGGTCGCTAGGAGTCGGACACGACTGAAGCGACTTAGCAGCAGCAGGCCAGAAGTTAGGGGTACAGCCGGGCATCTGAAGACCTGAATCTGTGGAAACCTCTGTATCTCTGTGAGCAGAAGGGAAACAATTACATAAAACTTCTTTCCTTAAAAGAAAGGATTAGTCACACACTGTTTACACTTCTGCCTTCATAGTGGCAATTTTTGGCCTAAGAATGGACTAAATTTTTCCATATTTCCACTAAATCCATTATTTGACCTGTGGAGCGGGTGGGAGGATCTGGCAAAGCCCAAGCCCCTTTCCACTTAAGAACTGTGGACCTCACAGAAGGGAGCCTCCAACAGGCCATAAAATGCTTCCCCCAGAAGGCGGGTTCTGACGGAAGTGAACTCTTTCCCTTACAGTTAAGGCATTCAGGTTTATCATCAGGATGAAAGAAAAAAAAAAAAAAAATCGGGAGAGCAAGCTGCTGCCACAGAGAAGTCATCTCCAGTCTTTCAGCGCCTGCTTCTCGTCACAAAATTCATGCTATCGTATGTGCCCTGGTTGTGTTCCAAGCTGCTCAGAAGCGTGGGTGAATGCTCTTCAAAGAACAGAATACACCAAAGTAAATGAGAAATGTGAGCTATGATTTGATGGAGAAAGGCTCTTTCCGGCAACGTTCAAGGACAATATGCACGTAGAGATGGACAAAGACAAATAAACCTTTAGGAAGAGGTCGCAAGGTAGCTTCTCTCTCTTTCTCACACACACACAGGTAAGACGAGACAAGTGTTTGTTGTCAGCAGCCCCATTCATAGGAAATTATCTATCCAAATCAGAAAAAAAAAAAAGAGGACATAAAAGGCTGCTGATGAGACTAAAAGACTGCACAGACAGCACAGACTTCCAGTAACAGTAAGTGAGGCCTGGAGCATGCCAGAACAAACACGGCAAAAGGAAAATGAAACAAGCAAACACAGTGGTGAGAAGAGGAGGAGCGTGAAGATTACACTGAAAATATCTATGCAGGGAATAGACTGGGAAAAAGCCTTAGATTTCAAATGAGATGAAAAAGACAAAGAGATTGAAAAAACACAATGAAAGAAGGTAGATATTGGGGGTGGGGTGGAAAAGACAGGGAAATTGAACTTTGGGGGTCATGAATAAACACAGTGAACACAACCAAGTGGAACCAATTTTCTATTTATCGGTGGTTCTTAACTAGGGGTGATTCTGCCTCTTGACCAAGAGGAGGCATCTGTAATTATCAGGACTGGGAGGTAAGCTGTTTACATCTTATGGGTAGAAGCCTGGGATACGACTAAATATCCAACCATGTACAGGACAGTCCTTCACAAGAAAGAATTATCTGGCTAGAAATATTAACAGTTCTGAAGCTGAGAAACACTGCTGTAACCATGAGCTATTATCACAAAATAATAATGGACACCTGAGAAAAGAGCCTCTGGGGACAGCAATGAAGCTGTCCACAGAAATGATGCAGTCAGGCACATAACGATCTAACGACATTAGCTGCTGCTGCTGCTAAGTCGCTTCAGTCATGCCCTAATCTGTGCAACCCCGTAGACGGCAGCCCACCAGGCTCCCCCGTCCCTGGGATTCTCCAGGCAAGAACACTGGAGTGGGTTGCCATTTCCTTCTCTGATGCATGAAAGTGAAAAGTGAAAGTGAAGTCACTCAATCGTGTCCAACTCTTAGCAACCCCATGGACTGCAGCCTACCAGGCTCCTCTGTCCATGGGATTTTCCAGGCAAGAGTGCTGGAGTGGGGTGCCACTGCCTTCTCCTATGACATTAGATTTGACAGTAAAAAAATGTATAAAAAATATACAGCCTCCTCCTGTGCCTTTTGAAATCCCCATTAAGACAGGAAGGTGGCCCTATACTCAAGTTGCTGGGGTGCCTTGGGTGTCAGGAATGCTAGAACATCACTAGGGTGGCCAAGAAAAAAGTCATTTTTATTAGAACACCTCAAAGGAACAGTATAGAATGCGGCTGGAGAAAACCCTTGAATAAACTGCCTAGCATTGGGATGAGGGTGTGCCATGAAGACATGTAACAGCTGGACAGTCACCAAAGTGCTTTCTGAGGGAGGTGAGTCCCATCGACTGTATGGCTTTGGTTAGGCCAAGAAGGTCAGACACATCTACGGCCAGATGTGAATCACCTGGGATAATGACGAAGAAAGCCTCAGTGCTGGAGCGCCACCTCTCCACGCTACCCTTCCCCTCACAGCCCTCACACTCTCCACTGCAGCCGTTTGTCTGATCGCACACGCCACACGCTGGCCTGTTCCGTGTCCTGGAACAGCCCTGGTTAGGAGAGTCTTTGGGACCTGACTGCTACATGAGAACATTCAAGGAATTCTCCAACCCTCTAATCCCAAGTTCCTAGAGGAGAGGAGACATAATAACAAAGAGTTATAACGAAGAGACTCCAAGAAGCAGAGTGAGCATGGTCTCCTCTTAGGATGTTTAATAATCATAACACTTGGGAGACTTTTTAAGAAATGAAATGGTAAATCAATTATTCTCCAATTAAAAAGAATTTTTAATGAACTGCAATTAAGTGCTTAAAAAATAGAAATGGTCTAAATTCAATGAAACATCAGAGGTTTTCAGACTGGATAAAAAGACCCAGTTCTTGGACCTATTGCTTACAACAATTCCATTTTAAATATAAAGACACAAATGGGTTAAAAACAAAAGGATGAAAAAGAGAGGCAACACGTTTAACATGAATCAGAAAAAAAAAAACAAAAAACGTGCAGTGGCAATGTTAGTAACAGGCAAAGTAGATTTCAGAGCAAAGAATATTTTCGAGGATAAAAAGCATTTCATAAGGATAAGGGTCAATTCATCAAGAGGACACAAGAATCCTAAACAGTTGTGAACCTGATAACAGAGCTTCAAAATAAGCAAAGCAAAAACTTAAAAAGGTCATGAGAAACATAAAACTTTCAGTTTTAATTGTGGTTCACTACCTTTCAATTGACAGAACAAGTACACAGAAAGTCAATAAGGATACAGAAGAGTTCAACAGCGCTACCAACTAGCTTAACCCAACTGACTTTCACAAACCAAACTTCAAAATAACCAACGGATCAAAGAAAATCAAAAAGGAAATAAAAATTATTTTGAACTGAATGAAAACAAAAACACAACCTATCCAAATTTATGGGATGCTGCTAAACCACTATACTAAGGAGTAAATTTGTACTAAATATCTACAGTACAAGAGATGTCTCAAATCAATGACTTTAACTTCCAAATAAAGAAATGAGCAAAAATGAAAATAAAACCCAAAATAAAAAGAAATGAAATAAAAATCAGAGCATAAATCAATGAAATTGGGGGCAGGGAGTCAATAAAAGCTGTTTGAGAAGATCAGTAAAACTGACAAATCTCTGGCTAGATTGATACACAAAAAGAGAAGACAAGATACCAATATTAGAAATGAGAGAGAAGGTCAAAAGATCTAATGAAGCAATCTGGAGGAGCTTCCATTAGCCAAAGAATAACTGGAATGGATTGAATTATTTGAAATATGTTTAAATGTATCCATGCATTAAAAACAAAATAAAACTAAGTCACCACTGTAAGATGTCAATCAACTCATTTGAAAACTGGCCAACAACTAGCATCATACCTTCATGTGATGGTTAATTTTATGTTTCAACTTGGAGGGTATTTTTGGATGAAACTAACATTTATCTTGGTGGACTGTGAGTAAGCAGATTGCCCTCCATCATGTGGGTGAACCTCATATGATGAGCTGAATGTCTGAACAGAACAAAAAGACCAGCCTTTCCAACTAAGAAGGAATTCTGCAGCAGACTACATTCTAACTTTACCTGCACCGTTGGTTCTCCTGGGTCTCTGTCAGCCCTCACTTCAAATCTGGACTTGCCAGCCTCCAAAACAACATGGATAATTTCTTAAAATAACCTCATTATATGTAGTGCATACACACATGCACACACACACCCTCATATATGCACATACGCAATTGGTTTTGTTCCTCTGCAGAGCTCAATACTTTTACTTGCTACTTTTTTTCTTACTTTTACCGCACTACTTTTTCTATTCAAACTGAACCTCAAGCAAACAACTGAGGAAAAGAAAGCTGGTTTGCAAAGTTTTTCTAGCAGAAAAAGGATAGAATTAAAACACCGTATTTGCTACTTCTGTAGGAAGTGTGTGACATCACAAAAAGAAATAACATGGAAGAGCATATTGCCACTTAGGAAGTGGCAAAAATCAAACCTGAATGTTATTAAGCCCCTAGACCTACACACCACTTACAGCAAATTCAAGGGGCAGGATACATGTTAATTTCCCAGCATCACAGTCAGCAAAATCACAGTTCAATGAAGAGATTTCAAGGAAATAGAGAGGGAAGAGGGACTCACAGATCAAAATATGTAAGACACAGACTGTCATCACAATGAACATTTTTTAAATTCCAATCTAAACTAATAAGCCATAAAAAAAAAAAACTTATGAAACACTTAGGGACATTTACCTGGATTCTTAATGATAATTTTTATTAATTATCTTTTGGTGGGCTAAAGGTCTTAGGGGGGATGTGTTAAGAGCCCTTATCTTTTACAGATATATGGCAAAAATATTTACAGATTGACTTCAAATAATCAGGGAGAAGAAGAAAAATAGGCAGGCTACAGAAGAACACAACCAGCTCTGAACTGATAAAATGGTCTTTTGAGGTTTCTTCATTCTGTTTTCTCTGTTTCTGTGTGTTTAAACCATTCTCAAAGAGTTTACAAAATGCAAGTCTATGAAATTATCTTCTCTAATTTTTTAAACCTGTATCAAATGAGATCATCTATTTACAAGAACTTTGAAAAGTGGGGGGGAGGGAATCAATAAAACTGGAAGAAAAAAGTTGAAAAGTTGAAAACACTACTTATGTGTTAGGTAGCAATATTACCTAGTATTTACAAAAAGAAACAAACAGCGAGAGAGAGAGAGAGAGAGAGAGAGAGAGAGAGAGAGAGAGAGAGAGAGAGAGAGAGAGAGAGAGGGAAAAAAGAGACAAAAAGTTCCAACAATGTTCATCTCCACTTTTCTTCTAAGTATCAAAGCTACACACTAAAAAGGCAGATATCCTATCCACAATGGATGAGGTAACTGTTCAAAACCTCCGAAAAGCACAGATGACTGTACTTACTCAGTTCAAGGTTTTGATGATTTATTTAGCAAGTCACCATGGAAGGAAATAATAACCAAAGTCCTTAGTTTTGTCAAAAATGAGCTGCTACATTTGGTTCCTTGGGACTGAGCACCCTGAACACAAATTTGAAAGCAATTACAGCCATGTCCTATTTATCTAAACTAAGAGAGGCCAGAGTAAATCTAACTAAATATAATCCAAGAAAAATGCAAAATGTAAACAATAATTAAGGGCTT
This sequence comes from Bos indicus, assembly GCF_029378745.1. Lineage (NCBI taxonomy): Eukaryota > Metazoa > Chordata > Mammalia > Artiodactyla > Bovidae > Bos > Bos indicus. The sequence continues at coordinate 15,547,457 of NC_091770.1, read as the reverse complement.
CTATGCTACTGAGGAAGTGTCAACTGCAATGCTTTTTCATCAAATTCTAGGATCCAAATTCTAACTCTACCACCTGCCAAGGGAAGGAAGGGAAGATTATCTCAATTTTCTCATTGCAATATAAGGGGAATGATACTTAACTCACAAAGTGAAAGACAACATGAAATGGAATTCTTTTTAAACGTAGGAAAATACCCAGCACGATACCTGATGCACACCCAAAGGTGTTGGATCTCTTTCACTCACCTACACCAGCAAGGACAATGAAATACTATTGGATTTCACCCCTCTGGCAAAATTCATATTCGGAGACTGCTCAAACGAACAGTTAAAAGCAGTATTTATTTCAAAAAAAATGTTTATTAAAAAAAACTCTGGTTATGTGTAAATATTGAGTTTGGAATTTACAGTCCCATGCAGCACCCCTGACGTCAGCTACCTGTACAGTTACACCTACAACTGAGAGACCTCCACCAGTTTCCAATACAGTGAAGGGACCCAGCACCACAGCCACTATGGAATGCAGTTTGGCAGTTCCTCAAAAAGCTACAGCCAGAATCAGACAGTCCAGCAATTCCACTCCCAGGTACATGCCCAAAACAAGCTGAAAACAGAGACTCACACACATACTTACACACCAATGTTCACTGCAGCATCATTCATAATAGGCAAAAGGGAGAAACAACCCAAAGAATGTCCTTTGACAGAAGAGTAAACAAAATGTGAGATGCACACAATGAAATATTACTCAACCATAAGGTATGAAGTTCTGATACATGCTATAGCCTAGAAGAACCTGGAAAATATAATGGGAAGTGAAATAAGTCAGATCCAAGAGGACAAATTCTGTATGATTCCACTTAAATGAGAGGCAAACGTAGAGAGACAAAGGTAGAACAGAGGTTACCAAAACACGGTGGGAGGGAGGTGGTGCTGTATAATTTAATAGGTAGAGAGCTTCTGTTTGCAGTGATGAAAGTTTAAGAAGAACAGAGGTGCTGGCTGCACAACAACATGAATGTAATTAAGGCCAATGGCTTGTACACTTAGAAAGGTTAAAAATGGCCAATTTAGTGATATTTACCACAATTTTTTTAGAACTATGTACAAAAAGACCCCAGATTTCTTACAAACAAACCCAAAAATAAAAAATAAATGTAAAGAATTAAAAAACTGGAAGAGGTAAGAAAAAGGCAGGTTTCTTATGCTTCCTATTCCCCATCCTTCAGTATTTCTAGACAATAAAAAGGTAAGTCTTGTTCATCTCGGTCAATTCCAAATGTTTTCATTTCCTTTCAGCCTGCTGCTTAAGATGTAATTACCAGTAATAATCAGGTATATGCATCTAATCCCCCACGTTATCACTTCAATTTTTTCCCCTCCTGCTTCACTTTGGTAGCTACACTTTGGTAGCTGCTCCGTACACCACATGATGAGATTTCAGCCTCAGCTGCCATAATGTTACATTCTCCAGTGACCCACGTCTTACAACACTGCAAGGAATTAAAGTCTGGTGGGCCAGATGTGGGAAATAAATATCCACTTGTCTGGAAAGCCTTTCATACCTAACTTTGCTCATTCTCCAAATTCTTCTCCCACAGCATTGTGAAAGCTCTTGTATCCACATGAATTTTGAGTTGGCTCTCCATCATGGACCCCAGAGGCAGCTACAAGAGACATTCATGGCTTTAGGGTTGGGATGTTAACACTACACACTCCCTTCTCGTTACCTGTAAACCTGGAAGAATGAAAACAATCGTGGGAACATGTCAAACAAGCTGTTCTTCCACAATCTTTCCACTTCCTAGCCAGAACCTTCCTTATACTGAGCTCTGAGACAGGCATCTAGAGAGTCAAAGATGGGTATAATGGAACAAAGATACAAATGCTCATTCCTCCAGGACACGGCATCCACAGCACTCAAGATGGAGAAAGGAAAAACACTGGATCGGATTTTGGAAATTCAAATTATCCTTCTGCCTGTGCCACTGAATCTCTGAGAGCCATGGATTAAATTCCTCTAAGTCTGCTCCCTCATTTATAAGGTGTAAAGCTCTGAGACGACCTCAAAGTTCCTCAGCTCTGAAACTCAGTTATAAGCACATCAAGAACTGTAGCTGCAAGACTGTTCTCTGATTATATCAACAAATATTTCATATGGGAAACCACTTTTAATGCAATATACATATAAATATTTGCTCAAAGGGGGAAGAGAATTTCTCAGGGCTTTATTCCCATATTCAAGCTAAATTTAAAAAAGGGGAAAGTTTTTTTATTTTTAAGGTGAATGCAATAAACTCTGTTTTTCCCAAATGGCCTTGCTTTTTTTTCTATTACAATTGCTGCTAAACTAGGTCACCTAAGTAATAAATATTGAAAGCATTTAACCAAATTCAAACATCTGTTCCATTCCTCTTTCAGAGTCTGATCCAGCTGAAATAAAATATCCACTGCCCTACAGGACCTGCAAGATCCACACTGCTGGAAATGATGTTTTCCTACAGCCAGTATCACCTAGTGAAAAAACACGGCCTATTTCAAGAAGTCTGAAGCAAGAGGAGGACAAAACTATAGGAGAGACAGCAAAATGCAATCAAGTAAATCTTGCCCTGTTGGATAATCCCATAGTAGGGCAACGGGCTCATAACAAGCCTTGGTTGGGTACGTGCCCAAGTTAAGCCCCTGCACGGCAGGCTGATCCAGAGAACATGGTGAAAGCTGTGCCACCTCAGCTCCTGTATACACTAGGAGAACTTTGCTCTCACAGCAGCTGCCATATTTTGCATTGGAATTTCTAAGCAGATAATTCAAATTTAACTTTGGGAAAAATTATGTTGACCTTAGAAAACAGAAATTGGCTTGTATATAAAGAGACATCATAAATAACATTAATTAATTATATAAGAGATCAGAAAAGGTACCTGCAATGCACAGAGAAATAAGGGAATGAGATGCCAAGGTCTCTTCTAAATTAACAGCACTGCAAATGGTAAATCAACGGGAACAAAACCCAGTAAGAAAATGGACAAAGGACACGAACATGGAATTCCCTGAAGAGAAAATTCAGAAGACTGATTAGATGCCCTGCCTCACCAGGAATGCAAACTTAAAACTGCATTTTGCACCCACTCTGCCAAGACTTTTTCAAATCACCAAAATGTGAGAGGCAAAAATGGAACTATGTCTGACATGAACACAAAATGGAAGAAGAAGAATACTCTCTGGCATCACTGGTGGGAATATGAGTTCTAAGACTTTGGACGTCAATCTAGAAAAACAAATTCAAGATATCCAATGACCTAATAATCGCATCCTTTATACTTTAAAAAAATAAATCCCAATACATAAGGATACATATACATAACACATTTACTGAATCATTGTTTACAACAGCAAAAAAAAAAAGTAAGCATACTGAAAATAAGCTGAATGGCCAATAGAAGAATAGTTCAATAAGTCAGCACATTTACAACACGAAACATTATATGACCATTAAAAATGAATTTTACCTATGTTGGAGGATTTTCTACAACCTATTTTATGTTATAAAATCAAGATGCAGAAACATTCATATGTCCTCGTTTATGAGGCAATAAGGAGCTTCATAAATGACTATATGGATATGGGGAACACAGTGTAGCTTATTCACTAGATTATTAGGTTATCCATGAAGGGGTGTAGTATGGTTCAAGTCAGGAGGAATAATAGTAAAGCTGAAAAACAAGATTGAATTTTACAGCTGTACATAATTTTTAAAGACATGATAATCCAGTTGTATAAAATTCTGTATATACTCCATGCTATGCAATGCTATGCTAAGTCACTTCAGTCGTGTCCGACTCTGTGCGACCCCAGAGACAGCAGCCCACCAGGCTCCCCTGTCCCTGGGATTCTCCAGGCAAGAACACTGGAGTGGGTTGCCATTTCCTTCTCCAATGCATGAAAGTGAAAAGTGAAAATGAAGTCGCTCTCCATAAATAGAAATGTAGACAGGTAAGCCCAAACAAGTAATTCCAAATACATCCCAGTACTGTATTCTCATTGCAGAGGGCTTCAAACTAGATACCATCTCAAAACGTACAAAACATAACACTGTGTGACCCAACAGTATTAGAACTTTTTATACTTTTGTTTCTTTGTACTTTTCTTCCTTTTTATCTCCTGTTTAAACTGTCTTATCACATCATAATGTATTAGCTCAATAGTTCATGGGCTACATATGTAGGGTACATACTAAGACATTTTTGCTGATACCAGTTGTGCAATCCAAAAGTTTGGAGACTATGTTGGATACATTTGAGAAAGATACTTTTTTACACCAAAACTCCTTCAGGAAAGGTTTGATCATCGAGTCACCTATGGCCTCTGTAGGGGACCTAATTCTAGATCATCTAGATTCTGGCCATTGTTTCTACTACGAGTGAGTTACCAGTGGCTTCCTCTTCCCCTTCATCCCCACTTCTTCTCTCCATTCCTAACCCATCTACCCTATCAGAGTTACTGTAAGAGAAGGATCTCTCAGAACATACAGAAAATAATTTTGTAAAAATTTTCTTGGCCCCCGCAACTATCGATACTTCTGGTCCTGTCAATATGTGGTCAATCGACACCCACTAGCACCATTACTTCCTTTTCTCTTACAATCTGATTCTCGCATTGTCTAATTTCTTCCTCCCAAACAATCCTGTGACAGTAATTTAACAAATGACCTACATATTCTTTTAAGAAACTAAAAGCTACAAAACACCATAAAATTCTTATTTTTCTTGCAAGAACACTGATGGTTTCACAGATCTCACTATCCTTAAGATTCCTACAGCACTCGTAATATATATTAAAATGTAAGAATTTTATATCTACTTATGTTATAAAACCCCACACTAGCTCCATCTGGTGTCATTTCCCTTGAGCCTGAAGAACTTCCTTCAGAATTTCCTGTTGGACAGACCAACAACAAATTGTCTCCATTTTCATTTCTCTGAAAATATTTTTTATTTCACCTTTGTTTTTGCAGGATTTCTCTTTGGACATAAAATTTCAAATAGATTCTTGTTTCTTTAGCACTTTAAAAATGTCCCACCGCCTTACAACCTCCTTCCTTTTTCCCAGTGAGACCTGATCCATCATTTGTATCATCGTTCTACTGCATGTAATTCATCTTCTCACACTGGCTGCTTTCAACATTCTTTGATTTTCAGCTGTTTTCTAGGAAGTGTCTAGGTGTGACTTTCTTTGTATTCATCTTGAGGTTTGCTGAGCAGCTTTCATCTTTGTTTCTCACCTAATCTGGGAAACTGTCCGCCATTATCTTTTCAAATACTTTCCCGTCACACTCTCTTATCTTCTGAGGTTACAATTACATATGTACTATTTGATATTATCCCAACAGCTGATATTAGGATACTATCTGTTAGGATAACAGCACCAAGACACTTTTCCATTTTCCTTGAATCATTTCTCTTTGTTCAAGATAGAATGACTAAACTTGAAGAGAGTTGATTGAAATTTTCTTATTTCCAGGCTTCCTTGGTGGCTCAGATTGTAAAGAATGTGCCTGCCATGCAGGAGACCCGGGTTCCATCTCCATGTTGGGAAGATCCCCTGGAGAAGGGAATGGAAACTCACTCCAGTATACTTGCCTGGGAAATTCCATGGACAGAGGAGCCTGGTGGGCTACAGTCCATGGGGTAGCAAAGAGCTGGTCATGCCTGATCAAGTTACACACAGGTATCTCACTTCCTCTTGAGTTTTCTGTTTTCCATTTTTCTATTAAAATTCCCCATCTATGGTTGTATTGTGACTATATTTTAAGTCTACAGTATTTATAATAGCTGCTTTTAAAGTTCTTGTGCATTAAATTCCAGTATCTTAGTCATCTTGGGGTTGTTTTATAGTCACTGTTTCTTCTCTTGACTATGAGTCATTTCCCTTTTTTTCCACATGATTGGTATTATGGCAAGAGTATTATGAATATTATATTGCAGAGACTATCTTTTTCTGAAGAATAATGATCAGACAGTTATGTGGCTAGAATCAAACTCTAAATTCTGTCTCCCTATGGTGTATGGTGACTGGAACAACTTAATTCTTTCAGCTTTCCAGCTGTTTCTTTTCACTGGGAACTTTAGTCTTCCCATGAATCAGTCAAGAATTTAGAGAGAATTTATGGACAGAAATTGGGGTTTCCTCTTCTGTAACTTTCTCCTTTCCTGGATGTGTCTCCTCACTTTCCAGTCACTCTGGCAGCCCCAAATACCATTTATCTCCTAATTTCTCCTGCCAGTAACTGTCATTTTCTGCTCCATGTCTAGCCATCCCACTGTGCACAGACTGGAGAATGCCAACAGGCAAAACAGCATATGAGCATTAACTTTACCCAGTGCAATTCACATCTCTCAAGAATCAACTTCCCTCCAGTTTCTGTCAGCAATCAGTTGCTCTTCAGTGACTTCAAATAATGGATTTTATATTTGGTCCACAGTTTAACTGTTATCTGCATCAAGGTTCACCCAATAAAAGTATGGTGCTATTGGCATGGCCAGAATAAGAACGCTCCCACAGTGATATTTTAGAAATGTATCTTTCTTTCATTTCATTTAATATTCTTATGCCCTTAAAGACAAGACAGCAAAATTTGGTTACACTAAGCAAAAAATAGTATAAATTTGGAAGTGATCACATCTTATTATACATGTTTATATTTGGTAACGAAATTTTTTTAAGTGGGGCAAATATGTTCTCTTTAGAGAAACAGGGTCCATCCCACATTTGGAAGATAGCATTACATCGTACGTTAGCTCAGAAAACCATGAGGTTTATCATCATGTGCTATGCGACTCATGACACATAACTGCCAAGGCCAGAAGATTCATCACAGTTTTGGCAACTAGGGAATTTGTAAGATCTAACTCACTGAGCAATGAAATAGCATCATTAGGTGATACACACTGAGCATGGCAAATCAATTAGGATAGAGGCTTTCTAGAATCCCCCAGACTTACTCTGTAATTCGGGCTTCCCTGGTGGCTCAGCTGGTAAAGAATCTGCCTGCACTGCGGGAGACCTGGCTTAGATCCCTGGGTTGGGAAGATCCCCTGGAGAAGGGAAAGGCCACCCACTCCAGTATTCTGGCCTGGAGAATTCTATGGACTGTATAGTCCATGTGGTCACAAAGAGTGACTGAGCAACTTTCACGTTCACTCTGTAATTCACAGGATAATGATCTTGTAATCTACATTCTGCAGGGAGGCCAGTTACACCTCCATTGATGAAAAGCAGGGTTCAGACAACTCAGAGATTTGGACATCATTTAGTCCAATCCACTCTCAAATGGGGAAACTGAGCGCCAAAGGAATTCAGCCACTTATTCAAGACCAAAAAATTAAGGAAGTGTCCACAATGGCAGAAATAAGACTGGAGCCAACTTCTTGCTCCTGTATTTCACACTATTTCTCCTAGATGCAGAGGGGGAAAAATTAAATATAAAAGCTAAAAAATAGACAAAAATATTAAGGAAACAAAAGCCCTATATTTTCCCCCCTCACTGTTTCTCAAGACTGGGCATTTAACCTTCTTGTGTCTTTAAAGACTAAAGACAGCAAAATAAAACTATTCCAAAAGAGAAGTCTTACAAAATAACAAAAGATATTGCAAACAGTTCACAAATATGAACAACTATAAGAGCTTTGCTGAAAATTGCTTATCATGAACTTCCTTTACTAACCTGCTACCTTTTATTGACAGAAACCATCTGTAGTTCCCTGTTGCTCCCCTGGTGGCTCAGATGTAAAAAATATGCCTGCAATGCAGGAAACCTGGGTTTGATCTCTGGCTTGGGAAGATCCCCTGGAGAAGAAAATGGCTACCCACTCCCATATCCTTGCCTGGAGAATCCCATGGATTCTGACGGCCCATGGGGTTGCAGAGAGTCGGATACAGCTGAGCGACTAACATTTGTCCTGTTAAAATCTCTTTTCAGGTGATTCAGTTCCCATATGGGACCCAGAAGATACTGAGTTCTAATTTGTTGAAGTGTTGAAGATAGAATTAATAACTTTCTCATTTCTGTGAAATATTTCATAAACACCAAAGCAAGCCCATGAGTTCATCACTATCATTACTTGTACCTGATAAAACTATACTGATAGAAACACTCTGCAAGGAATTCAATTAGTTGATTTCTGATAGTTAACTTCAGTCACCATTTCTCAACAAGAATAACTGCATTTTTAAAGAAAAAAAAAATGTAACCTTTGTGTGTATATACATTATACCAGTTGCCTAGGTTCTAAAGAATGAAATCAAGAGAACAATTTGGAAACATTTACACTGGCAAACACAGAGCTCACTAAGGTAAAACATTTTTTTAAAAAAATATTCTGAGCAGGCCTATCTCAGCTGCCAAAAAGTAAAAAAAAAAAAAAAAAAAATCCAAGAAACTGTTTCAAAATGCCTGTATTGTTCTAACTGCTTCCCCTACCCCACCTTCCAAGTGTTTCCACCAGGCAGTAAATAATACCCCATCAGAGTCCCAGGGCAACAGGCTATCTGACCGACTCGGGGGGAGCCCAGGGGCACAAAAGCAAGGAGGGGGGCAAAGGGGCGAGCCAAGAACGTTTGCATTTAACCATCTTAACTGCTGTAAACCAAATATTTGATTTTGCTCACTTATTTCCCTTCAAAAATACATGCAAGTGAAACAAAGGTTTGATTCAAATGTACGAGGGACTGGTTAGAATGTTACGAATAAAATGCTCGTCTGTTGAAAGGTATGTTCCACTTTGGAGAAAGTCTGCGGGAGTGCATGCTGTGGGTACCACACAGCCTCTCATGCTGGGAGATGCCCGTGAGGTGGTCTCTCCCTCCGATGCCTCTGGTTTCCTATCTTCCATCTAAGACAGGCATGAAAGAACATATGTCAAATTCTAAGTGACTGAAAATTTCCCTGTGATTGGAAGGAGCCCAGATCTCTGAAGCAGCCCCAGAAAGGTGGGTGGGATTGGTACAGAGACCAGAATTTAAAAACAAGGCCAAGAAAGGAGGTGGGATGTGAAGAGGTTCAAAGTGTTGAGGGTCATGGGAATGGGGACCCTTGGTGGGTAGCAGCTAGGTGCAGAGATCAAGAACCAAGAGAGAAGATTTCAAGTTTTTCTGTGGGATCCAAGAGCTCTTCAACGCTCACCCATTAAATGTGTAAACTGGAGATGAATTACTGATGTTCCCTGTAGGGCTAAAACTCCATCCACAAAACATCATTCCACTATTTACTCCTCCAAGAAAAACACATTCATCCTTTGTTTGTATATAACATAATAGATGAGAACATGGGGTTAAAAGCCAGAAGGAATAATCCAGAAGTCTTAAAGTCTGGAGTTGTCAGCACCTCTTTGATAGGAGCCTACACCAAAACTCTCAATCTTCTTCTGTGTCAGAGCCCAGGTTGAAAGGCTTATGAATTTGACTAGTCTCAATACAAACTGTCTTCACAATAAATCTGCTAATTAAAAAGAACGCAATGTTACTGTGGCATGCCGTACACTGTCAGAGGTGGAGACAACCCAGTAAAGAAGAGAGCCTTCACATGGCATAAGTGGTAGACGGATGGGTTTTGTGTGAGGGGGAACCTGAGTCCCACAGAATTATGTGTTTTTAACAGATTCTTAAAGAGGCCAAATGCGGAGGTGGGGCGGGGGGGACTATAGCAATAGACTACATACAAGTCCCTCACTTACAGGGGGGAAACTTGAGAGGCTTTTTAAAAAGGCCAGCCTCTCTTCCACAGTCCCACAGCTCGAGGGGCCCCACACCTGGACCCGGGGGTGGGCAGGCCTTCCCTTCAGGGAGGCATGGGAGCCACCATCAGGGAGTGTCAGAATGAAGAATCAGACTGAAAGTCAAAGTCCAAACGGCATCAAGGAACATTTGCAAAGTTTTCCCTGGAAGGGCTCCAGAAGCCGACTCTGAAGCTGCACTGGAGACTGGGAAATCCAGACCCGAGAGACGCGGAAGGGCGGAGGCCCTGAGAACACAGGGCTCCACTCCTGCTTTATTCTGCAATTCTGCATTGTGTTCAGGTAAAAGCAATGCTCAGCTTCCACCTGAAAGAGCTCAGGCATCGTGCATTCCTCCAACTAACATTCATTAACCACCATATGCCAGAGATGGAGATGAAAGTGGAGGAGAGATGAAAAGGGGGAGAAAAGGGCACAGGTGCTGACATCAGACCATCCTGTGTAGGAATCTCAGCTCCTCCCCTCACTGGCTCATAACTTCAGGCAGTTGCTGATCCACCACGGCTCCATTTCCTCGTCAAACAGAGGACCTAGAACACATCAGGTCTCTTTTATGACTAGTATTAACCAATCTGAAGGAGCTCACAGACCCGAGAGGACTAGGCAGAATTAACTGCTTACACTCCCAGGGGACCAAGTTCTAGCAGGCGAGCACCCAGCACCCACAGGAGAGACCATACCTCCCTCATCCCAGGCAGTGTGAGTCTCGAGTCCTACACGCACACGAAGCAGACTGCAAACCTCAATTCATTTAGTTTCTGTCAACTACAAACTGGCACTTGTCAAGAGCATCTGCCAGCTACTGAACAACAACAAGGGCATTTGCCATCTGCCTCTGGGAAGATTGAACCCCGTGCTCTTGCAGCTGCTGACCTTCAGCACCCTCTGAGGGGAATTCAGGGTGGAGAGCGAGGCATTCTGTGCTCCAGAGAAACGGGTAGAACAGGTTTTTAGATAGTTAGATATTTTCAGGAACTGACTTCATGATCCCACTCCTCGCATCTCTTCCTATCTAGAAAAGCACTGAATCCCTTCACGGTGACATCAATTCCTCGTGACTAGCATAGAACCTTTTGTAAAGGAAGCATGAGATTGCATTGAACTCCTCCTTCACCAAAATATATATTGACCTTCCCCCAACTACCTCTCTGGAGCAGTTTCTCAGAGCTCTCTGAGGTGCTGTCTCCCACGCTGCAGTCCTCATTTTGCCCCAAATAAAACTCACAACTCTCACGTCATGCATCTTTTTAGTCAATGCTTCCTAGACATGAAAACCCTTTAGAAGTGCTTCCAAACCAGAGATACTGCCATATCCTAGAGAGCCATCAGGCACACCTGGAGGGTTGCGTGGCCTGTAGAGGTCTGTCGAAACGGAAGCAGCCAGGCCAGGCAGCTTCTTCTCAGGTCGTGGAAGTCATTGCAAGTCAGTACCTCCCCGTTCTGCCCCCACTGCTTAGCAAAAGGGAGGGACACTGACTTCACAAGGCTTTTAAAACCCTATTTCCACAACCTAGAGGGGTGGAATGGGGTGGAGGTGGGAGGGAGGCTCCAGAGGGAGGGGATATATATATATACTTCTGGCTATTCATGTTGTTGTATGGAAGAAGCCAACACAACACTGTAAAGCAATTATCCTCCAATTAAAAAGAAAGAAAAAGGACTTCCCTGGTGGCACAGTGGATAAGAATCCACCTGGCAATGAAGGGGACACAGGTTTGATTCCTGGTCCAGGAAGATTTCACATGCCATGCTGCAACTAAGCCCATGTGCTGCAACCACTGAGCCTGTGGACCACAGACGCTGAAGCCTGCTTGCCTAGAGCCCATGTTCCACAGCAAGAGAAGCCACGGAGAGGCCGGCACACAGCAACTAGAGAGCAGCCCCTGTTCTCTGCAACTAGAGACAAGCCGGGGCAGCAATGAAGGCCGAGCACAGCCAAAAATAAATAAATAAAATTATTTTTAAAAAAGAGAAATTAAAGAAAAAAAATACATTTGGAAAAAAAAATTCTTCCACCAGTAAGTCCCTTCCCTGTCCTGGCAGAGCTATAAAAAATGGTGGTGCTCTACAGTTCATGTATTATTTCTGTTGCATTTTAGGGTTCATGTCAGATCTCTCTCTGTATTTTCCCACTCAAGGTACACCACCATCAACTAGACTCCCTCCTCAGAAGAGAGTGAAGGTCACTAAGCTGGCCTGGCCCCACCACCCTCTAGGTCATATTACAACCACAGACAAGTCACTTGACCTCTCTAACAGGGGAATCATAAGAATAGTTACACCCCACAGCATCGTGATGAAAAGCCGTGTTGTACCTAAAACAAACTCAAGTACTAAGTATCATCAGTGCCACTACGAGAAACCATTTTTGAGACTGCACCCAGGAGTTGAGCGCAAAATCGCAAGAGTGAAGGATTGAGCAACATCAGAGCCCCTTCGGAGAAACATCAGACCACCAAAGTCAACAACTGCTACCCTACCAAGTGAGTACCTGATGTGTCACGAAACATCCAGGGAAAAAGGTCAACTTTTAAGCCAACAATAATAAACACAAAATATATCCTCAAAGTCTCTTCCATTCTGTACAACTAACTCAAACATGATACGCCGCCCAATGTCTAATGAGAAACAAAACAGCGGAATTACCCAAAATTTCCAACTCTCTTCTCTTGCCTCAGAAATCCACAATATTCTTCCAGGGAAGTAGAAATTTTATTTTAATGTTTAAAAAAATCAAAGAGCTTACCAGATTTAGACTGCGGGCTAAGTGCCATATGAAGCAGATAATGTCACCCAGTTTCATGTCAGCATTAGCTAATCAACATTAGTAAATCAATCAAATGTATTTTGATCAAACTAGCAAGTTAATACTTTCAGTCTTCTGTGGCAGTTGTAACTGTATCAAATGATACTGTTTGCTGAGCTCAGCAATGATTCACTAGGCATTTGTTTATTCTACTGTTTAGAATGCAAATAACTTCTTAACATACATAAATAAATTGGTGACAAGAATCCCTGATATTGACAGAAACTAGGAAAACTAACTTTGGTCAGGAGCCAAAGTATCAAGAACTGAAAAAATTCATTTGCTACTTATCAACAGAATAATATCTTATCCAACTTAAGATATGCACAGTGATGTTTTTTAATTTGCTCAATACTTTAATACTATACTTTCATGACTGACTGTTTGTCAAGCTCAGCACTACTGATGCTTTGTATCAGAGAATTCTTTATGGTAGTGGCTTGTCTTGGGCATTGCGGAATAATTTAGCACAGCCCTGGCCTATGCACAGATGCCAGCAGCAGTCTCCCAGGTCCTGACAAACCACCACATCTCCAGACATCGCCAAATGTCCTGTGGCACCAAACGCCCAAAAGTACTCTCGATGAGAACTACTGACTTAACACATGACAGCTTCCTTCTCGGTGTTGTCCGAAAAAGCGCTAATGAGAACAGGAAGAAACTGTTCTATGCTAAGCATTCTACACACACATGTCCAATCTCACAGCTATATTTCTCCCATTAAAGAAAAACAAGGCCAGAGCAGTCTTTCCAGCCCTGTAGCCCAAGCTTTGCCTGTTGTCATGCAGTTACAGTGTACATACTTAAACGATAAATTTAAATAATAAATTCATATCACTATGATTATGCTCAAGAAGCACACAAGCCCTCTGTTATTAAATGTATGGTTTCACTTACTAGTCCATTAATAAAGATGTACCTTCATTTCTTGCAGCCTTTATATACGCTTTCATTAAGTCACTCAACAAATAATATTAAGTTCCTTCTTTGTACTGTTCTGGGCCAAGGGATTCACCAATGAACAAAACTAACAGCCTTGCCCTCATGAAGCTCAATCCCATGAGACGTTTCTGAACAAAACACATTGAAGGCACCAGCATAGGCAAATCAACAATTTGCTTTTGTATTTTCTGCTTCAAAATCTTGAGTCCAAGAAGTCACTGTCTACTTAACAAAAGGCTTCTATTTCATTACTCTGTACATTGAAGACAACCACTTCAAACACTTTCTATGAAAGCGTTTATCCTTTATGTGCCTGGTCCTATTCAGGAGTTTTATCAAAGTGAATGCCTGAAGACTGAAGTTTCCTATTTTAGTACCAAAAAGTCTAGATCTTGAAACTGTATGTAAATTTTGATGCGTCAGACAAAAATCACTTTGGACCCCTACACTGTACTTCTACCCTCAAGTCACATCCAATTTTTGGAACTGTCTAAGACAACAACCAGAACTCGATGGTATGGCTTATCAAGTAAACTCATTTCAATTTCTGCAAATTGAAATGTGCTTAAATAATTAAGGCAGGACTTCCCTGGCAATCCAATGGTTAAGACTTCATCTTTCAGTGCAGGGGGTGTGGGTTCATCCCTGGCTGGGGAGCTAAGAGGAAAAACCAAAACATAAAACAGAAGTAACAATGTAACAAACTCAATAAGGACTTTTTGTTTTTTAATTAAGGCAAAGCAAATTCTGTTTGGATAAACTCCACTGGCATATTTTAAACAAAATGACAGATTTGCGTCCAACTTTCCAAAAGATGATTTGAGACAATGCTACCATTTACATTCTGCTTCCTCCCTTGCTGGAAGTTGGGAGCTGGGTGGAGGGAAGGGTGGTAAGTGATTTGCAGGAAAGAATTCGGTGTGACTTAGCAGCAGCAGCAGCAGCAGCAGACCTTGGGTCTAATATTGATGTACTATATGTTACCTCCATACTTTTACACTAATAGAAGTGAAGTGTTAGTCACTCGGTTGTGTTCGACTCTTTGCGACCCCATGGACGGGGGCTCGCCAGACTCTTCTGTCCATGGGATTCTCCAGGCAAGAATACTGGAGGAGGTTGCCATTTCCTTCTCCAGGAGAGCTTCTCAATCCAGGAATAGAACCCATATCTCCTGCATAACCAAACTCTTTACCACCTGAGCCACCAGGGAAGCTCATACCAACAGAATACATAGCCTATTCCTTAAGATGACCTGAAGGATCAAATGAAATCATTTTTAGAACCTTTGAAAGCCGAAGAATTGATGCTTTTGAACTGTGGTGTTGGAGAAGACTCTTGAGAGTCCCTTGGACTGCAAGGAGATCCAACCAGTCCATTCTGAAGGAGATCAGCCCTGGGATTTCTTTGGAAAGAATGATGCTAAAGCTGAAACTCCAGTACTTTGGCCACCTCATGCGAAGAGTTGACTCATTGGAAAAGACTCTGATGCTGGGAGGGATTGGGGGCAGGAGGAGAAGGGGACGACAGAGGATGAGATGGCTGGATGACAATCACTGACTTGATGGATGTGAGTCTGAGTGAACTCCGGGAGTTGGTGATGGACAGGGAGGCCTGGCGTGCTGCGTTTCATGGGGTCGCAAAAAGTCGGACACGACTGAGCGACTGAACTGAACTGAAAGCATTAAAAGTGAAATATTAGGGTACAGATAAATCATTATCACATGAGATTGTCTTGCAACCCATTTGTCCAGAACCCAATGTGACAGCAACGCTGGAGACCAAAGAAGTCTTCAAGAAGTACATCTATGAGAAAGTTCACAAGCCAGTCAAGTTTGATTTGTTTTTTTTACCTCACTGCACAGCGTACCGTATCTTAGCTCCCCAACCAGGGATTGAACCTAGGCGATAGCAGTGAAAGCCCCAAATCCTAATCACCGGTACGGCTTATCAAGTAAACTCATTTCAATTCCTGCAAATTGAAATGTACTTAAATAACTAAGGCAGGACTTTCCTCATGATCCAGTGGTTAAGACTTCACCTTCCAATGTTAGGGGTATGGGTTCTATCTCTGGCCAGGAAGCTAAAATCTCACATGCCTTGGGAACTCCCCAGCCAGTTTCTATTTACACCTGTAAAAGCTAAAACACAACACAAGATGGGGATATTCTCCCACAAGGGGAAAAAAAAAAGTGTTATTCTATTTTTCTTTGCCAAAAGTTAACAAAAGATGGAACAAGGCCCAGTGAGACAAGGAAGTAAAAATAATCTGGCTGCTGAATCAACAGAAACTCTTCTAAATGTTCCTAATCAATTAAAGGCAACAGTAAATGCTATAAAGATAATTTTACTGAAGATAAAAATTAAGCAAACTTAATCATTAGGTTCACAGAAAGCCTATGTTGTACTGCTCAGAAGTTGTGTGGCTGAACCCTCATGTTCCCTCATTATAATCAAAAGATAAATAAGAAACCATACTGACACCAAGTGAAAGTCACTCAGTCGTGTCTGGTTCTTTGCAACCCAATGGACTATACAGTCCATGGAATTGTCCAGGCCAGAATACTGGAGTGGGTAGCTGTTCCCTTCTCCAGGGGATCTTCCCAAACCAGGGATTGAACCCAGATCTCCCGCATTGCAGGTGGATTCTTTACCAGCTGGGGGCTCCCCTGATAGCTCAGTTGGTAAAGAATCCTCCTGCAATGCAGGAGACCCCAGTTCAACTCCTGGGTCGGGAAGATCCCCTGGAGAAAGAATAGGCTACCCACTCCAGTATTCTTGGGCTTCCCTTGTGGTTCAGCTGGTAAAAAATCTGCCTGCAATGTGGAAGACCTGGTTTTGAAAGATCCCCTGGAGAAGGGAACGGCTACCCATTCCAGTATACTGGCCTGGAGAATTCCATGGACTGTATAGTCCTTGAGGTCACAAAGAGTTGGACACAACCAAGTGACTTTCACTCACTTCTTTACCAGCTGAGCCATCAGGGAAGCCCAAGAAGACTGGAGTGGGTAACCTATCCCTTCTCCAGAGCATCTTCCCAACCCAGAAATCGAACCAGAGTCTCCTGCATTGCAGGTGG
Organism: Bos indicus; assembly: GCF_029378745.1. Classification (NCBI taxonomy): domain Eukaryota; kingdom Metazoa; phylum Chordata; class Mammalia; order Artiodactyla; family Bovidae; genus Bos; species Bos indicus. The sequence goes on along the minus strand of NC_091770.1, from coordinate 15,530,842 downwards.
ATTCTTTACCAGCTGAGCCACCAGGAAAGCCCAGGGCTTACTCGAAAAACTTCTGGACTGAACGTACGCCACCTACACCATCAGGTCGTAACCCTGGGGGTTTCAACACCGAGCTCTACCTCTTCCCCATCAGCCTGCGGCTGCTCCACTCTTCCTGGGGTTCCCCAATGACTTCTGGACTTGGTGTAAGTCATTCTTGTTGCACATTCACCGCTGGCTGCAGACCCCAGTTACCCTGAGTTGACAGCCTGAGCCAACATCTCTTTCTTGGTAATCCACCTGGTACACCAGTTCCTCCTGAACAGACTTCTGCTTCTTGCCCTCCCCTCACTCAAGAATCTCTCTGTACCGAACTCCAAGAAGTTACACCTCACAACTTACAGATGCTCCCTTTCTGTGCTATTATTACTTGCTTCACAACGGGCTAATACATACTAAACACTTAGAACACCACCTGGTGTATTAAAAAAGGCTCATAATAAAGTTATTACTGGTGTTCTCACTCCTGGATTTTCAGTTCACCTGCTGGCACCCCACCACCCTATCAAGGGCCATACATGGGGCCGTTTTACCAACACCGCATGCCCTATGGAGCCCACATCTCAGACCAGACTTCTTCCTGAAATTACAACCAGTCACCACCCACACCCAGAGGCCAGCCCTTGTCCACACAACATGGCACCCCAAATTTAAAACATGCTTTATCTTTCCACCTAGGCCCTGTCCCCTACTTATTTATGGTCTTACACAAGTGACTTCAGTTCTCTAATCCGCAGTTTTCCATCTTTAAAATGAGCTGCCAGTAAGTATGTGAAAGAGTTGCTATCCGTGTCGACACAACGCTTAACACAGATGAGTGTTCAATGCAGTAGTTGCTTTTCACATGATTCCTAAGACAAGGATGCACACGATACATTTGAGGGAGAAAATATTATCAGGACTCAGAATCAGAATTCCACTTGTGGAAGCCTGCCCTATTGATGAGCTCTAGAGGGGAGCCTGGTGGGCTGCTGTCTCTGGGGTCGCACAGAGTCGGACACAACTGAAGGGACTTAGCAGCAGCAGCAGCAGATGGTGTGCATGGATGTGCCTTTTGAGAGTGAGTGTGGCATCTTTCAGAACACGCAGAGAGGTCTTCAGTAGTAAAAGAATCTGCCTGCAATGCACGAGACACAGGAGATGCCGGTTCAATCCCTGGGTCAGAAACATCCCCTGGAGGAGGAAATGGCAACCCACTCCAATATTCTTACCTGGAAAACCCCACGGGCTGAAAATCCCTGGTGCACTGCAGTCCATGGGGTTGCAGAGTCAGACACAACTGAAGTGACTGAGCACAAATATGCTAGTTTTGTAGGACTGTCATAAAATTACTACAAGCTAAGGCCTTAAAACAGAAATTATTCTCACAATTACAGACACCAAAAGAATCCCCCCTCCAAAGAAAATCGAGGTGTTGGCAGGACTGCACAACCACCTCCAATGACTGTAAGGGGGAATCGTCCCTGCCTCCTCCAGCTTCTGGGGGCTCCAGGCAACTCTTGGTCTTTGGCTTCATCCTTCCCAAGTCCGCCTCTGTTTTTAGGTGGCCTTCTCTTCCTCTCCCTGTCTTGTAAGGATATCTGTGATTGGATTTAGGGCCACCTGGTTAACCCAGAATGATCTCATCTTAAAATCCATCGATGAATGACATCTGCAAAGACTTCTGCCAAATAAGGGCACCTTCCCTGGTTCCAGAGATGAGAAGATGGATTAAGCTTTCGGAAGCCACCATTCAACCCACTGAAGGCTGGAAATGGGGGACAGCTGAAGTGTTGATTGGAGACCCTGGTCAAACTATGGAACATGGTGGAATACTCCCAGTCACGGGAGATGCTGAGCGGGACTGATCTGCAGAAGGCAGCACCTGAGGACAGGGTTGGCATTTGCGTAACAATGTGTCAGGTGGCACAATCTGAATGGGGAAAAGACTACTCGGGTTTTTTTTTAAATGTGCACCTATCTGTGCAAAGAATTTTTGTTTAAAGCAGGAATGATGAGGAAATAGGTAGCAACTGGCTCAGATGGTAAAGCGTCTGCCTACAACGCGGGAGACCCGGGTTCAATTCCTGGGTCGGGTTCAATCTCCTGGAGAAGGAAATGGGAACCCACTCCAGCACTCTTGTCTGGAAAATCCCATGGACGGAGGAGCCTGGTGGGCTACAGTCCATGGGGTCGCAAAGAGTCAGACACGACTGAGCGACTTCACTCACTCAAACAGTGGGATGCAGTGAGAAGATGACCCTTACTTTTTTTTTTGCCACTTTATTTTTTAATTGAAGAAAATTGCTTTACAGAATTTTGTGGTTTTCTGTCAAACGCCGGCAAGAATCAGCCATAGGTACACCCATGTCCCCTCCCTCATCTCACCCTTCTAGATTGTCACAGAGCCCTTGTTTGAGTTCCTGAGTCATACAGCAAATTCCCACTGGCTATCTATTTTACATATGGTATTGTAACTTTCCATGTGACTCTCTCCATGCATCTCACCTTCTCCTCCCCTCCCCCTCATGTCCATAGGTCTGTTCTCTATGTCTGTTTCTCCATTGTTGCCCTGCAAAAAAATTCATCAGTACCATCTCTCTAGATTCCATATATATGCATCAGTATATGATATTTATCTTTCTCTTTCTAACTTACTTCACTCTGTATAACAGGCTTCAGGTTCGTCCACCTCATTAGAACTGACTCAAATGAGTTCCTTTTTATGGCTGAGTAATATTCCATTGTGTATATGTCCCACAGCTTCTTTAGCCACTCATCTGTCGATGGACATCTAGGTCGCTTCCATGTTCTAGCTATTGTAAATAGTGCTGCAATGAACAATGGATACATGTGTCTTCTTCAGCTTTGGCTTCCTCAGGGTATATGCCTAGGAGTGGGACTGTTGTGACCCTGACTTTTTATATTACATCCTTTGGAATAGTTTGAGTTACCTGCTTGCCAACAGAAGATCCAAGAGAGTTCCCTAAGTGCAAGTTCTTACTACTGCCCAGGATCTACCAGCAGCCCTGCACCAACTAGTACAGAAACAATGAGGAGACACACCGGAGCCGGGGGACACCCTCACTCGCAACACCCTCCCAGCGCCCAGGCTCCCCTGCTCCAGTTCCGCTCACATTCTGAAAGCCTCCCTCCTCCTGTCTTGCCCTGAAGATGCCTATCTGAACGATCTTGGTAATTGAACCTGGCCTCAAATTTTAAAGCATAAATACCTATCTGGGCACACACACATAAATCTGATACACGCATGTGCCACAAATATGGGATCATCAAGTTTCACCAAGAAGTTTTTAAATTACATCCTATAAAAGCCTTCTTTGTCTGATGTTTTCTGAAGAGTCACAAAGAGTGCCTTGAAGATCCACAGCTCAGCTCATCCTTTGAATGAAAGGACAAAGCATTTCTAGACCTCGGAATCCTCCACCTGTAATACAAATTTAATTAACACTCGGCTCTGCCTCCTCAAGTCAGCAAATTTAGGGAAGGCCCTGATCTTCTTAGAGGAGCTTCCTCTGTTAGAGTGTCAAATGTCCTTCCAGGTCAAAAAACCACGAGGAATTTAAGCTTTCTCCATTTTACAGTGCATCAAGAGGTCACAATAGAAAAAGAACATTTCATTTTAGTGACCTTCTGGAACTTCCTTTTTCAGTAACTGATTGGGAAACTTCAGAGGTCAAGAACCATTCAAATAGTGACATTCTGTGGCATTGAAACATGTATAATATCATATGTGAAATGAATCACCAGTCCAGGTTCAATGCATGATATAGGATGCTCAGGGCTGGTGCACTGGGATGACCCAGAGGGATGGTACAGGGAGGGAGGTGGGAGAGGGGTCCAGGATGGGGAACACATGTACACCCATGGCGGATTCATGTTGATGTATGGCAAAACCAATACAATATTGTAAAGTAATTAGCCTCCAATTAAAATAAATAAATTTATATTAAAAAAAAACAAAAACAAATAGTGACATTCTGCAATCTGAACAGCCCTGCCTTAAGGGTACATCCAGATAAGAGCTGTAATACAGGTCTTTTCTTTGAGATTTCCAGGAACTAAACCCTTGAGTGAGGCCCGTGAGAACTCAGTGGTGCACTGTTAGGGAAATTCACCAAGGCACAGGAAATGACCACTGTGCACGCCTGCAGGGACCACAACTCAACCCCACTTCCAGACTTGCCACTGCCCCAAAGCACAACCCTGATCCTGTGTCACTCAGGCTTCCTGCTTGTTGCCTCTCAAGTGGAGTCCAGACACACAGAGACACACACACAGAGAAACAAAGACACACACACACAGAGGCAAAGACACACACAGAGAAACAAAGACACACACACAGAGACACACACACACAGAGACAAGGACACACACACACAAACAGACACACCCACAGAGAGAGACACACACACACACAAAGACAAAGACACATATGGAGAGACACACAGAGACACACACACAGAGAAATGAAGACACACACACACAGAGGCAAAGACACACACACATAGACACAAGGACATACACACAGAAACAGACACACCCACAGAGAGAGAGAGACACACACACAGAGACACAAAGACACACACACACACAGAGACACACACAGAGAGAAGCAAAGACACACACAGAGACACACACACACAGAGGCAAAGACACACACACATAGAGACAAGGACACACACACATAGAAACAGAGAGGCACACCCACAGAGAGACACACACATATAGAGACAGACACACACAGAGGCAGAGACACACAGAGACACACATAGAAACAGAGAGAAACACACAGAAACAGAGACAGACATACACAGAGAGACAGAGAAAGACATACACAGAGACACATACAGAGAGACACACCCACAGAGACACATCCCCCCCCACACACACACAGACACACCCAGACACACACACAGAGGCAGAGAAACACAGAGACTTACATACACAGAGACAGAAACACACACAGAAAAATAGATAAATAAAGCTGCTTTCAAGGGTTAATTCCTATGTCAGTTATTTGAAACAGAACACTTTCATAGAAAATATGTTTTATATATAATACCTAATACGATGTAAATTTATAATTTTTAAATGATTTTATATTTAAAATAGAAATGCATTTGAGTCTGTTTTGAACCCAGATATAAAAAGAAGAGCTTAGACTTAAGTAGATGATGGACAAACATATTGAGCCACGGAGATATGAACTAGAACTTCTGGAATTTTTCAAGGGCTTAAACTAATGGGGACATTGCTTGCAGTTCAAAATGTGCTCTGTCTTAACAGAGCAATAACATTTATGTGATTTTCGTTATCTCTAGTCATAGCTAGGGTTTTATCTGGTCTACATTTGCAACACAGAAAGGAAGGATATCAGGTCAAAAAGATTCATATAGATTAAGAAGAACATTTTTTAAAAGGCAGTCTATCAGGGAGTTAGTTGCTATGCATGTAGTTAAAGAATTACAAAACAAGGTTTCTAAGACAACGCACTGGTCATAGCAAACACCCTCTTCCAACAACACAAGAAAAGACTCTACACATGGACATCACCAGATGGTCAACACCGAAATCAGATTGATTATATTCTTTGCAGCAAAGATGGAGAAGCTCTATACAGTCAGCAAAAACAAGACCAGGAGCTGACTGTGGCTCAGATCATGAACTCCTTATTGCTAAATTGAGACTTAAATTGAAGAAAGTAGGGAAAACCACTAGACCATTCAGGTATGACCTAAATCAAATCCCTTATGATTATACAGTGGAAGGAGAAATAGATTTAAGGGACTAGATCTGATAGATAAGAGTGCCTGATGAACTATGGACAGAGGTTCGTGACATTGTACAGGAGACAGGGATCAGGACCATCCCCATGGAAAAGAAATGCAAAAAAGCAAAATGGCTGTCTGGGGAGGTCTTAACAAATAGTTGTGAAAAGAAGAGAAGCCAAAAGCAAAGGAGAAAAGGAAAGATATAAACATCTGAATGCAGAGTTCCAAAGAATAGCAAGAAGAGATAAGAAAGCCTTCCTCAGAAATCAATGCAAAGAAATAGAGGAAAACAACAGAATGGGAAAGACTAGAGATCTCTTCAAGAAAATTAGAGATACCCAGGGAACATTTCATGCAAAGATGGGCTTGATAAAGGACAGAAATGGTAGGGACCTAACAGAAGCAGAAGATATTAAGAAGAGGTGGCAAGAATACACAGAAGAACTGTACAAAAAAGATCTTCACAACCAAGATAATCACGATGGTGTGATCACTCACCTAGAGCCAGACATCCTGGAATGTGAAGTCAGGTGGGCCTTAGAAAGCATCACTACGAACAAAGCTAGTGGAGGTGATGGGATTCCAGAGGAGCTATTTCAAATCCTGAAAGATGATGCTGTGAAAGTGCTGCACTCAATATGCCAGCACATTTGGAAAACTCAGCAGTGGCCACAGGACTGGAAAAGGTCAGTTTTCATTCTAATCACAAAGAAAGGCAATGCCAAAGAATGCTCAAACTACCGCACAATTGCACTCATCTCACACGCTAGGAAAGTAATGCTCAAAATTCTCCAAGCTAGGCTTCAGCAATACGTGAACCGGGAACTTCCTGATGTTCAAGCTGGTTTTAGAACAGGCAGAGGAACCAGAGATCAAATTGCCAACATCCCCTGGATCATGGAAAAAGCAAGGGAGCTCCAGAAAAACATCTATTTCTGCTTTATTGACTATGCCAAAGCCTTTGACTGTGTGGATCACAATAAACTATGGAAAATTCTGAAAGAGATGGGAATACCAGACCACCTGACCTGCCTCTTGAAAAATCTATATGCAGGTCAGGAAGCAATAGTTAGAACCGGACATGAAACAACAGACTGGTTCCAAATAGGAAAAGGAGTACGCCAAGGCTGTATATTGTCACCCTGCTTATTTAACTTATATGCAGAGTACATCATGGGAAACGCTGGGCTGGAAGAAGCACAAGCTGGAATCAAGATTGCCGGGAGAAATATCAATAACCTCAGATATGCAGATGACACCACCTTTATGGCAGAAAGTGAAGAAGAACTAAAGAGCCTCTTGATGAAAGTGAAAGAGGAGAGTGAAAAAGTTGGCTTAAAGCTCAACATTCAGAAAACGAAGATCATGGCATCTGGTCCCATCACTTCATGGGAAATAGATGGGGAAACAGTGGAAACAGTGGCTGACTTTATTTTTCTGGGCTCCAAAATCACTGCAGATGGTGACTGCAGCCATGAAATTAAAAGACGCTTACTCCTTGGAAGAAAAGTTATGACCAACCTAGATAGCATATTCAAAAGCAGAGATATTACTTTGTCAACAAAGGTCCATCTTATCAAGGCTATGGTTTTTCCAGTGGTCATGTATGGATGTGAGAGTTGGACTGTGAAGAAAGCTGAGTGCCGAAGAATTGATGCTTTTGAACTGTGGTGTTGGAGAAGACTCTTGAGAGTCCCTTGGACTGCAAGGAGATCCGACCAGTCCATTCTGAAGGAGATCAGTCCTGGGTGTTCATTGGAAGGACTGATGCTGAAGCTGAAACTCCAATAATTTGGCCACCTCATGCGAAGAGTGGACTCATTGGAAAAGACTCTGATGCTGGGAGGGATTGGGGGCAGGAGGAGAAGGGGACGACAGAGGATGAGATGGCTGGATGGCATCACCGACTCGATGGACATGAGTTTAAGTGAACTCTGAGAGTTGGTGATGGACAGGGAGGCCTGGCATGCTGCGATTCATGGGGTTGCAAAGAGTCGGACACGACTAACTGAACTGAAAGAGCAAGAAAAGAGGTGACAGGGTGAAGTTGAAGATGATGCAATCCCTCTAACAGACCCTAGGTGACGCCATTGGTCTAGGATAGCTTGGTTACCTTTTGGCAGGCCTTTAGCTATACAATTGGGAGTACAGAGTGCAATTGGTTCCTTTAAGATATGGATCATTTTTAACAGAAGTATGCCACATAGCACATTTATCTATCACAAGTTTTACTCAAAAGGTTCAGATTTAATCACCCAGAAAAAATGGAAATGCTTCTGGATAACTAATCTCATACACCCTTTTAACATACTGTTTCCTAATATTTGTTCTATATTAATTCTCCAAATTCCCTGATTTGCTGAGATTAAGATATATAATCAGTCCAATTAAGTGAATTACTACATTCCCACCTGCTGGTTTTGCTGTTTTAGTGCAGTAACTGGAAACATCTAGAAAGCTTCCTTCATCCTACATCTGGACTCCCATTTCACTGACTATGATCATTTTTATCCTGTGTCCTATGAATCTGGTTTAGTTTCCTCCACTAGAATATTCCATCCCTGAGGACAAGACAGTCTCATTTATTTCTTTATACCTCCTCCACCCAATACAAAGTGCTCGATTAACAGTGAATAAATAGGGTTAAAACAATTAGTTAGAATATACAAGACAAAATTAACAGGTAAAATGAAAATGGAATTATCTCAATACCACAGGAAGGTTAAAAACATAACCTTACTCAACAGACTATATGTAGTCCAACTTAATGATTAACTACTTGAAGATTTCTACTTTTAAAAGTATTCAAGGGACTTCCCTGGTGGTCCAGTGGTTAAGAATCCACCTTCCAATGCAGGGGATTTGGGCTCCACACCCGGTCAGGGAACTAAGATCTGACAGCCACAGGGCTATGGAGTCTGCTTGATACAACGAAGATCCCACATGCTGTAACTAAGACTCGATGCAGCCAAATAATTGTACATATGAGTGTGTGTTGTTGTTAAGTTGCTCAGTTGCATCCAGTTCTTTGCGACCCCATGGACTGCAGTCCACCAGGCTCTTCAGTCCATGGAATTTCCCAGGCAAGAATACTGGAGTGGGTTGCCATTTATCTCCAAGGTATCTTTTTGACCTAGGGATTGAACCCAGGTCTCCTGCATCACAGGATGATATATATATATGTAGGTATTTAAGATATTCATTAAAATTAGTTCAAACTCACCTTCAGTTAAGTTGTGACTATAAAATCTGATTATATTTTAAACATTTTGCTTTCCTTTGAATTAAAAATAATTATCTAGATAAAGATTCACTGCTTTGCCAATTTTTCTCCAAACAGATACTCCCACAATTTTTTACCTCTCAGTAAAGATAAACATATTCAAAATGAGTGTGACCTAACTGCTTAAAAATTCAGGTCAGTAGACCTGTGTTCGGAGAAGGCAATGGCACCCCACTCCAGTACTCTTGCCTGGAAAATCCCATGGACGGAGGAACATGGTGGGCTGCAGTCCATGGGGTCGCTAAGAGTCGGACACGACTGAGTGACTTCACTTTTACTTTTCACTTTCATGCACTGGAGAAGGGAATGGTAACCCACTCCAGTGTTCTTGCCTGGAGAATCCCAGGGACGGCGGAGCCTGGTGGGTTGCCATCTATGGGGTCACACAGAGTCGGACACAACTGAAGTGACTTAGCAGCAGCAGCAGTAGACCTGTGTTAAATGGTGGCTTCACTAAAATTCTGTTGACCCTGCCCTGCAGAATACTTGTAAGGTTAAAAATGCAGCCTTTTCACTTCCTTAAGAGAAAATGTTGGGTGTGTCCCCACCACTTAACATCAGTTAAGTGACCAGTTCCAAGTTCATGGTGTTACAATAAGTGTTATTGCATTTCATGGTGAATGAGCAGACTGAATCATCTCAAGTATCTGCTTACACATAAATGTCTCCAAAATGTGTACATCTAAACAGGACCTTCCCAGCTCCCTGTATCAGCAACTGCATACTAGGCATCACCATCATTTGAACATCCTCCTGCAGCCAAGTTCAAATGCAAAACATCCAACAATGAATTCATCAGCTTCACCTCCAGCTGGGTTCTATATGAGTGAACTGGTCCCTAACTGCCCCACCACCACCACACCTGACTGCCCACATCTACCAAAAGTTAGGTTTGAAAAGAGAACTCAATTTATCAATACTACCTATATTACAATTTCAACAAGAGTTTTTAAACATTATCTCTGAGAGTAAAATTCAGCAATAAAAATGCTTTCCTAAAAGCAGATAAGCAAATGGGAGAAATTTTGAATCATCCTTCATAACTCTTTGGAATATAAGCAAAGCATGTGAAACCATTCCAAGCGGTAAGAAGAACTGTGACCTGGCCATTGGTTTGAGAAGCTTAATTGGGGATATCCACTTGAGCCACATGATCTTCTGAAATTAGTGATGGCTGACTCTGCCCAACTTTAAGACTGACAGCTTGCCCTCCCTATGTAAGAGGGAGCAATACACCTCCCTACTGCTATCAGTTTATCTCCACTGGAAGAGCAGAGACACAAATCTCTCCCAACTACTCATAGTCAAACTATACAAATCCTCCATCATGCCCTTGGTACTGCTTGGTAATCATTTCAACAATTCAAAAGAGATTTAATACATTACCAGGAAATCAGAGGCTCTGGTTGCCTAATTACACTAATAATTTAATCACTGAACTTACATAATAAATTGGGGGGGGGGGTGAAAAGTCCCAGTGTCTAGCAAAATAAGCACGTGTATATAAAAAAGAAAAAAAAAGACCTTCAGAAGGATTTGCTTCCTAAAGCAAATCACTTTAAGGCACCTGGAAATGACTTTTATCAGAATACCATCCTATCCTAAGAAGTATGGATTATATCACTTGCTTAGAGTATTAAGTTTAATAACTGCCTTTGAATAACACACAACACCTAGTAAAAACAGTAAATTGGTAACAGGCAGCTGGTTAACTTCAAAGTCAGATGTGGGTTCAAGCACGCATCAGGCCATTTTAATGGTGCAGTTTTACAGTCTATCATGCTTGCATCTTGCCAAAAAGGTGGGAAGGAATTTTTCATAAACATCATTCCAGTATGACATTCACAGCTGAATAATCTCAACTTTTTGATGGGACCAAATGTTTTTTGTAGTTATCTCAAGATAATCTCACATTATTAGTATAACTTTTACTGCACGTCAAATTTTAAAGTTGAAAAACCACAAGGCAAATGAGTAAGCAATCAAAATATATACCTCATATTTACTTCTATTTCAGGAGTCAGCTCCCTCTAGCCCTTATGTTACTTACTTGAAATTCTACTGCCTGAAAAGAAATGGGAGAGTAATGAGAAGAAAATGGTAGCCAAAAAAAAAAAAAATCATAGACTTTATTTGTAAGCCACAACTATTCTTATTCAATTCTTCTATGTTAATGAAGTGACAACTTATTTAAATGTTTAGTTCAGGACAGTATATTGCATCTTAAATCTACTTTGTGAAGTTCTGTGAAGTACAACTGGTGCTCCATCACCAGTTTCAGATCATCTGCATCTTGACTTCAGACCACTAGCTCACTACAGGAACAAAATGTGTGCTCCATTACTTTCTGAGCACCAAGAAATCATGGAAACAGAGGCAACAACTTGTTACTTTACAACTTACCCAGTACTTTCACGTATCCTGGCTTCAGTCCTGAACTCAGCAGAAATGGACAACTGATGTTTCAGAGCAAATTTGGAAAATGAATAAGATCTAATTATTTCTAAACTTCCAAAGAGTCCTTAATAAAAAAGGCAACATAAAGAAGAACAAATGAAAAGTCCATTTCCTCAAAAAGCTTGGCAGTTCTCCTAATACCCTGACTTTGGCACAATAGGAACATTTATAAAAATGGGTGATTTCTTGTTTGAATGCAATACTGCAAAGGAACACCAAGTTGATTCAACTCCCGTTGGTTATTTCTGAGATTATCGAAGCATAAATGCACAGCAGTGCTTCATGGTTATGGAATCACCTGTTGAGATGTGTCCGATACCCAAAAAGAAACCACCATAACACTGGTCTATGATTAAATCAAGGAGGAGGAGGAAAGACTAGTGATCAGAGCTGCTTTTCTGCCTGGTGAAGCTATTTCTCCAGTTTCTTCCTCCTGCCTCTCTGCATGTTCCCGTCTGCCACCCTCTCCTTAACCCACTGCAATTGGGGAATGCCTCATCTGTTCACAACCACCGCCCTGGCTGACACAAGGACCACATCACCACCAATTCCAACACCGTGTTTAGTGGGCACACTGCCCCTCTGTGTAGGGCGGCGCTCCTGACTACTCCCTCGGGGGCTGACCCCAGTGCCAATCACTAAGAATCTCGGAATCGCCACTCTCGGACACATAGTAAGAGTACATTTCCTCACTCCCTTTGCGGGGAGGCCGGTCCCATGACATCACTTATGTCAATGAAATATAAAAGGAAAGAACGTGGGCTGAAATTCTCTGATAGCTAATGCCTGGGTCTCCCTAACTTTCCCCCTCTGCCATGGCAACCGGCAATGTTTCAGAGAGTGAAGGTTTCCCAAACTGTCAGCTTAGGTCCCTGAATCACCTTCATGGACGTGGTCCAGGGATGATTATGTGACGCAGAGCCCAAAGTAACCTACGATGAATACGCGCATGAACCAGAAACAAATCTTGTTTCTAAGCACCTCAGATGAGTTATGTTACATCATAACCTAGTCTATGTCTGAATTCTTTCCTCTTTTCCATTAGCTTGTGGGACCACACTCTTCTGCTGCTTCTCTTGCCTTCAGTTACCGCTTCTGCTCTAAAACCCCCTAGTCAGCCCATCTCTTAGATGCTATGCTAGTCAGTCTCCAAGGGGCTCCCAAAGACCCCCACCTCCTGTATTCAGGGTTTTGTGTAATCCCCTCCCCTTAGGAGGGGGGAAGACTAAGTGACTCATTCCTAGTCCATACACCAAAAGGGATATGATGTCATTTTTGATACTGACTAGGCCTCTTATCTTACTCAGTCTGAGGGAAGCCAGCTAGCAACCAAATTGGGAAGATGCTGTTGTGAGAGGCCCAGGTGGTGATCTAGGAAGACCTGAAGCCAACGGTCAGCAAGGAACAAAACCTATCCAAAACCACAAGTGACCTTGAAAGTTGGTCCTTCCCCAGTCGATCCTTCAAATGAGACCACAGTTTCAAACAACAGCTTGACTATAGCCTTACAAGGGATTGAAACAGAGGTTCCCAGTTAGGCTGCACCTGGAAACTTAACCTACAAAAAGAGAGATAACATGTTCATTGTTTTAAGTCACTAAATAATGACTACATCATCTGGGACATGCAGGCCTGGCATGCTGCAGTCCATGGGGTTGCAAAGAGTCGGACACAACTGAGTGACTGAACTGAACTGAACATCTGGGACAATTTTGTTACCTAGCAATAGAAAGTGAAAATCGTATCCAACTCTTTGTGACCCCATGGATTATACAGTCCATGGAATTCTCCAGGCCAGAATACTGGAGTGGGTAGCCTTTCCCTTCTCCAGGGGATCTTCCCAAACCAGGGATCGAACACAGGTCTCCCATATGGCAGACGGATTCTTTACCAGGTTACCCACAAGGGAAGCCCAAGAATACTGGAGTGGGTAGCCTATCCCTTCTCCAGCAGATCTTCTCGACCCAGGAATCAAACCACAGTCTCTTGCATTGCAGGCAGATTCTTTACCAACTGAGCTATCAGGGAAGCCCCAACGTTCACCTCCTCCTTCGAGCTGGAAACAAACCAGCGACCTAAGGATACCCCACATCCAAGGGCAAAGGAGAAGCCCAAGCAAGACAGTAGGAGGAATGAAATCACATTTAGAATCAAACCCCATACCTGCCAGAGACCCTCAGAGGGCTCAAACATACCTTGTGTGCACCAGGACCCAGGGACCCCACAGAGACTGAGACAGAAGTGTGTTTGAGTGTCTCCTGAGGAGATATGGGTCAGCAGTGGACTGCTGCAGGGACAGAGGCTCTGGGTGCAGCTGACCTGGGTATGGCATAAGCCCTCTTGGAGGAGGTCACCATTAACCCCACCAGAGAGCCGCCAGAACTTACACAGGACTGCGAAAACAGACTCTTGGAGGGCACAAACAGAACCTTGTGCGCCAGGACCCAGGAGAAAGGAGCAGTAACCCCACAAAAGACTGACCCAGTCTTGCCCATGACTGTTCAGAAGTCTCCAGCGGAGGTGTGGGTTGGCTGTAGCCTGCTGCAGGGTTGGGGGCACTGAGTATAGCAGTGTGTGCATGGGACCTTTTGAAGAAGGTCACCATTATCTTCATTACCTCCACCACAGTTTGGCCTCAAGCCAAAGAACAGGGAGGGAACACAGCCCCACCCATCGATAGAAAGTTGGATTAAAGATTTACTGAGCATGGCCCTGCCCATCAGAACAAGACCTCAGTGCATTCTCTTGGCACAACTGTGTTAGCCTTTGCCCTGCTTCATTCTGTACTCCAAGGCCAGATTTACCTGTTACTCCAGGTGTCTCTTGACTTCCTACTTTTGCATTCTTGTCCCCTATAATGAAAAGGACATCTTTTTGGGGTGTTAGTTCTAGAAGGTCTTGTAGGTCTTCATAGAACTGTTCAACTCCAGCTTCATCAGGGCATAGAGTTGGATTACTGTTACCCACAAGGGAAGCCCCTCAGTCAGTCTCTCCCATCAGGAAGCTTCCATAACCCTCTTATCCTTCTCCATCAGAGGGCAGACAGAATGAAAACCATAATCACAGAAAATTAACCAATCTGACCACATGGACCACAGCCTTGTCTAACTCAATTATACTATAAGCCATGCCATGTAGGGTCACCCAAGACGGATGGGTCATGGTGGAGAGTTCTGACAAAATATAGTCCACTGGAGAAGGGAATGGCAAACCACTTCAGTATTCTTGCCTTGAGAATCCCATAAACAGTGTGAAAAAGCAAAAAGATAAAACACTGAAAGATGAACTCCCCAGGTCAGTAGGTGCCTAATATGCTACTGAAGATCAGTGGAGAAGTAACTTCAGAAAGAATGAAGAGATGGAGCCAAAGCAAAAACAACACCTAGTTGTGGATGAGACTGGTGATGGAAGCAAGGTCTGAGGCTATAAAGAGCAATATTGCATAGGAACCTGGAATGTTAGGCCTATGAATCAAGGCAGACTGGTAGTGGTCAAACAGGAGATGGCAGGAGTGAACATCGACATTTTCGGAATCAATGAACTAAAATGGACTGGAATGGGTGAATTTAACTCAGATCACCATTATATCTACTACTGTGGGCAAGAATCCCTTAGAAGAAATGGAGTAGCCATCATAGTCAACAAAAGAGCCTGAAATGCAGTACCTGGATGCAATCTCAAAAACAACAAAATGATCTCTATTCATTTCCAAGGCAAACCATTCAATATCAACAGTAATCCAACTCTATGCCCTGCTGAAGCTGGAGTTGAACAGTTCTATGAAGACCTACAAGACCTTCTAGAACTAACACCCAAAAAAGATGTCCTTTTCATTATAGGGGACAAGAATGCAAAAGTAGGAAATCAAGAGACACCTGGAGTAACAGGCAAATCTGGCCTTGGAATACGGAATGAAGCAGGGCAAAGGCTAACACAGTTGTGCCAAGAGAATGCACTGGTCATAGCAAACACCCTCTTCCAACAACACAACAGAAGACTCTAAAAATGGACATCACCAGATGATCAATACCAAAACCAAATTGATTATATTCTTTGCAGCCAAAGATGAAGAAGCTCTACACAGTCAGCAAAAACAAGACTGGGAGCTGACTGACTCAAATCATGAACTCGTTATTGCCAAATTCAGACTTAAATTGAAGAAAGCAGGGAAAACCACTAGACCATCCAGATATGACCTGAATCAAATCCCTTACAATTATACAGTGAAATTGAGAAATAGATTCAAGGGATTAGATCTGATAGACAGAGTGCCTGAAGAACTATGGACAGAGGTTTGTGTTACTGTACAGGAGGCAGTGATCAAGATCATGGCCAGAAAAAGAAATGCAAAGAGGCAAAATGGCTGTCTGAGGAGCCCTTACAAATAGCTGAGAAAAGAAGAGAAGTGAAAGGCAAAAGAGAAAAGGAAAGATATACCCATTTGAATGCAGAGTTCCAAAGAATAGCAAGGAGAGATAAGAAAGCCTTCTTCAGTGATCAGTGCAAAGAAATAGAGGAAAACAATAGAATGGGAAAGACTAGAGATCTCTTCAAGAAAATTAGAGATACCAAGGGAACTTTACATGCAAAGATGGGCTCAATAAAGGACAGAAATGGTATGGACCTAACAGAAGCAGAAGATATTAAGAAGGTGGCAAGAATACACAGAAGAACTGTAAAAAAAGATCTTCAAGACCCAGATAATCACAATGGTGTGGTCACTCACCTAGAGCCAGACATCCTGGAATGTGAATTCAAGTGGGCCTTCGGAAGCATCACTACGAACAAAGCTAGTGGAGGTGCTAGAATTCCAGCTGAGCTATTTCAAATCCTAAAAGATGATGCTGTGAAAGTGTTGCACTCAATATGCCAGCAAATTTGGAAAAGGCCATATTGGCCAATTAGATGTGGCCATCAGCAGTGGCCACAGGATTGGAAAAGGTCAGTTTTCATTCCAATTTCAAAGCAAGGCAATGCCAAAGAATGCTCAAATTACAGCACAATTGCACTCATCTCACACGCTAGTAAAGTAATGCCCAAAATTCTCCAAGCCAAGCTTCAACAGTACGTGAACCGTGAACTTCCATATGTTTAAGCTGGATTTAGAAAAGGCAGAGGAACCAGAGATCAAATTGCCAACATCCGATGGATCATCAAAAAAGCGAGAGTTCCAGAAAAACATCTGCTGGTGCTGCTGCTGCTAAGTTGCTTCAGTCGTCTCCGACTCTATGCAACCCCATAGATGGCAGTCCACCAGGCTCCCCCGTCCCTGGGATTCTCAAGGCGAGAACACTGGAGTGGGTTGCCATTTCCTTCTCCAACGCATGAAAGTGAAAAGTGAAAGTGAAGTCGCTCAGTCATGTCCGACCCTCAGCTTCATTGACTATGGCAAAGTGTTCGATTATGTGGATCACAAGAAACTCTGGAAAATTCTTCAACAGATGGGAATACCAGACCACCTGACCTGCCTCCTGAGAAATCAGTATGCAGGTCAAGAAGCAACAGTTAGAACTGGACATGGAACTGATTGCTTCCAAATTGGGAAAGGAGTAAAGCAACGCTGTATATTTTCACCCTGCTTATTTAACTTTTATACAGAGTACATCATAAGAAATGCTGAGCTGGATGAAACACAAGCTGGAATCAAGATTGCCAGGAGAAATATCAATAACCTCAGATATGCAGATGACACCACCCTTATGGCAGAAAGTGAAGAGGAACTAAAAAGCCTCTTGATGAAAGTGAAAGCGGAGAGTGAAAAAAGCTGGCTTAAAGCTCAACATTCAGAAAACTAAGATCATGGCATCCAGTCTCATCACTTCATGGGAAATACATGGGGAAACAGTGGAATCAGTGACAGATTTTATTTTGGGGGGCTCCAAAATCACTGCAGATGGTGACTGCAGCCATGAAATAAAAAGACGCTTACTCCTTGGAAAAAAAGTTATGACCAACCTAGATAGCATATTAAAAAGCAGAGACATTTCTTTACCAACAAATGTCCGTGTAGTCAAAGCTATGGTTTTTCCAGTAGTCATGTATGGATGTGAGAGTTGGACTATAAAGAAAGCTGAGCACTGAACAACTGATGCTTTTAAACTGTGGTGTTGGAGAAGATGCTTGAGAGTCCCTTGAATGGCAAGGAGATCCAACCAGCCCATCCTAAAGGAAATCAGTCCTGGATATTTATTGGAAGGACTGATACTGAAGCTGAAACTCCAATACTTTGGCCACCCGCTATGAAGAACTGACTCATTTGAAAAGACCCTGATGCTGGGAAATATTGACGGCAGGAGGAGAAGGGTGAATGGCATCACCAACTCAATGGATATGAGTTTGAGTGAACTCCGGGAATTGGAGATGGACAGGGAGGCCTGACGTGCTGCAGTCCATGGGGTTACAAAGAGTCAGACACAACTGAGCAACTGAACTGAGCAGTAGAAAACTACCATAGATTTAGGCATTTCTTCTTCCCCTAAAGTACAGCAATATTATTCTTTTCTGTGGTTGTTAAATTCACATTGGTCACCCCTGAATCTGTATTTTGAGCACCGACTCCTCCAAATGCCTCTCTTGTTACTCAAACCCCAACTAGGTATTTTTGCCTGAAGGTCCACACATCTCTTTGATCTCCCCAATGGATACCTCCTCTACTCACCTGCTTTCTATTGTTTGTAATCCACATGTCAAATGATGTCCAAGCCTTCTTCTTGGCACCCAGCCAGAAACCTAATCATCAGCCAGAATTTGCCCTCCCCCTTACCTTGTACTCCAATTACCAAGCCAATTACCAACTTAGTTCAGGACCACAATACCTCTCTCCCAGACGTCTCTCTTGCACCCACACCCTGACCTCTCACATTTATAGTCTTAATAGTCACTGCAACCTCTCTAAACAGCAGCTCTGACTACATCCCTCTCCTGCTACAAATATTTCAAAGGTCTGGGATATGAAACCCCATCTCCAAGTCTGGAACCCAAAGCCTGTGATGATCAGCCGCCTGGTCTTCTAACATCCCACCAACTTCACACTCAACTATCAAGAACATCTGTAGTCCTCTCAGCTCAGTCTGTCACGCTTCGGGTCTCTGCGCCCAGCCTTCCTCTCACTTCACCTGCCCCAGGCTGCTGAGTGAACTCCTACCCCGCCTTCAAAACTACTCAGGCTTTATGAAAAGGAACGAAGTTGGGTCATTTGTGGAGACGTAGATGGACCTAGAGACTATTATACAGAGAGAAGTAAGTCAGAAAGAGAACAGATATTGTGTATCAATGTAAATGTGGAATCTGAAAAAAAAAACCCCGCATAGAGGATATTACTTACAAAGCAGAAACAGAGACACAGATACAGAGAAAGAGGAGGATGGATGAATCAGGAAATTTTGACTGACACACACACACTATTGGTACTATGTATAAAATAGACAATAAGAGCTTACAGTACAGCACAGGGAACTCTACTCAGTGCTCTGTGGTGACCTAAACGGGAAGGAAATCCAACAAAGAGGGGATACATACATACGTAAAGCTGATCCACTTTCCTAAACAGTAGAAACTAACACAATAGAGTAAAGCAACTAGCTCCAATTAAAATTAAAAAAATAAAAAACTACTTACGCTCTACTTGTCTAAAGCCTTCCCTGATAACCTCCCACTCCCAAGAGTAAGTTATTCCCCTACTCATCTATTACTGTGCTTAGCAGGTTGTAGCCTAAGAGCTACTTTTTCCATATGCCTGTCTTCCTCTTCTGAGTCTCTCATCTGAGAGTCTCAGGAACCTAGCACAGACCTCAGCCCACAACAGGATGTAACAGTGTATCTGAATTTTATTAGATAGCCTAGGAACACTCCCCTAGGTGTTCAACTCAACACCAGGGAGTTTTGTTTGAGAATCAAAAGGATCAAAAATATAAGAACTACCTTCAAGACTTCCCTGGTGGTCCAGTGGTGAATACTCTGTGCTTCCAATGAAGGGAGACATGGGTTCTATCCCTGCTCAGGGAACTAAGATCCCACATGCCATCTCATCAAAAAAAAAAAAAAAAAAAGGCTTCAATCTTTACAAAAGAGACCAGAAACTCAACCCAGAGCTCAGGCACCCCTATGCCACCTCTCCTGCTATTATCCCTGAGCAGTCCCATCCTGTCCTCTGGCCTCAGTCTTTCCATTTCATTCAACACCATGCTCCACCTGCCAGAGTCCAGACACCAATTCAGATGTTTCTATTAAGGAAAAAAGTTTGTTTTTTTTTTAATTTCTCCCTTTTCTCTTTTTTTTAATTTCTCCCAGTATTTTTAAAACCTGAACACAAGGTCCTACTTAAGATAAGCTAAGGAAACCTAAAATAAAGGTATGTTAACTACTCAGTCTTTGCTCCTATTATTTAGCTAGTTCTTAAATTAATTCATAACAGGCAGGTAGGACTCTAGGCAGAGGCCCTCAATTCTTGCCATAAGGAACTTCGGCAAACTACCCACTCCTCAGGCTCCACCCAGACCTGTTGAACCCACCATTGATGTATATAGTCCAATCACATTTATTTAAATAAGAGTCCACAGGTGTTTCCAATGCATAGCAAGACTATGACCCATTGCTTTTTAGCATCTCTCATTCAATCTAATAATCAGATAAGGAACTGTCAGATAATAGTCAGATAATTATAATAATCGAATAATGAGATAAAGATCTTATAGCTACTGGCCAACCCAGAGTTCAGGTCTGGTTCCCCAACCACTACACAGGTGTAACTCCCCCATACCATCCTGCCTTCCCTATCAGGGTCTGCTCTAACAGCAGAGGCAGACACAGGAGGAAGACACAACTCAGCCTTCAAGGATCCGCTTGCAAAAAATGTATAAATTAGTAAGAAAGGAGCCCGTCTGAACATGTTTCTTCCATGAGCTGTAAGAATAAACTGTAGACTGGAATAGACGTTCTGTTTCTTGTAAATTAGGTGTGGTCCTCAGGCACTGGGAAGTTCCTAATGCAGGCGAGCAAGTCTAGGCATTCTCTTGGCATAAAACCACTCAATGGTGAAGAGGTATCCACTTAGATGAGGAACCAGGCAGGCAATTAAAGGGCCTCTTTAAGCAAATCCCAGCCACACTTGAAGCAAACGCCTGTGGCCACGAGCCACGGCCAGTCACGCACTGTCTGACACCGGTTAAGAGGTTCCATCTTCCCAGAAAGGCACACCGCCCTAGTTTATTTTACCCTTTACTTAGGGCCACAGTCACCTTGCCATGGCCCTAAGCAAACCATCCTTGGCAGGGTGATAACCAACACCAGACGGAGAAATGACCAGCTATGCCAAAAAACTTTTCAAAGAGGAGAGGAAAAAAAATATCTGAGTTTGTTTTTTTGTGGACAGCTGGAAAAATAAATAAATAAATCTACCAAATACCAACACCTCTCCAAAAGTGTTCCTGCCAGGACCATGATGACTGGTGTCAAGAATGCAAGTTTCCGGCAGAGAGAATGTGACACATCACTGAGTCAAAGGCAGGTCCGGTCCCGGCTGCAAATCTTTGTCAGAACTGGGTTACACTTTCACTGTAAGAAGTTTCAAATGAGGGCAGCAGTGAAGTCACATCGATGAGTCATTTTCCCAAAGAGCTAGGCTCACCTTTCAACAGGATCAACACACCAGGTTCTCCAAGATCTTCCTTGGGGTTGGGAGCTGTTTCCAGCACTTTGAAGGGTAGTGTCTGACATTCTGAAGCACCATGCTCGCTCACTCCCCACCAGTAACCCAAAGAAATCCAGACGGCACAAAAAAGTCACGACAATGAAAATTTGCCAACAAGAGAGAGAGAATTAAGAGGTGAACACTGAAACTGCATTGTATCCCTTCTCTAACTTCTGTGAGAAGACTGGTTCATAAGCAGACATCAGTGCTATGGGAACTTAAAGTTGTGATGCTTGAGAGTAATTCCAATCCAGGATTTCCAGCCTGTTGCATGTCTGAATGTGGGCGTGTGCCCTTCACTGTGGGTTTCTAGGGTAGCAGGGTCACTGCTACCTGCTTATTCATCCCTCTTCTTCCCAAGGAAGCCTAACTCTGGGGCTAGCAGCTCTGACTTTCTAGAAGGTAATGTCATCCTCCAGACCAAAACAGATTATCCAGAAGGAATGGCTGCTGACCCATGGAGGTTGGTACTTGAGGAACTAGTGATGGGAGTCCATGGACAGGAGGAAGAACAACACTCAGCGGAGTAGGAGGGCAGCGTGCACAGAGCCCACAGCATCCTCCCCTTCCTCAGTCCAGACTCGTAAGAAACCAGCCATGACTGGGGCCAGCATTTCAGCGCAGAAGGAACACGTAATAAGCACACGGAGACAGGTCCATCCTCAACCATCTTGTTCAGTGCTTTGCCCTCAACACAGTTCAAGAACAAGAGTAAAACTTGCGTGAGAGTAACTTCTAGAGCAAAGCCACCTCAGCCTCCAACAAAATTTCCTTCACATTGGTTTCTGAAAAAGATCTTGAACCAAACACAAGAGCATTCATTCCCTGAATATAGATAGTTAGAATAGTGAACACGAATATAAATCGGAGGTTAGCAAACATTTTCAAATAAAGGTCACGAAGTAAATATTTGAGGCTTCTGGACCAAGAAGGATAAAGGATATTATACTTAAACAGCAAAAGAAAATTTGCCACAAACAAAACTTGAAAAAATATAGTATAATTGTTTGTAATGGAAAATTCCTAACGTGAAGAATGATACCTAGGGAGAACAATTTGCTTAATTGGGGTTCAAAGCCAGTGCCTCTTGCCAAAATCAAGTGTAAATATTAATCTGTCAGTGCTGATCTGTAATGCAATTTTACATATTTCACCTTCAAAATGTCTTTTCACACATATAGACAATACCAAATACTTATATCCACGAGCACAGTGTTTTAGTTAAATATATTCATCATCATTGGGAGAGCATTTAATAAATACTGTTACATGTTTCTCTTGATATTTTCCTTTTGGCATGTCATTCAATCACAGATTCTTTACTTCCAATTGAAATTAGGAAGTTCTTCATCTGCACAGTTAAATCTATTTTGATATCTGGAAATCTCCTTTGTATTTGCATTGAGGTCTGAAATGCAGTACTGATATGAGTTTAAGAAAATGTATTTGCCACAACTTTGATTAGAAACAGATCTCTTAATTTTTGACAGTATCAGATCAGATCAGTCGCTCAGTCGTGTCCGACTTTTTGCGACCCCATGAATCACAGCACGCCAGGCCTCCCTGTCCATCACCAACTCCCGGAGTTCACCCAGATTCACGTCCATCGAGTCAGTGATGCCATCCAGCCATCTCATCCTCTGTCGTCCCCTTCTCCTGCCCCCAATCCCTCCCAGCATCAGAGTCTTTTCCAATGAGTCAACTCTTCGCATGAGGTGGCCAAAGTACTGGAGTTTCAGCCTTAGCATCATTCCTTCCAAAGAAGTCCCAGGGCTGATCTCCTTCAGAAGGGACTGGTTGCATCTTCTTGCAGTCCAAGGGACTCTCAAGAGTCTTCTCCAACACCACAGTTCAAAAGCATGAATTCTTCAGTGCTCAGCCTTCTTTACAGTCCAACTCTCACATCCATACATGACCACAGGAAAAACCATAGCCTTGACTAGATGGACCTTTGTTGGCAAACTAATGTCTCTGCTTTTGAATATGCTATCTAGGTTGGTCATAACTTTCCTTCCAAGGAGTAAGCGTCTTTTAAATTCATGGCTGCAGTCACCATCTGCAGTGATTTTGGAGCCCAGAAAAATAAAGTCTGACGCTGTTTCCCCTGTTTCCCCATCTATTTCCCATGAAGTGATGGGACCGGATGCCATGATCTTCGTTTTCTGAATGTTGAGCTTTAAGCCAACTTTTTCACTCTCCTCTTTCACTTTCATCAAGAGGCTTTTGAGTTGCTCTTCACTTTCTGCCATAAGGGTGGTGTCATCTGCATATCTGAGGTTATTGATATTTCTCCCGGCAATCTTGATTCCAGCTTGTGCTTCTTCCAGTCCAGTGTTTCTCATGACGTACTCTGCATATAAGTTAAATAAACGGGGTGACAATATACAGCCTTGATGAACTCCTTTTCCTATTTGGAACCAGTCTGTTGTTCCATGTCCAGTTCTAACTGTTGCTTCCTGACCTGCATACAAATTTCTCAAGAGGCAGATCAGGTGGTCTGGTATTCCCATCTCTTTCAGAATTTTCCACAGTTTATTGTGATCCACACAGTCAAAGGCTTTGGCATAGTCAATAAAGCAGAAATAGATGTTTTTCTGGAACTCTCTTGCTTTTTCCATGATCCAGCAGATGTTGGCAATTTGATCTCTGGTTCCTCTGCCTTTTCTAAAACCAGCTTGAACATCAGGAAGTTCATGGTTCACTGAATATTGCTGAAGCCTGGCTTGGAGAATTTTGAGCATTACTTTCCTAGCGTGTGAGATGAATGCAATTGTGCAGTAGTTTGAGCATTCTTTGGCATTGCCTTTCTTTGGGATTGGAATGAAAACTGACCTTTTCCAGTCCTGTGGCCACTGCTGAGTTTTCCAAATGTGCTGGCATATTGAGTGCAGCACTTTCACAGCATCATCTTTCAGGATTTGGAATAGCTCAACTGGAATTCTATCACCTCCACTATCTTCGTTTGTAGTGTGCTTTCTAAGGCCCACTTGACTTCACATTCCAGGATGTCTGGCTCTAGGTGAGTGATCACACCATCATGGTTATCTTGGTTGTGAAGATCTTTTTTGTACAGTTCTTCTGTGTATTCTTGCCATGTCTTCTTAATATCTTCTGCTTCTGTTAGGTCCATACCATTTCTGTCCTTTATCGAGCCCATCTTTGCATGACATGTTCCCTGGGTATCTCTGATTTTCTTGAAGTGATCTCTAGTCTTTCCCATTCTGTTGTTTTCCTCTATTTCTTTGCATTGATCGCTGAAGAAGGCTTTCTTATCTCTTCTTGCTATTCTTTGGAACTCCGCATTCAGATGTTTCTATCTTTCCTTTTCTCCTTTGCTTTTCACTTCTCTTCTTTTCACAGCTATTTGTAAGGCCTCCCCAGACAGCCATTTTGCTTTTTTGCATTTCTTTTCCATGGGGATGGTCTTGACCCCTGTCTCCTGTACAATGTCACGAACCTCAGTCCATAGTTCATCAGGCACTCTATCAGATCTAGTCCCTTAAATCTATTTCTCACTTCCACTGTATAATCATAAGGGATTTGATTTAGGTCATACCTGAATGGTCTAGTGGTTTTCCCTACTTTCTTCAATTTGACACACAGGAAGCACTATAGCAGCTTGACATTACTAGTGAGATGACAACCAATATTGTTTGACTAAATGACTAATTCAAAATTAAGTTTTAGCTGTAAGTGCTATTTCTCAAGTCTGCAGTGAAATTTTACATAAAAAGCCATTCACTATTCAATGATGATGGCTTAAAATTCTTCATTTTAAGAATTTTCATTTCAGTCCTGAACCTAGTTTTTTGCAAAGAACATATATACTTTTGCCACACTGTCAGGCCACCAAACTGTTTGTGTGGTCAGGCAAATGAGTATATTCAGCTTTCGTTTTTGATAAAAATTCAAAGAGCTGGTCAACATTAACCTGAGGGAAAAATGAAGTTCATGGGCACTGCTTGCTCAGCAGCACAAGACAAATTCAAACATCTGCAAAGTTCTGGGGATAACAGTGGCCAAAGGCTCTAAATACCTTACCTTTCCACGAACTCTATAGATTTATCCAACCAAGCCTTTTTCTGCTTTACATGTATCACCATCAGTCCTAAACCATCTTAGATTCCACTTCAGACTGTACTGAATTCAAGTTCTCCTGGTTTGTTTTGTTTTTGACAATCTACTGTTCTATAGAGACTATTCAAAGAGACTAACTTTTCCTTCACTTCAAACTCTACATTGATCCCTCGAGAAAACAGCAAGTGAGTTGGACTGGTACTACTTGTGAACTCATCCGAGCGCCCAGGAAAACCATCCAAAACCATCTGCTGTGTTAATTAACTATTGACATTGAGCCCAAAGTCCTCAACCCCTTCAGCAACTGTTCCCTCCTGAAGGCTAATAGTTTAAACAATTTTGTTCACTCTGAGCACATTTCTTCAGCTGCTGTAATCAAACATGGTTTCATTAGCCCACCATCAAATGGCTTTTCTGGCTCAGCTAAGAAACAAGCCACTTGGAAGCACTCACTGGCTACACCTCATTCTCAGTTTTTATTTTGGGGAAGAAACACTGCTGTAATGAGATACTTGGTTTTAAGTTTTCCCATTTTTTACTGTTGCATTCCTGTGAATTGGGTACATTGTAATGAGGGCTTAATCTGCCGATCGAGATGTGTATTCTTTCAGGGCAGTTACCCTGTCATCATGTAATAAAGGCAATGCTTTGCTATCTCATCAGTAACAAAGTAACCCTCACGTGTACACCCTGCCTTTAAAGCACACCACTCACAGCCCACTTTTCTCCTCTCTCCTTGTTTGGACATCAAGGATATGCACTGATAAATGAGTACAGTGTCCCTGCAAAGCAATACACATGGCAGTGGACACTGCTGAGTGAGACCTGCGTCACTGATTCGCAAGGCACAGAGAGGCAGTGCTGAGTTACAAGGAAGTTCCACCCAGCCTCTGTCACAACTCCTCAACTTTGCGGTTGCCACGAGAAAGCAGCTACAGACAATCTATAAACAAATGAGCATGGCTGAGCTCCAGAACACTTTACTTCTGGCAAAACTCGTGAAACTTGGCTTTCATAAATTTTCACTTTCAGTCAGTTCAGGTCAGTCGCTCACTCATGTCCAACTCTTTGCAACCCCATGGACTGCAGCACGCCAGGTCTCCCTGTCCATCACCAACTCCCGAAGTTCACTCAAACTCATGTCCATCGAGTCAATGATGCCATCCAACCATCTCATCCTCTGCCATCCCCTTCCCCTCCTGCCCTCAATCTTTCCCAGCATCAGGGTCTTTTCAAATGAGTCAGCTCTTTGCATCAGGTGGCCAAATTATTGGAGCTTCAGCTTCAACATCAGTCCTTCCAGTGAACACCCAGGATTGATCTCCTTTAGGATGGACTGGTTGGATCTCCTTGCAGTTCAAGGGACTCTCAAAAGTCTTCTCCAACACCACAGTTCAAAAGATCTAATTTTCACATTATGTGTCATAAAACGTTATTGATTTGTTTCAGTCACTTTTAAATGAAAAACGCATTCCTACTCACAGGCAGTACAAAAGCAGGCAACTAGCCATTGATCTACACTGATGGATTTGTATCCATCAGCAAGGTCATGTCATCACCAGACTCTCACCCTTTCCATTTCAGGAAGGTGGCCAGAAAGCAGGATGCCACTGCATCCATGAGGGAGTAGACATGATGCCAACAGAGAATGAAGAAAAAACCGGTTAGAGATGCCACAGATAAACCTTGCCCATTTCATAGTTTTCCGAAGGCAAATGGCTTAGACCTCGGCAAAAGTTTCAAATCACAAATTCCCTGACACCTGATTAACAGGTTTGGTTGTTATTATGGTAACCATCACCATCTATGGACTAATGTCCCAGGCTATGATCTTGGAGTTTTATATTTAAATCCTTTCTGTACAATTATGACACAGGTGGTGGTATTCCTCAATGAGAAAACCATGGATGGTTTATTCCATTCACAGAGTCAAAAGTATACAACACTTAGGAAAATATTTAACAAAAGATATTTTTAAATGCCTATCTGAAATTTATAAAACATAATTTAGAGATACACTATACTTATGAATTGGAAGAATAACTATTATTAAGGTGTCAATTATTCATACTGATCTATAGCAACAGTTTTCTATCTCATTCTCAGGGCTCCTTTGACACTTTTAAAATAATTGAACACCCCCAAAAGTTTCAATTTATGTGGGTTATATATAATAAATTTTACCATGTGAAAAACTTAAAATGAAAAAAATATTTTAAATTAACACTCACTAAAAGCTACCATTACTTGGGCCACCTCATGCAAAGAATTGACTCATTGGAAAAGACTCTGATGCTGGGAGGGATTGGGGGCAGGAGGAGAAGGGGACAACAGAGGATGAGATGGCTGGATGGCATCACTGACTCGATGGACATGAGTCTGAGTGAACTCCGGGAGTTGGTGATGGACAGGGAGGCCTGGCGTGCTGCGATTCATGGGGTCGCAAAGAGTCAGACACGACTGAGCAACTGAACTGAACTGAAAAGCTACCATATTATAAAAATTCATTCTTCCTAAATTTTAGTGAAAAATAAATTTCATTTCTGCAAATATTTTTAATATTGAGAATATAAGACAGCTGGATTTTCCTATATGATTCTGTATCTAGTCTACTGCATGCATGCTCAGTCACTTCTGATGAGTCCAACTCTTTGTAACCCTATGGACTGTAGCCCACCAGGCTCCTCTGTCTATGGGATTCTCCACGTAAGAATACTGGAGTGGGTTGGCATGCCCTCCCCTAGGGGATCTTCCTGACCCAAGGATCGAACCAGTGTCTCCTGCATTGCAGGCAGATTCTTTAGCACTGAGCCACCCAGGAAGCCCAATCTAATCTATTACAATATCCTATATCACACAGCCTCTGGAAAACTCATAGTACAGCCCTGATAGAATGAAAGCAAGAAAGCAAACGGTGTTTTAGTATTACGAACACAGTCTTGACTTGGTAAATGCCAGAGTTTGGAGATTCCAGACAATACAAATTGTAATCCCACTGAGCTTTTAAAAAATAAACAGGGCGAGCTGATGCTATAACTTATGTGGCACTGCAAAAGGCCTACAAACTTCAAAAACCAGTTCTGAAAATGAACAAACTTGGAACATGGTTCTAGCATAAGAAAATCAAAACACATCAAGAGAATAGGCTAAAATTACCACAAAACACCACAGATATAGCTGACTGATTTTTTATGTAAAAGGTGCAAAAGTACTCCAAAAGGGAAAAAAGCCTTCTTAAAAAATGATGCTGGAAGCTAGACATCAGTACGAGAAAAAAAAAAACCTGGATCCTTACCTCACATTACACAACAACTCAAAGTTAATCACAAATCTAAATGCAGAAGTTAAAACTATGAAGCCTCTAGTAGAAATCACAGTAAAGTAGCTTTCTAATTTGGGGATAGGGAAAGATTTCTTAAAAATAAATGAATAATGAATTAGACTTCAAAATTAAAAACTGCTGCTCAAAGACACTGAAAATTAACAGACTGGCCACAGATGGGAAGGAAAAAATGCAATGTATGTGTGACAAAAGATGGATATTCAAAATATGTAAAGACATCCAACTCAATAAGGAAAAACTTGATAAACAAATGGACAAAAGCCTGAATAGACATTCCACTAAGGAAAATATATAGATGGTCAATGTGTGCTCTAAAAACCATTCACAATCATTAGTCATCAAGGAAACGCAAGTGCAAAACACAGTGAGATACCATCATACACTCCTAAGGAAGACAAATATTCAAAAGACTGACAATATCATGTGTTGGCACAGATACGGAGGAACCAGGAACTATCATCCATTCTTGGTGGGACAGTCAAATAGTAAAACCACATTAGAAAAAGGCCTGACAGTTTCTTATCAAGTTAACCAAACATTTACCTTTACAACACAGCAATTCCACTCCTAAGTTTTTTTACCCAACAGAAGTGAAAGCATATGCCCACATAAAAACTAGAAACAACCCCGGTGTTCAACATATGAATGGATAAACAACAGCTGTATTAACACAGAGGAATACTACTCAACAGTGAAAAGGAATGAAACTACTTATTCAGATGACAGTATGAATGAATTTCAAAAACAGTACAGAGAGTAAAAGAGAAGGGTACACACACTACATGATTCCATTTATACAAAGTCTTGGAATAGGAAAAACTCATCATGAAAACAGAGAAGAACAGTTCTCTCTGGGGTAGAAAGTAGGATTGAGTGGGAAAATCACAAAGAGACCTCCTAGGTAACGTGTATACATTTCTCAAAATGTAAAGGGTGTGCGTAAGAACTGTGCTTTTCAGTGCCTGTAAAATTTACATTTAGGTGATCAGCAAATACGTGTGCTAAAGCATTTACAGGTAACAACATACTGCTAATGTAGCAGCTTAGTCTGAAAAGCATCAGGAAATCAGGAGGCACTGATGGGTGAACACTACTTCTAAGGCAGTAAACCCACCACGAGATAAACAGACTAAATTATACTTCATAACTACTTTGGGGAATAATTATGGGCAAAGCAATCAAAGTGAAAGGAACATACCCACCAAAACTAGGAGTTCCTCCACCTCAGTACCAGGTAAAAGTTCCCTGTTATTGTTACAGGATCTGACATAACCAAGTACATGGCTACAATTAGTCTTCGGTTTTCATTTGTTCAACTGTCTCCAAGAGCCATTACAGGAAAAAAACTATGAAAATATCTTTTTTTTTTTTTTTCCCCCAAAAAGCTGCCACACACAATAAAATTCCAGCTGCTATAAAACAGGAGTTTTTTGAAATGTAAACATCATACTTTAACTTGAAAACCAGAAGCCTTTCTGACCTGTCTGTTAAAAATGAGAATACTCTTCCCACTGATCACTTTGCTATTGAAGACCACAAAGATTTCAGTCTTATTCATCAGAAATGCGTTTCTGCTCCCCACCCCCAAAAAAGTGAATCTTAAATTCAGATGTTACCAATGGCATTTAAGTTCCCCTCCCTTCCTCCTCCACCCCACATACATCATAGACACACACACACACACCCAAGATCACCACACACAAGCCCAAGTTAAAATATAAACCTTTAATGGCAAAATAATGTGAGACAGAGACCCTCTACAGGACTAAAACAGCTGAACCGAACACTCTCACCCTGAGCCTTCAGATTTGAAAGGGCTGTGGTTAGGAAGTTGGGGTCTAAAGAGGAGTAAAATGGACAGGGATGTATTCGCCTAGGGATACTCACATGTTCCTGCATCAGATAGGCAAGGAAATCATTAGATGATTTTGCAGGAGAGAAGTTTTTTAAATAATTCAAAATGCCATTATATATTGAATTTAAATGATTCCCAAGAAGAAGCAAAAGCAACACATTACCTAAAGTTTATCTACTCTAAATACATTTATTCATACAGATTTTAGAACTAAATACCTCTGTGTGTTATACGACTAGAGGTCTTTAAAAGGGGGAAATTGAAAGAAAAGAGATCCGTATGATCATTGTCATTTATTCTCTCCACATTTCCTTCCTCTCGACCTGCTTCTCATAACTTCAGAAATTCAAATTCTCAACTCATCATGCACCAGCCCATAAACTAACTTAAATAATCCCTGGTTTTAGCACTTGAACAGTAGAAGGGTAAAGCATGTGGGAGTGAAACAAAGCCTGCAGTTTAAAAATAGGCCTACGTGCACAGTCCAAAGTCAGCTTGCAAGAGAGGAACCATGAAGAATTTCTAACACTGCTTGAACCAACAACATCTAGAAGAACTTCGATCTTTTTTTCCAAAAACTTCTCTTGCCTATTTTCTTTTTGAAAGAACTGAATGAAAGGCCAGTCTGCCTGCCAAAAGTCTAGGAATAGGCTGTCTTTATATTTGCCATAGACATATCTGAAGTCCTGAAGGCATTCTGTTTTTCAGGGATGTGTCTATTTACAGAAATTCACAACATTTTTCTCAGTCTTGGCCAAAAAGCTTTTACGCTCTTATTTTCTTGCCCCCAAGTCAGTTTCAAAACCCCACTATAATTATATGCTGAAGGAAAAACATTCTCCCCTCCTGCAAAATCATCTTATGATTTCCTTACCTATCTGGTACAGGAACATGTGAGTACCCCTAGCTGAATACATCCCTGTCCATTTTCCTCTTCTTTAGACCCAGACTTCCTAACCACAAACCTCCCAAATTTGAAGGCTCAGGGTGAGTGTGTTTGGCTCAGCTGTTTTAGTCCCATAGAGGTTCTCTGTCTTGCATCTAGATTTTTCAGTTCAGCCGTTACTCTGGGCACCATGGTCCTAGCAAGTCTAAACCAAAAAAGGAGTCCCTTTAAGGTGTTTGAAATTAGATCCCAAGACTCGCTTGATGTTCCCATGTTCATTCTTTTGATTTATGGGTCTCATTACTGGGGAAGGCTGAAATAGCTCTCTTCTTTCTCTCCACCAGTGGCTTCAAAGCACTGTATGCTTGGTTACCCAAATACATTAAAACTAATTTAAATCATCTTAAGCACCAGTGTGCTCAACAAACCAGAAAAGACTCTGGAATCCAAAATATATGGTCACATTTTATACTGAATAAGATGCAAGGTAGCAAATCCATCAGCATAATGGTATAGGTTGTTATGGGCACAAGCAAGACATTTCTTAAATGCTGTACTACCTAATACTGCCTTTTAAAGAGGAAATTAATGTCATCCTTCAGCTGAAAGGCAAACTTAACGACGATCACTTATAAGGATAACTCCAACTGACCATGAATGTCTACGGCTGTGGAAGGATAAATGCTTACATTTATGTAAACCACAGTATAAGTAACAAGTTGGCACCATTTTCCATTTATCCTTAAAGCACTGTCACTTCAACGCACACATATCATGTTAGTTTCTGTGTTTTATCCCTCGCTACAGTCCACGGGGCTGCAAAGAGTTGGACACAACTGACGCGACCGAGTCTACGCCACGACCAGTAATGCTGAAGAAGCTGAACAGTTCTATGAAGACCTTCAAGAACTTCTAGAACTAACACCCAAAAAAGATGTCCTTTTCATTACAGGGGACTGGAATGCACAAGTAGGAAGTCAAGAGATACCTGGAGTAACAGGCAAATTTGGCCTTGGAGTACAGAATAAAGCAGGGCAAAGACTAACAGAGTTTTGCCAAGAGAATGCACTAGTCATAGCAAACACCCTCTTCCAACAACACAACAGAAGACTCTACACATGGACATCACCAGATGGTCAAAACCAGACTGATTATATTCTTTGCAGCCAAAAATGGAGAAGCTCTATACAGTCAGCAAAAACAAGACCGGTAGCTGACTGTGGCTCAGATCATGAACTTCTTATTGACAAATTCATACTTAAATTGAAGAAAGTATGGAAAACCACTAGACCATTCAGGTATGACCTAAATTAAATCCCTTACAATTATATAGTTGAAGTGACAAATAGATTCAAGGGATTAGACGTGATAGAGTGCCTGAAGAACTATGGACAGAGGTTCGTGACATTGTACAGGAGGCAGTGATCAAGAACATCCCCAAGAAAAAGAAATGAAGAGAGGCAAAATGGCTGTCTGAGGAGCCCTTACAAATAGCTGAGAAAAGAAGAGAAGCAAAAGGCAAAGGAGAAAGGGAAAAATATATCCATTTGAATGCAGAGTTCCACAGAATAGCAAGGAGAGATAAGAAAGCCTTCTTCAGTGATCAGTGCAAAGAAATAGAGGGAAACAATAGAATGGGAAAGACTAGAGACCTCTTCAAGAAAATTAGAGATACCAAGGGAAGTTTATACACAAAGATGGGCTCAATAAAGGACAGAAATGGTATGGACCTAACAGAAGCAGAAGATATTAAGAAGAGGTGGCAAGAATACACAGAACAACTATACAAAAAAGATCTTCAAGACGCAGATAATCACAATGGTGTGATCACTCTCCTAGAACCAGACATCCTGGAGTGAGAAGTCAAGTGGGCCTTAGGAAGCATCACTACGAACAAAGCTAGTGGAAGTGATGGAATTCCAGTTGAGCTATTTCAAATCCTAAAAGATGATGCTGTGAAAGTGTTGTACTCAATATGCCATCAAATTTGGAAAATTCAACAGTGGCCACAGGACTGGAAAAGGTCAGTTTTCATTCCAATCCCAAAGCAAGGCAATGCCAAAGAATGCTCAAATTACCACACAATTGCACTCATCTCACACACTAGCAAAGTAATGCTCAAAATTCTCCAAGCAAGGCTTCAATAGTACATGAACTGAATTTCCAGCAAGCTGGATTTAGAAAAGGCAGAGGAACCAGAGATCAAATTGCTAACATCCATTGGATCATTAAAAAAGCAAGAGAGTTCTAGAAAAACATCTACTTCTGCTTTGGTGATTATGCCAAAGCCTT
The DNA here is from genome assembly GCF_029378745.1 of Bos indicus. Lineage (NCBI taxonomy): Eukaryota > Metazoa > Chordata > Mammalia > Artiodactyla > Bovidae > Bos > Bos indicus. The sequence goes on along the minus strand of NC_091770.1, from coordinate 15,497,151 downwards.
TGACTGTGTGGATCACAACAAACTGAAAAATTCTTAAAGAGATGGGAATACCAGACCATCTGACCTGCCTTCTGAGAAATCTGTATGTAGGTCAAGAAGCAATAGTTAGAAGTAGACATGGAACAGCAGACTGGTTCCAAATCAGGAAAGGAGTACGTCAAGGCTGTATATTGTCACCCTGCTTATTTAACTTATATGCAGAGTACATCATGAGAAATGCTGGGCTGGATGAAGCACAAGCTGGAATTAGGATTGCCGGGAGAAATATCAATAACCTCAAATATGCAGATGACACCACCATTATGGCAGAAAGTGAAGAAGAACTAAAGAGCCTCTTGATGAAAGTGAAAGAGGAGTGAAACAGCTGGCTTAAAACTCAACATTCAGAAAACGAAGATCATGGCATCTGGTCCCACCACTTCACAGCAAATAGATGGGGAAACAATGGAAACAGCGACAGACTTCATTTTGGGGGGCTCCAAAATCACTGCAGATGGTGACTGCAGCCATGTAATTAAAAGACCCTCGCTCCTTGGAAGAAAAGTTATGATCAACCTAGACAGCGTATTAAAAAGCAGAGACATTACTTTGCCAACAAAGTCCGTGTAGTCAAAGCAATAGTTTTTCCAATAGTCATGTATGGATGTAAGAGTTGGACTATAAAGAAAGCTGAGTGCCAAATAATTGATGCTTTTGAACTGTGGTGTTGGAGAAGACTTTTGAGAGCCCTTGGACAGCAAGGAAATCCAACCAGCCCATCCTAAAGGAAATCAGTCCTGAATATTTATTGTAAGGGCTGATGCTGAAGCTGTAACTCCAATACTTTGGCCACCCGATGTAAAGAGCTGACTCATTTGAAAAGACTCTGATGCTGGGAAAGATTGAAGGCAGGAGGAGAAGGGGATGACAGAGGATGAGATGGTTGGATGGCATCACCAACTCAATGGACGTGAGTTTGAGTAGACTCCAGAAGTTGGTGATGTACATGGAGGTCTGGAGTGCTGCAGTCCATGGGGTCGCAGAGAGTCAGACACGACTGAGCAACTAAACTGAAGCAACTGAGCATGCACGCCTGGACATTTATACTAAACTGACAGTTTCAAGATAAAACAAAATTAGGAAGACCTACAACTGAATTAGGACCCGTTAGACCATTTCTTGAAACAAAAGCATGACCAAAAACCTTGACACCACTTTTCCTTGCTAAAAACCACATCACAATATGAAATTCAGTAAAAAGTGTTTCTTAATGTGCCATTAACGCAAGCTGCCAAGTCGCTTCAGTCGTGTCCGACTCTGTGCGACCCCATGGACTGCAGCCTACCAGGCTTCTCTGTCCATGGGATTCTCCAGGCAAGAACACTGGAGTGGGTTGCCATTTCCTTCTCCATTAATGCAAGCTATCACCTTGAAATACAGATATTCAAAATTGGTCTTCTTGCATTATTTACTATATAGCAGCTATGTATAATTCTATATCTGGAAAAATATTCTAGAATATTCATCTTTTGAAAAAGAAAAAAAATACATGCTCGATTTCATAGGAAGAACTAGGTTTAAAACTCATTTGAGTTGTTTTAGTCCCGGCTTTTCTCAGACAAATCATTTAGACTTTGGACCCTTTAGTTTCTCATCCATTGAGGTAGGATAAGTTCACTTCCAATTTCCTGAATCTATAATCAATGGTCTTTTACAGGCATTAACCTCTTTGAAATAATAACATTCAATGCTAAGTAGAACTCCATGACTAAATGCTCATTACTTTCATAAATACTGGCAAGTTTCTATATACATCCTTGTAAATCATTATTACAAAGTCTCCAAGAACTTTAGAAACACCATAAAATACTGCTCATTTAACAGTTACCACTTGAGGAAGTAGAGAAGTCCAAGTTTACCCAAGCCAAAGTAACTAGAATCCAAAGACAGAAATATTTTTAGTTCTAAGTTTTTACCTAGGAATCAAGCTGAAAAAGCTCCCAATGGCCAAAGGTGGGATAATTTCAACAAAATAATGATCAAAAAACCAGAAGAATAAAATGAGGATAAATTAACATAAGTAAATGATTGAATAAGTGGGGGAGAAGGGACAAACCCCTGAATTACAAACAATCCATGAAGATACGTCCCTGTTTCCTTCTTCCAGAGAGAGAACTTAATCTCCTCCCCATGAGTGTGGATGGTATTCAGTGATTTGATTCCAAAGCACAGAGTATGAAATGTGGAAATATTAATTTTACAGTAGGCAAATCTGACAGACTATACCTTAATCCAGTGGTCAAGATAAGTATCGCCAGTGTTAACTCAAGTTTCTTTCACAAACACTCTTGTGTGATATGATGAAAAAGGCACTTCACCTTTGCAGTATTCTCCCAAACCCATAAACCTAGTCTATTCATAAGAAAACACTGATAAACCCAAATTGAGAGACATCCTACAAAATACTTTCAAAAGTGTCCAGGGAAGACTGAAAAACTGTCGATTATAAGAGGTCAAGGAGACATGAAGTGTCACCCTGGAATGGATCCTGGAACAGAGAGAGAACATTCATGAAAAAACCAGTGCAACCAGAATAAAATCTATAGCCTGTAACACTATGCCAATGTGGCTTTAAGTTTTGACAAATGTACCATCGTTATACAAAATGTAACATCAGGATAAACTACATGGGAACTCCCAGTATTATCCTTGCAACTTTTCTGTAAAACTGAAGTTATTAATATTAATAAATGGGTTTTTTAAAAAACATTTAGACTCAAATGTACTACATGGGTGATTCATCCATATCAACTCACTCCATTAAAATATGCCAATAATTCAGGGAATTTTAAAATATGGCAAATAAACATTTTAACACCTCAAAGATATTCCCTAGAGAATATTTTAAGAGATACACCCACCATTTTAAAGTACTATTTCACAGTAACTCATGATTTTGTGGAATAACAAAATAAGAAAGCCTCCCATTTTCCATAAAGGAAAATTCTCCTCAATGCCAGAAATACCTATTAGGTACTTGGACTTCCTCACCTTCAACTCCAGGACTGAACCATAAAGGACAGGACTAAGAAAGGAATGCAGAAAATTGTCAAGTCAATAACCTCACGCAGAAATTATCTTCCTGAAAGTCAAATAAGAGAGAACACGGCGATTCAACCTCTTGCACAATATGAGATTTCCCACAACACAAGGAAGGCATCTAGCATTTGTGCCTTAGGCAGACATTGGCTTAGGCGATGCTCTGAGCGATCGGTGCCCCTTTCCCTGCTGGACTGCACAGGGGAGAAAAGTGGAGAAGCCGGAGAACGGAGAAGCGAGCTTCAAGACCTGCCCTTCCATCAACTGTAGGGCAAGGAAGGATGAGCACCCCATGAGTCAGGCAGACACCACCAAAGATAAGCAGGGCAGTGACAACATCCGGTGTTTGCCCCAGTATTTTCTTCTCCCCAGGCACCTAGAGGGGCTACATTTCCCAGCCTTCCTTGAAGTTAGATTAGGACTTTGTAAGTCCTCCCCAATAGGCATGTGAGCAGAACTTTCTACTTCTAATTATAGGCAAGTGAATGTCGTTCAGTCATGTCCAACCCTTTGGGACCCCATAGACTATACATGGAATTCTCCAGGCCAGAATACTGGAGTGGGTAGCTATTCCCTTCTCCAGGGGAATCTTCCCAACCCAGGGATCAAATACAGGTCTCCCACATTGCAGGCGGATTCTTTACCGGCTGAGCCACAAGGGAGGCCCAACAATACTGGAATGGGTAACCTATCGCTTCTCCAGCAGATCTTCCCAATCCAGGAATCGAACTGGGGTCGCCTGCATTGCAGGCGGGTTCTTTACCGGTTGAGCTACAGGGAAGCCCAATTATAGGCAAGGGTGAGACAATTCCATATACTAAACCCAATGAACTGGACACTTAAAATGGATGAATTGTGCAACATGTTAGTACACTCTTTTAAAAGATCTTACCAGGAAAAAAAAAAGTGGGTATGAATCTTAAGCTCTCTTTCCTGAACTCAGAGTTGGAAGTGAAGAAATACAGGATGAAGGGCTGCAAAATGGAAGCAAGTGGGCTTTGATTCACTCGGGATAAGGGTCAGCATGAGTCACAGGGCCACCCCAGACTGTTACATGAATGTGTTAAGGTACTGAGATTGTACTTGTTACTATAGTGAAACCTGGTCTACCCTCATTAATGCAAATATAGCTCAAGCTTTCCTGGTTAGTATGATACTAAAGGTAAATATCTCCAGTGGGCACTCATTTCTTACCCATCCCTCTATCCTACCCCAAACCTCAGAAGACTGAAAGTAGTCCATGCACCACTTCCTCCTTCCATCAACCCTACTCCCAACAGAGACTGAAAGAGAAGGGGAATTTTTTAGTCTAGTTTGGGATTGGAGTCTAAAACTGAAAAAGTCCCCAAAACCATGGAATTTAACCAAAATGTTGGATTTTGACAAAGTGTAATTCTAAAACAGCAGTTATGAAAAATAAAACCATTTATTGTTAAAGACACCTCAATAAATCTATTTCCCTTAGCATCTCAGTCTCTGCCTTGTGCTAAATCTAGGCTCTAGGTATCTTCCTTTTAGACAATTTAAGTTCATTGTCAACAAAAAGCATGGTTGCAAAATAGTACAACAGGTCCCTAGACTCACATATGATACTGCTGCTGCTGCTAAGTCGCTTCAGTCGTGTCCAACTTTGTGCAACCCCATAGACGGTAGCCCACCAGGCGCCCCCATCCCTGGGATTCTCCAGGCAAGAACACTGGAGTGGGTTGCCATTTCCTTCTCCAGTGCATGAAAGTGAGAAGTGAAAGTGAAGTCGCTCAGTCGCATCCGACTATTCGCGACCCCATGGACTGCAGCCTACCAGGCTCCTCCATCCATGGGATTTTCCAGGCAAGAGTACTAGAGCGGGGTGCCATTGCCTTCTCCGAGACTCACATATGATACTAGACAGCGACAATTTGGATTTTTTAAAATACACTTCTCCTAGATTTCAATAAAGAAGTTTCTTTGTTTTGTCAATATCTTCCCATTCACTTTTGGATAGAAAATGTTTAAATATGTCTAAAGAATCTAACAATCCTAGCTAGATATGAACATTAAGAATGGCTCACAATTTAATGAACATTAGCAGATATCTCTTTCAAAGAATCAGCCCACCATTAAACATGTTTTCACCTAAAGCTTTCCAAATAGCACATGTGCATATATTTGGCTATCAGCAAAATATGGATTATAAGAGCTCATGGTTATCTCCCACAGTGACAACCAAATGACATGGCTTTCCAGTAGACAGCCAGAATGCTGCCCAGGTCCTGGCTGAAATGTCATGGTTCTGGAGAGAAAAGCACACGCAATGACACAGAAGCCTGTCCACCCAAAGCAACAGCTTGAGACCAGGTTATGCCCTTAAAAGCAATGACTGTAAAACTCGACTGACATATGCAAAGCTGACTCCCAGCTTCACACACATCTGTTTAAAATTCAAACAGCTTGTGCAAACCATGGATTGGTATTCCAATAAAACTGTAAGGGACTGTATTCATTTAAAAAGGAAATGAACGTATGTGCCTATGGTTCGACATTTCCTGGGGAGAGCTGACAGGCCTGCTCAGACTGAGATGCCTGTAAGCCTAGTAGAACAAGCAAGGTGTGGGAGCAGAAATCAGCCAGCTTTTGACAAGAAAGCACCAGCATCCTCAGGCCCATGAAACACCAAGGCTGCAGATCCCCAGCAACTTCACAAAGATCCTGAAACTTGAAAACATGGGTTCTGGAACCCAAGAGTAGCCCCAAAGGCAACTGAGCCATCACAAACAAAACCTAGCTCTGAGCTGATATACTGACAAGTACATCTAGATAAGTCTCCATTTCAGCAATGGCAGGACCACGTTAGTTGGGATGAAGGTACCTGCTTTCATGGCACTTTCTCTGCCTTAACTCACTGAACTTCACAGTAAGAGGGACCATGCTCATCTTCTGACTTGAAGAAACTTCATAACTTGCTCAGTGTTAGTCACTCAGTCGTGTCCGACTCTTTGCAATTGCCATGGACTTTAACCCACCCAGCCTCCTCTGTCCATGGAATTCTCCAGGCAAGAATACTGGAGTGGGTTGCCATTCTCTCCTACAGGGGGACTTCCCAACCCAGGGATCAAACCTGGGTCTTCCACATTGTAGGCAGATTCTTTACCATCTGAGCCACCAGGGAAGCCCCAGATTATAAAGCTCGAATGAGGCAAAGAAGAACCCTGACCCCAAATGTTCTAAGTCCAGGGCTTTTTCTCTAGACCAATACTCTCCTACTCCACTTTTAGGACATTCAGGTGACAATACAGATTCAGAGATGAGTTTCCCTGGGGCTCAGATGGTAAAGAATCTGCTTGCAGTGCAAGAGACCCAGGTTAGATCCCTGGGTTGGGAAAGTACCCTGGAGAAGGGAATGGCTACCCACTCCAGCATTCTTGCCTGAAGAATTCCATGGACAGAGGAGCCTGGCTGGCTGAAGTCCATGGGGTCACTTTCACACATGGAATAACTTCTATTCTCTGAGTGGCTGCCAAAAAGTAAGTAGTAGCACCTTGGTCTCTCTCTGTCTGGAAAAGATTGATTCCAGAAAGAATACACAATTCACCTATATGCTGGCTATCAAAACATGTCAGTTAACAATTACACATTCTTTAAAATATAGGACTCCAACTATTTTTTTTAATGAAGGAAGTAGAGGATCCTGAAGCCAGTCAGACATATAAACCATGAGATTAGATGATCTCCACTTTCAGCTTCACAGTAAGGTTCCCGACTGCGGCTGTTTTAAAGCTGCACTAACTCTGCCTAACACATACTTGAAATGAGGCTAGTTCAAACCATATGAAAGTGTAAAACTACACACTGGTTTTCAAGACTTAGCATGGAACCACCACTATAAGATCTCATTTTCTATTGACGACATGAAATAAGGTTTTCGATATATGAGGTTACACAAAGTAAATTGAACAATTTCATCGTTTTGCTTTTTAATATGGCTACTAGGAAACTTAAACTTACATACGTGGCTTGCATCATATTACTATTGGACAGTGCTGTGGTGAGGGCAGAAGCCACGATCAAAACTCTCGCTGCCAGAGATGGCGCAACAAGCCACGCAGAACCTCTGCAAGGCTCTCCCGCCATCCCTCCCGGCTGCCAGTCAGAGCCTCATCAGCGGGGCACAGAGGAGGCACTCCTGTAAAAGCCCTCCCCGCTCCTCCAAGGCCCAGCCCACACCTGCCAGACTCTCAGATGAGCAGGGGCCCCACTCCATCTATGGGGTGCTGCTGTCTCTTCTTCTTCTTTCCCCTCTCTGGTCACTGCTGCCACCTTTCCAAGCGCAGGAAAGACCAAGGGATGTCTCAGGGAATTTTCAGTCTCTCCAGACCCAGATGATTTTGTAAGTTCCCAGCACATTTCCTTCTGTACATCAATGGCCTCCCAACTTTTATGATCATATACCACATTAGAAATAGCTTAGCTCAACCCCCAATATGTGGTTATTTATAAATTACACACATGTTCTAATGCATTAATATGTATATTATACAAACAGAAATTTGGAAGCTGAGATAAAGATGAAATAAAAAAATTTTTAAATAATTTTACTGCATTTATCTTTTTTTGTCCTCACTAAAAACACTTTAGTGAATATAACATAGCCATCTGTTTCATTTGTTTTTTTAAAATCTCGGTTTAACACTTTTTGATGAAGCAGCTCAAAGGTCTAAATTCAGTGTATTTCAATATTTAGCTTCAAGGTCTTTCTCTATTTAGCTAAAATAGATACCTGACAAAGACAGACACAGAAAGAAATGTGCTTACAAAGTCCTCCTGTTTCAATCTCATATGCTAATTACTCAGTCTTGAAAATAAAAGAACTTTCTTTTTTCCCTGTCAGGCAACTCATCTTGCAAACTAATTGGAAGATGTTTTAATTCAGTTTGAAAATCTTTGTTTGAAAGATTTGAGTTTGTTTCCAAGATTTAAGTACACAGATACGAGTTTTATACATAAACACTACCGTTTTCCAATGAAAATCATGTAACAATGGAAATACCTCTACATACTTATTTTTTAAATGTTCTTTCCACTATTAAGTATTTACAGGGCAATAATATCATAGCCATACACTGTATAAAGCGCCAGCTATTTTGAAATGCCTGTCTTTGCAAGAAAACTTCTTAATCCACATTCAACAACTCCCCTTTAAATAATTTGCTACAGTTACTATCTGTAGTACAAAAGATTATGAAGTTCACTCCCCATGTCATTATGAAGTATGTAAGACCTTTTGGCCATTTAAAATGGTATAACCTGTAAATCTTTTCAATTGGGTAGAGATAAACTTCTATCAACAAAGACAGCCCCCATGATGACAGAGTACACTCTTCCCTTAAAATGCTGAGGCTGTAAACCCTACCTTCTCTAATTCGGATCAATGAAGGCACCAGGGTCAGAATATCTACTGACTGACCATCAGTAAAGTTTAATTCCCATTTTTCAGACAGAAGCATGTGTAAGTGAAATGTCCACTTTTCCTGCATCCTAGTGGAAAGTCTTACACCGGTCCAGAGTACAAGCATCTCATTTTGGAAAGAGCTGCTGTGGACAGCAATGTGCCAGGCCAACATCTGACTGTTGCAACCACTTCTAACCCAGCCTGTTTTCCTCTCCTAGAAGCCAGCAACACTGCTCGCCTCCAGGAGAAATCTGGAGCTCCTGAACTGCACTCCCAGAATCCCATCACGGTTCTACTTCTGTCTTTCCTGCCAGTCCTTCGTTGCACACAAAGGAATGGGTTCCAATATGGTCATACACTTTCTTGTACTGAATAAATGGTCTCAATCTCTTTACACCAATTATGGTCACACACCTCCTTGTACTGAATAAATGGTCTTAGTCTCCTTCCACCAAGACAACTTGTTACCTGAAATCCCTAGCTTCCAAACTCCTGATGGCTTTTTCTGTTCTCTTCACAGCCGACCTCTGGAATACACCACTCCAAAATGGCACCAGGTAACCGCATGTGGCTCTTACCTTGTTTATCCCACATGGTTTGTTTTTTCTTTAACAGCTACTTAATAAGACGTCCAAAGCACTTTTCCCTCTGAACATTTAAAAAGATGTTCTACAAAACAGGTATAAATCTATACTGAGTCACCTCATCTGACCCTAACCCTCTTTCTGTCTCTACAATACACACGCCCCCTCCCCACCAAGGTTTTCCCAAAATATCATTTCACTTATGCTGTATTCTCATCCTCACTTGTATCTAATTCCCTTAATAGAAATACTCCATGTGAAATAGTCTCAGACCATTTCTCCTCAAATTCCCTCCCCTTAGCAAGTGCTTACACATTTTCTTCCAACTAAAAGGCCACTTCCCCCACTTTCAACCTTCCCATCCATCCACAGCTAAAACCTGCCACCCAGTCAAAACCACTCTCCTTCCAACAGTCTCCATCAGGCTTTGTGTTCTTCTTGTGGATGCCATGTCTTCTCAAAAAGACTGCACTGTACACCGTTTTATCTCCAATAAATAGCATGTGCGTGTGAGTGTGCATGCTCAGTCATGTCCGACTCTGCAACCCCAAGGAGACTGCACCCCGCCAGGCTCCTCTGTCCATGGGATTTTCCCGGCAAGAAGACTGGAAAGGGTTGCCATTTCCTCCTCCAGGGATCTTCCCAAACCAGGGATTGAACCCACATCTCCTCTGTCTCCTGCATTCGTAGGTGGATTCTCTACCTCTGAGCCACCAGGGAAGCCCATACCATATATCATGGAACAGGACATAGACCAGGCTCACCCTGTAAGTTGGGTTAATCTTTATTAAACACAAAAATATAGTTTTTGTAATTGTAGAAATATCATCCAGAACACGCATTATCTGGGGTACTTTTTTCATTAAGTTAAAAGGCATTTTCTTGGCCAATTATTAATTGTGTCGGGAAGAGAATCAAAGCCGCCTCTACGAGAGCTGAAAAGACTCCTGGCTCAGTCCCACTACTTGAATGTACACCTAATTTCATCTGACGCAGGACTTCCTGCCATAATGTTTTCAAGCTGAGACATGGAACGTTTGCTGTGCCATTGCTACAGTGAAATTTGCCAAGCACGCCCTCTAGGGCAGTGTTTCACAGCCATCTGGGGATTAGAGGGCTCTTTGAGGCTGAGGAAAGCAATGTAACGACCCCCATAAAAATACTCATATACAAAAGTGTATGACAGTGCTAAGGGAAGGGGGATCAGATGCCCCAAAGGCCTCGAATCCCAGTCAACGTAGAAAAAGAAGCCTGGGTGGTTTCCCCAGCATCAAAGGACCTGGAAGTCAGCCGACAGGGAGAGTTTTATCATTGTACAGACTCCTTCCCAGAAGTTTTTACGTAAGTCAGATAATAAATTGATATTTTTAAAGGAAAAACAACTGCCAGTATAGCTGTCAATATTGAGGCATAGGTTAAGGCATCCTTACCCTTCCTAGAAGTATTTGATATCTGCTTAGATGACTCGAGGGTTACAAAACTAATTTGATGTCACTGCGCAGTGATACAGACCTCCCACTGGTCTTGCCTTATCCAGTTCCAGGCTGAAAAAACTAAGCATCTCACAGCCTCCCTGCATTTCTTCTTGTTGCTGTGCAACTGCTTTTATCATCAGAGTAAACCATCCTTTGATATCTCTAACCCTCCTAGTTTCTACTGGCAACTGAGCAAATCCGTTTTCCTTTTTAGGCTGAACATCAAAGTCCCTCCTGTGCTTTCTGGCTTCCCTCTCTCCTCCTTTCCTCTGTCCTCCTGCCTCAAAACCACATTGAGCCACGTCAAATCTCATTACCACTCGTGTGCCACTCAGGATCAAAGTCCTTTCAGTTTCCCTTGGCAATCACTCCTAGATCATCTTCTCTGAAGTACTTTATCAATGGTTTACATCAAAAGGCAATGAAAACCTTATTGACTAATGCTTGAGAAGGAAGTTCTCTTCAAGATCAGTCATATCAATAAGAAAGTCAACAGCCCAATTAAGAACATGGGTGAATGAGCCCAACATTTCAAAGAAGATACATGGATGGCAAGTAAGCATATGAAAAAATGCTCAACATTTTTAATCATTGTTAAAATTCACATTAAAGCCACAATGAGAAACCACTATACGCCTATTTGAAAGGCATAAAGAAAAAACCAACACTACCAAGTACTGGTGAAGATGTGAATTTACTGGATCTCACAGTGCTGTTAGGAAAGCAAAACAGCAGAGTCACTGGAAAGCAGTCTGTCAGCTTCCTGGAAAACTAAACATACACTTATCAAACGGCCTCATCCAGTTCACCTATCCCTGGAGGCTCAGACGGTAAAGAAGCTGCCTGAAATGCAGGAGACCTGGGTTCGATCCCTGGGTTGGGAAGATCCCCTGGAGAAGGAAATGGCAATTCACTCCAGTAGTCTTTCTGCCTTAAGAATCCCATGGACAGAAGAGTCTGGTTAGTTAACTCCGCAGACAGAGGAGCCTAGTGAGCTAAAATCCATGGAGTCCCAAGGAGTTGGAGCAACTAACACTTTCACTTATTCAAATAGATGTGTCTGGTACAAATTTCCTTCCTTGTATTTATCACAGCGCTCTAGAATTATTTCTAGATACTTTCATTTGTGTGTGTGTGTGTGTGTGTGTGTGTAGTTGGCACTCCATATCTGAGGGTTCCACAACTATGGTTTCAGCCAACCATGGATGGATCAGCAGAGAGCGACTGTACTACACCACTTTACATAAGGGACTTGAACATCACAGATTTTGGTGTCCATTTTGGGGTATTTGGAACCAATACCCCAGAGGTGGAGCTATTCCTGGATACATACATGCCTTATATTAAATGATGAGTCTTTTAAGGGTAACTATCCTGTCCTATATATCTTTTTATCCTTTGCTTATGTCTTAACACAAAGCTTGGCATCTGAGTGTTCACTGAGGGTTTGCTGAATAAATAGAAGCATGAATGATATTTATCATGTGCTCCATTCCAAACAAGGCACTGGGAATACAGACCATGGAAGAGATGTGGTCTCCGTCTTTAGAAACCCATCCCGCTAGAGAAACAGGCTTGACCAGAGAAAATGGTGAACACCACACTGTAGATGACTGACCACCAGCTGTGTTAGGTGACATGGTAATAAACAGCTCTCCAACGCTGGTTGTAGTCAGACAGGCTTGGGTTCAAGGTCTGATTCTGGCTTACAAGCTGTCACTTTGGCAGGTTACTTGATGCTTCTGTAACAAATTTCCATAATCCATAAAAAGACCAGGTTAACGATGGGGTTGTTGAAAGGCAGTCTGACAGTCAACTGGCAGGTATCAGTACAGTGCTACCATAGTAAAACTGTTGAAATTCTTCCACAGGAGATGGCAAATAGGTGCTGTCTTGAGCCTCCCAAGTGCTGTTCCCCACCAGGAACCTTCCTCAAAACCTCCCTACAATTCACCACCAAAAGAATAACCTCCAGGACAGCAGGTGACCTTGGGGACCCTGTCTGCCCACACCACAGCTGGCTGTTCTAACTGCTTCATGCCCGCACTGTACAGCAATGATGTGAACATCACCTGTTAGGAGATCGTGCATGCAAAACACCAGATGAGTTGTAAACACTGTTCACAATAAATGGTGCTAAGCTGCTGCTAAGTCACTTCAGTCGTGTCCGACTCTGTGCGACCCCATAGACGGCAGCCCACCAGGCTCCCGTCCCTGGGATTCTCCAGGTAAGAATGCTGGAGTGGGTTGCCATTTCCTTCTCCAATGCATGAAAGTGAAAAGTGAAAGTGAAGTCACTCAGTCGTGTCCGACTCTGTGCGACCCCCATGGACTGCAGCGCACCAAGCTCCTCCATCCATGGGATTTTCTAGGCAAGAGTACTGGAGTGGGGTGCCATTACTGTCAAAGTGCAAGGGAGGCTCTTAGGAATTGAATCATACCTGACAATTCAAGGGGCTTTGACAGAGAGATGAAGAGACCACAAAAGCAAAGCAGAAAAAGATTATGAGGGATGGGGGTGAGATGAGAAAGAGGTAAAAGTGAGCAGACTGTGCCAGGAGGAGAGGGAGACATGGGCTGGAAAGCAATGAAAAATAAGGCTGAGCAAAGGTAGATGAGACCGTATTATGGGAAGACTCTGAAATGGGTTTAGGTTTGATGGAGTGGGAAATGGTACACTCTTCTTTCAACTGCTAAAGCCCTGCAGCAAAACCTCTCCCATCACCTTTATCACAATGACATACTATTCTCTGTATGCACACACACCTGCCACTGAACTCGGAGCTCCCTAACTGCAAGGAGGGGACTCTGGTCCTCACCAGCTGGGAGAAGCTCTCTCTGGAGATGAAGTCCACTCAATGCCCACTGCTCCAAGCGCCTGGGTGCACACCTCTCCTCAGATCCCCTGTCAATTCCCTCTGACAGGCTTCCTTCCCCTGCCTGCAGACCCTCACCAGCCACAGACTATTACCTCTCTTTAATAAGTACTCACGATCACAAAGCCAAAGCTTATCAAGTAACCCTTGCTCATTGTCTTCCACATGAGGAGATGAAGCCTCATTGAGTGTTTGTCCTGCGTTAGCCACCACACCACCTGCAGCTGCATCTGGCTCTTGCCAGCCACTCCCAGTCTCCAAAACTGGCCCCATCAGATCTGATAGTGCCTTGATTCCTAGCCTACACGCCAAGATTCTACAACTACACTCCCTCCTCATCCTGTGTTCAGACCCAAAGTAAGTCACACATAAAACCAAGCTTTCATGCATAAAATCTCATCTTTAAGCAACCACTATTGGCCTTCCCATCGACCCAGGATCTGCCTTTTCAAACCTGTTATAACCCCCACACTTGACAATAACATACTAAACTGATGGTTATCAAATTTCAACTAAGATTCCTGAAACAGAAATAATTTGGGACCAAAAAAAAAAAAGTGGGGGAGGATTTAACTCACTTCCTCAATTTAATTGCCTATGATTATAATTATTATAGCCCCCCACAAGTGTAACATGCAATTTCTCAATGATTTACACAAGCCTGAGATTAGAAATGGTCAGCCAAAAATATACTGGATCTCAATTTTGGCTAGAAAAGATGTTTTACTTGGTGTCCTGGTATATTCAGCCATGCCCTTCAGGCTGCTAAGCTACAGGTGGTCATTGCAAGGGATGAGTAAAACGGCACTAAAGCTTGTGAATTTAGATTCAAGAAGTAGTGAATTTAGACCCGGGAAACAGCACATTCAAAACTAATATAGTATTATTTTCATTTATAGCTCTCAGTTCAGTTCAGTCGCTCAGTCGTGTCCGACTCTTTGCAACCCCATGAATCATAGCACACCAGGCCTTCCTGTCCATCACCAACTCCCAGAGTTCACTCAGACTCACGTCCATCGAGCCGGTGATGCCATCCAGCCATCTCATCCTCTGTCGTGCCCTTCTCCTCCTGCCCCCAATCCCTCCCAGCATCAGAGTCTTTTCCAATGAGTCAACTCTTCACATGAGGTGGCCAAAGTACTGGAGTTTCAGCCTTAGCATCATTCCTTCCAAAGAAATCCCAGGGCTGATCTCCTTCAGAACAGACTGGTTGGATCTCCTTGCAGTCCAAGGGACTCTCAAGAGTCTTCTCCATCACTAACAGTTCAAAAGCATCAATTCTTCGGTGCTCAGCCTTCTTCACAGTCCAACTCTCACATCCATACATGACCACGGGAAAAACCATAGCCTTAACTAGACGGACCTTTGTTGGCAAAGTAATGTCTCTGCTTTTGAATATGCTATCTAGGTTGGTCATAACTTTCCTTCCAAGGAGTAAGCATCTTTTAATTTCATGGCTGCAATCACCATCTGCAGTGATTTTACTAATTCAGAAGTAGCAATGTATGTCTGGAGAAGGGAATGGCAGTAACATATATGTCCATGGGGCTTCTTCCATTCTCTCGTAAGGGCAGTTATGTTTTTTCTCCTGTCAGATGCCACTGGAATAGAAGCAACAACTATGTGCCTGCCCTTTTCCTACTCCAAAATTATGAGCTCTTTCCTCCTCCTCCCTGTTTAATAATAAACAGTACTTCAGTTTTCTCTTGTCAAACCCTGAAAGAGAGGAGTGGGATTATAACACACAAAGGCCAATTTAATCTTTGAATACACTCATCAGGACTCTAAAAGTACATGTCTGTGAGTGCTTAAAAATGCCCAAATGAAACTATCGAGCAAAAAGAAGCAACAGGAGACAAGGTTTAACTACTGGGCAGGAGACAAAAAGACAAAGGGCAGGAAATGGAGGCAGAGCCCAGCGCTCAGGTGTCCCTGTCAGGGTGCCAAGGGGCTGACACGGGGAAAGCGGCCCCAGAGGAGCCTGCAGGTCCCTCAGGCTCATCAGCTGCTTGGCTGGATGAGGCTCCCCACCCACACACGAAAGAGGGGGTTTTCCATAAGACTCCTCATGCCATAAATGACAAGAATGTACGAATCTCTCCAAAGACCTAGAGTATAATTATTCAACTGAGATGAGCTGCTTGCAGCACAGGGACCTTCAGGTTTATCCTCCAAACATTAGGTTTCTGATTTCTCAGAACAAAAGCTCTTTAAAATAAATTAACTCAGATCACTACTTCCGGCAGAATAGAGGGTTAGATGTCTACAGAAAATCTGCCAGTATCGGACAAGTAAAACTGCTGCACAAAATACCCAACTACCGGTGAGCTGGCAGCGGACTAAGGGAAATTCTGAGAAGCCAGACACACCTGAGAGCGTGAATCCAGGGAAATGAGTTGGCACCACAAGAGGCATTTGCCCTGAAGGGATATCTGCCATTTCTGGATGCCTAGATTGCAGGTTGTAACATGCTGCGCGGGCACAGGGACAGACCCAGGAGCCAGACGAGGTAAGAGGTCCCACGTCACACCAAACAGCAAGACTTTCAGTAGGTGACCCCAGAAAACCACCCGACAGACAGACTATGCAGATATGTGCCTGTGTCAGCTTGGGCTCTGGGTAAACATGAAGTTACAGTAACAAAAATAATCCGGGGTGAGTATTTCTAATTATAAATCCGCCTTTAGGCAGTTTCAGCAGCCAAATTTAAAAATACCTGAAAAAAGGAAGAAAGAAAAAAACCTGAGTGACCAGAACAATGGCAACTCAAATTTAAAGGTGGGCCGGGATTGTAGGTACCCCCAGAAACTGGTTAAAAGCAAATACAAAGGTCTCTGTAGGAACGTATCTTCAAAACTGGATCTGAAGGAATTCTAGAAGCAAAATTCTGGTGAACGTTTACTCAGTCTGAAAGCACACGATGTACGAGGCCATCGGCCACAATCAGAACAAAAATCAGACTGCAGTCTCAGTCCAGTAACAACTGCATATTGTTATACTCTGTAGCTTACGATTCTAGTCTATTGAACGCGTGTAAATAATGACGACACTGAAATTACAACTAATTGATAAAAGACTTAAAGACTAGGGAGAGGTGAAAGAAATCAAAACAAAACTTTTAGATATACAAATATGTAACATTTGAAAAGGGTAACCCCAAAAATGACAGCATGTATGGTAGAACTCAATAGAGAATTAGTAAACTAGAAGAGACGACCCCCGTGTGCAGCACATAGAGACAAGGAGCATATGAAGGAGAAATTCAGAGAACGTTTAACAGTTGTCTAACCACACTTACATAAAATGAGCACTGGAAAGAGGCAACAGTCCAAGAAAAAAAATGACTAAGAAGCTTCCAAAAGGCAAGAACATGAGTCCTCCCATTCCAATAAATCCCAAGCAAGATAAATTTTTAAAATCCAAAAAGAAAAGAGAGATTACCTATAAAGGAACAGGAACCAGGCCAACGACCAGCTGATTTATCAACAATTAACAAGGGAAGTCAGAAGACTATGGGACAAAGTCTTTCAAATGCTTGCCAAAACATTAGTTGTCAAACTACAACTGCACATCCAGGAAAAAAAAAATCCAATGAAATCAAGACCCTCACCACCTGATTTTCTGGAAGTGGCACTTTAAGAAAAAATTATCTCAAAGAGACTGTCTAAAATATAAGTAGTAATGGTGAACAACAAAAAGAAAAAAGGGTCAATACGTGGGAAGATCTAAATAAGCATTAATTATACGAAGCAATTACACAATATTTAATTTATAGAATTAAAGTTTTTTCCATTGAAATGTTGAAAAATAACAGCCCAGACCTCTGGAGGGAGTGATCCAAATGTAAGCATCCTACAGCCTTCTGCTATTTTGGTTGGAGGTAAAAATACTGAATACCTTTTGCCTTTGTTAATTTAAATACACATTGTTTATTTGGGGTAAACATCTAGGCTAATCACTAAAAACAGCAAAGAAGTATATCATCGAAAGCATTTGTGATGAGGGAGGAAAGAACAGCAGAAAAGAAACTAAATCTAAAAAGTAGAACAAAAAGAAAAAAAATCAAGTACAAATAATACAAAATGTCAATTAAAAATTAGATCATCCTACATGGAAAATACCTAGATAATTTTATAAGTGAGTCCTACCAAACATCCAATCTTATATAAAATTTTCTCAAGAAAGGAGAGAAGGAATACCCCACATCTCATTCTATTATGCTAACATCACCTTATACCAAAATCATAACAAAACAGTGTGAGAAAGCACCAGTCTCAGTCACGAATATGGATGCAAACTCAAAGATTAAAAAAGACATCATGGCCAAGTGATGTTTATTATATGAATGCAAGTTTGTTCCAACATTAGCAAATCTTTTAATATAACTCCCCACATTAAAGATAAAAGGAAACCATATGATCAAATCATATGATCCAATTCAATATATGTAGAAGATACTTTTGGCATTCAAGCAATACAGGAGATCTCCTTTAACTTGATAAAGTGAAAGTGAAGTTGCTCAGTTGTGTCTGACTCTTTGCGACCCTTTGGACTGTAGCCTACCAGGCTCCTCCGTCCATGGGATTTTCCAGGCAAGAGTACTGGAGAGGGTTGCCATTTCCTTCTCCAGGGGATCTTCCCGACCCAGGAATTGAAGCCGGGTCTCCTGCACTGTAGGCAGACGCTTTACCGTCTGAGCCACCAGGGAAGTCAACTTGATAAAGGCTCATTACAAAACACCTACAGTAAATGTGGTGCTCAGCAATTAAAGACAAAACTCTTCCAAAATAAGGAACCAAACTCACTAATATTAATCCGTCTACAATGAGCTGGGGACCCCAGGCAATGCAGAAAGGCACAAAACTTACAGATATGAAGGTTAGAAGAATAATGTCTCCCCACAATAAAATTTTCCATAGAAAACCCAAAAGAATTAGACAACATACTAGAATTAATGAGTTGAGAAGTTTCAGTGTACAAAAACCAGGCAATCTCATTTTTTTTTATGAAAGCATGTTTGAAAATGAAATTTTAGGGACAATTCTACTACTAAAGCAACCAGAAATATAAGGCCAATAGGTCTCACAAAAGATCCACAAGAACTTCATGAAGACAGTTATAAAAATGTGTTAAGACATGAAAGACCTAAATAGAGGGACATACTTATGGACAAGAAGAGTCAGTATCAAAAAGATGCATATTCATCTCAAAATTATATACTGATTCAATGCAATAATCAAAATTCCAGGCCGATTTTTTTTAAAGGGGTGACAAGTTGATTCTATAATTATATGGAACTGGAGTTGAACAAAGACAGGAATCGCCTACCAAGATCTACTGTATTAATACAATTACAGTTCTTAAGGTACTGACTCCAGGATAGAAACCATCATTAACAGGATAGAAAATCCAGAAACAGACTTACATATATTTAGAAACCTGCATATGACAAATACTGTGTCACAGTTCAAGGGTAGGGGCGGAAGTGGAGTTTGTCAATAAACAGCACTAAGCCACAAAGTTACCAATACGGAGAATATATAAAATCACACCATACTCAAAAAATCAATTCCAGGTACACTAAACAAATGTGAATGGAAGAGCTTTTAGAAAAGAAAATAATCTGAGGGCAATGAGATAGGGGAGGATTTCTTAAACAAGATAACAATTTATAAAAGAAGACATTGATCAATTTACTCCATGCGAGTGGTTTTAAACTCTTGTGATGAGCTTATCTGTAAAAAGAAAAAAGTCATTTCATATAACAGAGTATGTGAAAAAATTTTCTAAAACAAAAATCTTTGTGAAACAAAACTTACTGTTAAATACAAGTGGAATACTTGGATGTTTTTTAATTTCATTCAATAAAAACTTAATATTTGACAGAAGACTCATACAAAAGTGCTCTTAACTGTTGGAAGCAACCCAAATGCCCATCAACCAGAAGAATGGATATAAAAACTGAGGTATATTCACATAATGGAATTATATAAGAAGGAAAAATAAATGAATCCCAACTACGAAGCATCAGGGTAATCAGGGGCTCTCAAAGTGCTGTCCCGAGGCCAACAGCATCAGCGTCACCTGCAAGGTTGTTAACCTGGCAAACTCTCCTCCCTAGATCTGCTGACTTACTCACCCTGCAAGGGCCCAGCAAGCCATGGTTTTAAAAGGCCTCCCGGTCAATCTGATATTCTCAAGTTTGAGAGCCACTGCTACAAAGGGCAGAAAAGCTACTCTCAGAAGAAGACAAACAACATACTTATTTTAAAAGTGAAAAAAAATCGCTACTGAAGTAACAGTGTTCAGAAGTACCAAAATACAAGGTAAAGCTATAAGGAGAAGCAGAGACTGATTCATACAAATTACTTTGTTGGAGGGAGAGGGTAAGGGGATGAGAAGGGCCACATGGAGTGCCTCTAAGATAAGGCAGTGTTTTACCCAGTTAGACAGTGGGTATGAGCATTTTGCTTTTTCATTATCCTTTATACACTCTGCTAAGGAACTATATTTTGTAAATATGATTAGTAACATGTAAAAATGCAGAGCTGGAGTAGGAAAAAGGTTAAGAACAATTACATACATACAATATAGCCCATATGAATTCAATTCTCACAAAAGGTCTAGAAAACGATTTAAGTACCTAGCAGGTGTTGAATATTTATAGACTATTAAATATTTATAGTGATTCATATGCTTCTTCATTCTATTCTCCCCAATTTTTCCATAATGCAAAAAACGATCCAAGAAGAAATATTTTTATAGAAAGTATAAACAAACAGTCTATAATTTGGTGTCCACTTCACCATCACTCCCATCTTGAAGCTTAATCTTTTTTCCAGACTTAAAATTCAAATCTTAACTAAACACACAGTATAGCCTAAAGGAAGATACGGGTTTTCAATTCTGGTTTCAAAATGTATTTTTCTCCAACTTTCCAAAAACACTTCCATGGAACTCTGTTCAGTTCTGTTTAATTACTTTTCACACCTAGGTATCAAGGTACCTAGCCAGTAAGAAGTGATTTTTTAAAGTGAAAGCAAAAAAAAAAAAAAAAAACCCAAAAGGTTATCTATGTAAAATTTAGTATTAAAACAAAAAACTGTACAAACAAAATGTGTAAATCATACACGGACTGCCCTAAGAAACTCATTTGTTTCTAATTCATTTTCTCCACTAGCAATGTGTTATTAAAAATCACGAGAGAATAAAACATCACTCATATAAATTAATTCTTATCCATCTGCAACATGGGACTCAAAAGGCTGTCTTTAACATCCAAAGAAAGGCAATTATGCACGATGAGCGAAGGAGGTGGTTCAAGGTCACACTGCCAAGAAATGACATATTCCAGTGGATTCAAACCACCCTCTTCAAATTTTGGCATCCTTTGGTGTAAAAATAAAACCCAAATCCATTGAAAAGCAAAGCTTGCCACCTGCTGCCCAATGGCAAAATCATAAAAGTTCAACTTACATTCATATGTTTTGACTTGAACTCTTTTATGAATCGATTGGTATGGATATTTGCATTTTCTGTATTCATTAACTCATCCCAGTCTTTTTTTTTTTTTAAAGAATGTCAGCCCCAGTTTTTAACCAAATGCTATTTCAAACCCTCTACAAAAATCAGCTATAGCTGGTGCACCTAAAACAAAAGAAAAAAAAAAACAACTTCCAAACTATCATACATGTTGTGTATATAATAAGTCGACCAAACTGCACTTGTGTTTATTATAATATCCAGACCAGGGAAGAATTCCTTTGAAAACGTGCCAGCATTGTCCCAGGCTTCCATGGCCTGTCATCATTCTAGAGAATATGGAATACTAAATCCATTTTCTGATCCACACAGACTTTAAAAACCAAACATTAACAGTTTAACTGCAGTGTATATACATTTATATGATAAAGTTTTAGGTAGCAACCCCATTAGCCAAAAAGAAAAACCTCACCTCCAAGATTTCACCCGTGCTTTGTCAGTGCTAAACATTTAAATTCTTAAGTATCTTCATTATATTAATGTCAACAAGCATTTCACAGGTTAAAATACTCCCAATATTTTTTCATTTGAATTTATTCTAAGAAAATCTGAGAAGTAAAACCATTTAGCCTTTTTCCCCCCTTAAACAAAGACAACAAACCTACCAATTTTGCCTCATCCTTCAAACTCCATAGATTTGTCTATCCAGGCCTCTCATCCCATAAAGACAAAAAAAAAAAAAGAAAAGACGGATACAAAGCACTCTTAGGAAGAAAGTGAACCTTTGAATTTAGAGGGTAAACACTGTCTGAGAGAAAAAGAGATGTCCTGAAAATTCATCACAAGTCAGACCAAGAAAGAGTGCAAGGACTCCTCCGTATACGTGCCTTGTGCCCAGAAAGCCAGGCAGGTGCCGGGGCTCCTGGGAACTCTACAAGAAGCAGTCTCATCACACCACATGGATAACTCCTGAGGCCCCTCTGAAATATAACTTTAAAGGCTTCTGCCTGTGGAACTTGTCCATATGCAAAATAATTAGGTTTTTAGTTATCTGGAAACTGCTTTAAAGCAGTCAATAAAAAATAATTCATTTTCAAGATAGATGGCACCATAATGTTACACAGTTTTCCAGTGTACATTTTTTCCCTCAACACTAGAGGCAGTGTCTCCATACAAAAGGAAGCCGGTCCGGCTGAAGCTAGTTAACATTCAGATTCTGCTCTTCCTGGGAAATCTCCCACACATAAAATGCCCCCCTTCTTTTCTGCGGCTGGCTTACCCTTCAAAAACTCTACAGAAGCTATGAACTCATGCACTATCATTACTCAAAGCTTCTAATCAGGCAAAAATCTCCTTTCTCATTCTCATTTAATTGCCCACACCTGCAGTGGTTTGAGATTGAAAGGCTAGTTAGGGGTTAGTTAGATCTTCCCTCAGTACTGGCTACAAATAAGAAGGGTGCCTGGCATGATGTTACAGCAAGCTAATCAGCTAATTCACCAATTTCAGGCCTTTTAACACCAGAACTGGACTTTGATGGAACAGGTCAAATATTTGATTTAATATCAGTAGAGGGAATTGCATTATAGATGTTTTGTCCTATAAAAATATAACTACTAAAAACAAATAAAAATTTAACTTCTCATTCTAGAAATACTAGAAAGAGAGGAGAAAAACATAACAGATATAGAGTATTCACTGAAATTAAAGAATTGTTTAGCCACTAGCATGGTACCTGGCACATAGTAAATACTCAAAAAATATTTGTGATTCAAAGTCACAAATCCTTCCCTTGGTTTCTTGCTAAAGAATTCCTAATGGGTTGATCAAATCTTTACTTTGTAAAAGATGATCCTAAGTTGATTTGAACCCTAATGATGATATACGTAAGTTTTTTTGAAAGAAGCAGTGGGTTTGGAAGGTATTTCTGATTCTGTGAAAGAAAACACTACTTTCAAGTAGCATGTTGCTGGACTGATTACTTTACAAAGCAAATCATAAAACCTTCCCTAGCAACCATAGGCCTCAACAGCTAAATAACATATACAAGTGAAGTCAAACAAAACTGCATTACTTATTATTTAAGACTGTAGAATAAGAAATAACACAATTGTTTCTGACTTTAGTTTTTTATAGTTGTTGTTTAGTCTCTAAATCATGTCCAACTCTTTGGGACACCATGGACTATATAGCTCGACAGGTTCCTGTCCATGGGATTTCCCAGGCAAAAATATTAGAGTGTGTTGCCATTTCCTTCTCTGGGGGATCTTCCCGACCCAGGGATCAAACCCACGTCTTTTATGTCTCCTGCACTGGCAGGCAGATTCTTTACCACTAGCACCATCTGGGAAGCCCTTCTTTACTACATCTGTTTAAATAATAACTAATGATAATACAATCCAACTAGAAACTAGATAATGTGATCCAACAAGAAAGATATTTAAAGCCTATCATCATGTAGGTTGTTATATAGACCTTTGTGTGTGCACACGTGTGTGTGCATATACTTGCATATGTATCAGACTCCTTTCCAGCTCATCATAAAGACATCATGGAAGATGTGGAATTTCAATCCTAGCACAAGAGGCATATAGCTGAATTGATCATTCCTAGCATAGCATGAAAACCACAGAGAAGATGCACAGAGATTTATGCTGGAAGAGGCAGAGATCGCATGAATGGCAAAAACTGTTGAGCCAACAAAGGTAAAGGAAAGGAACTGGAGTCTGATGAACACTTGAAAAAGTAAAAAGGGACCTCAATTTCTGTACAGAGAGTGACGCAATGTCACCAAATACGTACTGAAATGTCAGCATGATCAACATAGAAGGAAATAAAATCTGGTTCTGATTACAGATGAATGAATTTGAATACAGGGATAGAGTGGAGTAAGAAGGAACTTTTCAAAGACAGCCCCACATTTTCCCACTCCTCACGTGGATACAACTGTATATCATTTGATTTAACACATCTAGAGAGAGAGAAAGAGAGAAACATACATGTAATTCCTTAGCGTGGATCCAAAGGAACTATTTTCTTGACTTCTGGTCTGTATCCCTTCTGTTTTAAAGAAAATCAAGTTGGCTCTCAAGAAGTTATTATAAGGAGTAGGTAGACTCAGCTTCTTCAGGCACTGTTTTCTACCATCTGCCCATCAACCACAGGCCTCCCCTCCCACAGTCACAGCACCGCACCTGATCTGACGTCCCACAGGTAGGTCTTATATTTCTCTAGTGACTAATACCTCTTATTTCTCAACACAAAAAGATCCTCTCCCCAGTTTTCAGGGCATTCTATAATCTGGATCTGCCCATCCCATCCTATTTCCTAGGCTTCCCGGATAGCTCAGTTGGTCAAGAATCTGCCTGCTATTCTTCAGTCACCTGATGAGATTAATCTTCTACCTCTCCTTGGGAAACAGGAGACTTATTCCCACCATATCTTCCATCTTGTTATTTTCCTTTACTTAAAAGCCAGCTTCTCCTTTATTATTCTAAGTCCCTCAGATTCTAGTATGCTTTCCTTTACTTCAGTCCTCATTGATAGCCCACCTCCTCATGCTTCATTTGAATTTATACTTTACTAGTCAACTGGGTATTGGAGAAGGAAATAGCAACCCACTCCAGTGTTCTTGCCTGGAGAATCCCAGGGATGGGGGAGCCTGGTGGGCCACCGTCTCTGGGGTCACACAGAGTCAGACATGACTGAAGCGACTTAGCAGCAGCAGCAGCAGTCAACTGGGTAACTATTTAACTATATTATTAACATTTGTTCAGCATTTTAGCCTGATCCCTCCAACTGGAGTGCCTAGAACAGTACCTAGCACATGGTCGTCTGCTGCTGCTGCTAAGTCACTTCAGTCGTGTCCGACTCTGTGCGACTCCATAGACGGCAGCCCACCAGGCTCCCCCGTCCCTGGGATTCTCCAGGCAAGAACACTGGAGTGGGTTGCCATTTCCTTCTCCAATGCATGAAAGTGAGAAGTGAAAGTGAAGTTGCTCAGTCCTGTCCGACTCTTATCTGCCCCATGGACTGCAGCCTACCAGGCTCCTCCGTCCATGGGATTTTCCAGGCAACAGTACTGGAGTGGGGTGCCATTGCCTTCTCTGAGCACATGGTCAGCACCCAATAAATCTTTGTGTACAGACTGAATGAATCAACTATAGTTAATTAAAGTTCTGGATTGTGGAGGTGAGAATAGAGCTTCTAACTTCATTAAGGAAGATGAGGCTGGCTTAAGGCAACCAGTTCAAAATGCTCGAGAACTATTTAGGCTTGGAAAGTTATAGATGGTTCACGAGAACCAAAAGATGTCTGTCTCTGTCGATCGGCAAGCCTCTCGTTGGACATTAGAATTCTGAAATAAATTACGCAACGAGTCACAGACTATATTCTTGTCCTCATGTGCAAGTGGGAATTTTCAAAAATCCAATGTAAGAAACTTATTCCAAATTGGGGCATAAAAAGATTCAATAAATACTAATAACATTCTTTGCATTCTTTCCGCCCCTCTTTGAGAGTTCTTGAAATGTTTAACAAAGGGATTGTTAATATGAAAAGAGCTCTTATAAATTAAAAAATATATAATTATAGGAACATGCAGTATAAATTACATGTAATTTAAATGTGGCAAAGGATGTAAATAGATTATTCACATAAAAATACAGAGGGCTAATAAATGTCGGAAATGTTCTAGCTCAGTTTAAAAAAACTAAGAAGAAAAATTGAAATTATTCTGTGAGCATGTGATAATTTACTTCATAGGAATATTCAAAACCACTAAGAGTTTACAGACTATAATTTACTTATCGGTCTTATTTGACAATGACCACACTTACTCTGTTCAAAGCATTAAGGATCTGAAACATATACATATCACAAATATACATCATATCACTTCCACATAAAAATCACATTAAATTAAGACAAAAGAATATGGCAGCAAGAAATGAATCAAGGAGATTGCAAAGTGCTTCAACCTGACATAAAATATTTCTAATATATGCACATTAAATTTTACAATCATTTAGATTCCCAGCTCGCCTTTCAAGACATTAAGCCAATTAAGTTGTGAAATGCTTGCCTCATCCATGGAAATTAGTTTCTTAGACTTTTTTTTTATTCCTTCAAAAAGCTTACTTAAACCAGGAGATAAAGGGGAACCACAGGAATGGAAGAGAAACATAAAGAGAGAGGAAAAAAGTTCCACAAAAGACCAAGAAGGAAAATGGTCATTTGTGCCCAGGGAATGAGAAATGGGAAAGAGAGAATGCCTCCTTTCAAATTTCTTTTCTCTGAGTAAAGTGCATCCTAATCTCCTCAAAATGCCCATGTCATCTTCCTGTTTGAGTTAAGAACATCCTTCCTAGAAATATAATTAGGAAGGATTAGCTGGTGCATAAAGAGGCTTTGAACAAATTAAGAAAGAATGATGTCTCACGTTAGATTCTGTCCATCAAATCTCCAAATACCAGCACTTGGCAAGACACCAACATCAGGCAAAAAGAAAAAGAGGCAATGCTTTAAAGCAATAACAGTGATATCCGTGTCAAGAAAGCCCTAACATGAGAATTTTTTAAAAAATAACCTCTGTACCTGTAACAGGCTAGCTAATTTTTTAAAATTTAAGAACAGCTTCTACATTGGTAACTTACTATATTGAACTATCACATTTTCTTCCTGAGACAATACACTTTGATTAAATGAATCTTGATTGTTTTGAAAATAACTTTTTGTCCAATAAGAGTAGTTTGCTTGAGATTTCATGCAACAGCTAAAATTTTCCACTCTTCCATCCTTTCTATTTATATTCAGGCTTCAAAATTACTGTGCATATTGTTTTTTATTATTTTGGTAAAAAAGAGTCATGAGCTTCCCAAGTGGTTGCTAGTGGTCAAGAACCCACCTGCCAAGGCAGGAGATGTTAGAGACACAGGTTTGATCCCTGGGTCAGGAAGATCCCCTGGAGCAGCAAATGGCAACCTACTCCAGTATTCCTGCCTGGAGAATCCCACGGACAGAGGAGCCTCGAGGGCTACAGTCCACAGGGTCACAAAGAGTTGGACACAACTGAAGTGACTTAGAACACACACACGAGTCAGACCATGGCATATAAACGAGGGCAGGTTCAAGTCACAGGTCACTGCCACCTTCCTGTGTGACTCTGGGTAAGGTTCTTGCTCCCTTAAGCAATAAGAATGTGCAGGTTGAAAAATGTGGATGATGAAAAAAAATCTGTACCTAATACACTCTTGTTTTATTTTCTGTTATGCTCAAATAACTTTCAAAAGGGACAGGTTGAATTATTCATCCCAAGGTTGAATAATCCTATTCAAAGATACCGATAAAATATTTCTCCTGTGTTTTACTAAGAGCTAACTCCATGAATAACATCACTCTGGAACCATATGAACCCTGAAAAAAAAAAAAAATAGAAGTCTGCCTAAATGTCCTTGTTTGCTTTCTACAAGAGTTGAGCCAATCTTGAGTCAGGTTCAAATCAATTTATATTTAATTAAGTGCTCATGAGTACTTCGAGCTCATAAACTGGATTGATTTATAGTGTCAGTTTCAGTAATCTCCCCAAGAGACTGGCTGCCTGGGCTCTGCTGTCACTTTGTTGTTTGTTAACATGCCTTACGTCTATTACAGGCACTCTAGGAAGTGTAAGGAGCAAGAAGACTTGGCATTGCAATGTCAAAAAGATAACATCCAGATAACTAAGTGGAATCTGATCAATGCTAGTTCCTATAACATGCAGAGATGTTAGGATGGGGTCCCATCATCACCTAGGGGTAACCCAGAAGACCGGGACGCCAGGACTGAACTGCTGTCCTGGAATGATTCAGTAAGTGGGATGATTCAGTGAATTTCTGCCCACTCTGATCAGTGACATATTGAACTTATCTCTTCTAATTATTTTGAGGAAACTGAGGCAGCTTAGAAGATGGGTTAATGTCTGCATTCGTGTGTAATCAGATTTTTTGATTCAGAGCAGTTGTAATACCACCTACATTTATTTGTTTGCCAAGTAAGCACTGTGCCTGGTAGAGTAAATCACACAAACAGAAATGAATGCTATGAAGGGAGGAGATGGTGCTAGGAAAGCATCTTTCAGGGAGTAAGGGAGGTATCGGGGAATTCTTTCCCTGGGAAAACAGATCAGTGGAACGAGCAGGTGTTAACAAGAAAGAGGAACATGTATGTGCACACATGGCTGCAGACAGAGAAAACGTGTCAGGAAGAAGCTGGGCACAATCTGGGAGCTGCCTGTAACACAGCTACAGGTCGGGAAAGGTGAGACCATGGAGTCCCATCCCCTAGGTGTGTTGTGTGTTCGGTCACTTAGTCATGGCTGATTCTTTTGAGACCACATGGACTGTAGCCCACCAGGCTCCTCTATCCATGGGGTTTTTAAGAAAAGAAAAATGGAGTAGGTTGCCATTTCCTCCTCCAAGGGATCTTCCCAAACCAGGGACTGAACCCCGCGTCTCCTGTATTGGCAGGTATTGGAAGGCAGATTCTTTACCACCGAGCCACCTGGGAAGCCCCATCCACTAAAGAACTAATCTTTACCCACAGAGCACTGAGAAACCAGTGAGACTCTTATGCAGAGCAAGACGAGACAAGACTCACGTTTTGAAAAGATCCCTGTATTCTGAACTAGACCTCATACTTCGGAAAGACCCCAGCACCTGGCATACAGGGGACAGTCAGAGCCTTTCCACCCACCTGTGGAAAAGCCCCCTGACTCTGATGGGTACAAGAACATTCTCCAATCCACGATTTAATTTCACCCAGTCCTTCTGGTTCCTCCTGCTATGCCCGATAAACACAACTTGTCCAAAAACTGCAGTCCTAAAAAATGAGGGACATTTTTTCTGGAATAGCAAATCCAGGGTTTTCTTTTCTCCATGGAGTTTGAGTAGACTTTCTTTCTACTTAAAACTTCTTTTCTGTGGACCCTAGGATCAGCTCTTTCTGCTAGGTCATCTCTAGTATGATTACAGATAAATAGGTAAAAAATATACTCAACTTTGAAAACCTCAGTGAAAATATACTAACCTGAGGCATATTTACCACACAAGTTATTTAACTCAGATTTTTATTTCCAACTCACGCACATGTTGTATAATGTGAGGTGTACTTATCACCTCCCTCACAGAGGACTCACGTCTTACAGGTTCTTCAGTCTGATCTCAGGCAACTCCAGGGCAGAGAACTGTTACAGAAATTTAGTCTTTATAATTTAGTCTACACTCTTCTCAAACACAAACAAACACTTAAGCCAAGAAAAACAAGGAAAGAAGATTTAGAGCAACCCCAGAGGCACTTTGGAAGGATTCACGGGTAGTATCTATGGAATGCCAAATATATCCAAATGTAAAGAGGAATCTTTAATCTGCACAACTCACAATCAGGCCCTGAGCATCATTCTCATGCTTGGCATCCAACACGCAGGCCAGGCCTGAAGCTCATGGGTCCCACATGTGAGCCAAACTGTGTTTTGTTCCAACTTCTTATCAGTGGATGCGTGTGTGTTTCAATCCCAGTTCCATTGTCCATTCACAGCAAGTGCTCTGACAAGTAATTAATTCAGCTTTCAGTGCACAAATTTATTTCAATGCAGAAGAATAATCACACGGGAAACCCTTTTTCGGGCTCAAGGGCCCCAGTCTAATTGTTGAAGGGAGAGGTATTCCCAGACCTCTCCCCCCACCTCCCCCCGTCTGCCCACTCCTTCCTCCCTGCCCCGCCCCCCCGCCAAGAAAGTGGCAATCAGAGCCCACAGGCCACTTTGTCTAGTGGGTGGGGCCATTATATGTCAACAGTGGTGCTGACTTTTCAACCCCCCCTTCCAGGAGGCTAAGAGCATGAGGAGCCAGCCCCTCCTGGTCCCTGCCATCTCTAGGCTCTTGATCTCTTGATTTTCATCTACCACAAATGCCTGAGTGTGCTGGGCCCAAGATTTCCGAGAACACTGGGGGCCACATTCAGGCCTTCAATCTATGTGGAGTGTTTCCATCGAACATTATACGAGTCCTGAGGGCTGTCTCTGCTCTTCACTAATGAATACTGTGATGATTAACTACCATCCCTCTGATGATGGCTCACTCGAGAGTAGCAGAGAAGATTGCCAGAACAAGACCAGGTCCCTGGTAAAAGTCTGTGGCAGCCAGAATAACAGCCCCCTGTAGATGTCCACATCCCAATTCCCAGAACCTCTATGTTAGGTTACATGGTTGGAGAAGGCAATGGCACCCCACTCTAGTACTCTTGCCTGGAAACTCCCATGGACGGAGGAGCCTGGTAGGCTGCAGTCCATGGGGTCACTAGAAGTCGGACACGACTGAGCGACTTTACTTTCACCTTTCACTTTCATGCAGTGGAGAAGGAAATGGCAACCCACTCTAGCATTCTTGCCTGGAGAATCCCAAGGACGGAGGAGCCTGGTAGGCTGCTGCGTACAGGGTCGCACAGAGTTGGACACGACTGAAGCAACTTAGCAGCAGCAGCAGCAGGTTACATGGCAAAGGGGAACTAAAGTTGCAGATGAAATTAAGGTGGCTAATCAGCTGACCCTGTGATGGAGAAACTGTCCTGGACTATTCTGATGAGCCCAATGCCATTACAATTGTCCTTAAATGTAGAAGAGGGAGGCAGAAGGAAGAACCAGGGAGTGGCAGTGAGATGGCAGCCCAAAATTATCAGCTTTGATGATGGAGAAGGGACCATGAGACACAGAATGCAGGCAAGCTCTAAAAGCTGGAAAAGGCAAGGAAACAGATTCTCCACTAGAGCCTTTGGAAGGAAGGCAGCCCTGCCAGCAAGGTGATTTTAGTCCAGTGAGACCCATTCCAGATTTCTGACCTCAGAATTATGAGAACAGATTTGCACCACCTGAAGTCCCTAAACTTGTGGTCATTTGTTACAGCAGTGATGGTGATAGTCACTGAATCCAGCTCTTGCAACCCCATGGACTGTAGCCTGCCAGGCTCCTCTGTCTGTGGGATTTCCCAGGCAAGAATACCAGACTGGGTTGCCATTTCCTTCTAGGAAACTAGTAAGAATGCCATCAAAGGAAGAGGCAGAATAAAGAGGCCAACTTCACAGACTGCCTGAATTTGAATATTGACTCTGCACTTACTAGCTGAGTGCATTTAGGCCAATTATTTCATCCTTCTGCATCTGAATTGCCCCATCATATGAAGCGGGGATAATAATGATAATGTCTATCTCACATTCTTTTCAGAGGGTTAAATGAGATAATGCTCAAAAAATAATTTTAAAAGCCACCTAGCACAGAATGCTGCTGCTGCTGCTGCTGCTGCTGCTAAGTCGCTTCAGTCGTCTCCAACTCTGTGCGACCCCATAGACGGCAGCCCACCAGGCTCCCCTGTCCCTGGGATTCTCCAGGCAAGAACACTGGAGTGGGTTGCCATTTCCTTCTCCAACGCATGAAAGTGAAAAGTGAAAGTGAAGTCGCTCAGGTTGTCTACTTGAAAGTTACACAGTCGTGTCCGACTCCCAGCGACCCCCTGGACTGCAGCCCACCAGGCTGCTCCATCCATGGGATTTTCCAGGCAAGAGTGCTGGAGTGGGGTGCCATTGCCTTCTCCGTAGCACAGAATAGACAAACAATAAATATTAGCTCTTATTATTATACTGCACCAAAAACCATCCTGATTTCCAGCAATTAAATTGGAGAGCAAACTATCCCAGCACTTGCCCTTTTCAATTGCAAAATTTGAGTTTCCACAAAATTTCTTATATACCTTTAACCAGAACATAAACCCAGGCATTCACTGGTTCTATCTCAAAACCATTCTTGGCCAAGGCTTCCTCATGGGACCCCACAGTGTGCAGACAGCGTGTGGAACAAAGTGACTACCCTGATTCTCCCCCTGCCTCTCCACCCCCACTCCACAGTCTACTCTTCCTGCCAAGCCCTGCTCAGGAGGAAAACATTCTTTGCTTCCAGTTCCTCAAACTCTCTCTCACCCCATCCCTTTCCTCATGTGACTATTTTTCTCAAAAAACCAAACACCACTGACCAACAGAAACGAACATGATCAAACTTCACACAATGGATCATGACCTCCTTCTCCTTAACATTGCTACATCGAGTTGGGCTTGTTTTTCTGATGACTTAGTTCACAAAAGTCTTTTTTTGGAATTTGCATATGTCCACAGCATTCTTCATAAGAGCTAAAAACTGGAGAAGTTCCAAACATCCATCAAGTGCAGAACAAATAATAAGTAGCAGTATATTTATATGATGGAATCATCTTTGGAATATAAGTGTGAACTACACCCACACACGATTACGTAGAGGAATCTGATACATCACAGTGAGTGAAAAGATACACACTGAGATTCAATTATTGGTGTGGTTGTTGTTCACTCAGTCGTGTCTGACTCTTTGTGACCCCATGGACCGCAGCATGCCAGGCTTCCCTGTCCTTCACCATCTACCAGAGCTTGCTCAAACTCAAGTCCATTGAGTCGGTAACACCATCCAACCACCTCATCCTCTGTCATCCCCTTCTCCTCCTGCCTTCGATCTTTCCCAGCATCAGAGTCTTTTCTAATAAGTCAGCTCTTCACCTCAGGTGGTCAAAGTATTGGAGTTTCAGCTTCAACATCAGTCCTTCCAATGAACACCCAGGACTGATCTCCTTTAGGATGGACTGGTTGGATCTCCTTGCAGTCCAAGGGACTCTCAAGAGTCTTCTCCAACACCACAGTTTAAAAGCATCAATTCTTTGGTGCTCAGCTTTCTTAATAGTCCAACTCTCACATCCATACATGATTACGGGAAAAACCATAGCTTTGACTAGACAGACTTTTGTTGGCAAATCAATGTCTCTGCTTTTTAATATGCTGTCTAGGTTGGTCATAGCTTTTCTTCCAAGGAGCAAGCGTCTGTTAATTTCATGACTGCAGTCATCATCTACAGAGATTTTGAAGTCCAAGAAAATAAAGTCTGTCACTGTTTCCATTGTTTCCCCTATTTGCCATGAAGTGATGCGACTGGATGCCATGATCTTAGTTTTCTGAATGTTGAGTTTTAAATCATCTTTTTCACTCTCCTCTTCCACCTTCATCAAGAGGCTCTTTAGTTCCTCTTAGCTTTCTGCCATAAGAGTGGTGTCATCTGCATATCTGAGGTTATTGACATTTCTCCCAGAAATCTTGATTCCAGCTTGTGCTTCATTCAGCCCAGCATTTTGCATGATGTATTCTGCATATAAGTTAAATAAGCAGGGTGACAATATACAGCCTTGACGTACTCCTTTTCCAGTTTGGAACCGGTCTGTTGTTCCACGTCCAGTTCTAACTGTTGCTTCCTGACCTGCATACATTCATTTACATAGAGTTAAAACAGAACCAATCTCTGGTGTGAGAAGTCAAGATAATGGCTCCTTTTAGGGAGAAGGAAGAGGGCAGATCTGGAAAAAGAGGGTATTTGTGGTGCTGGCAACATTCTACTCTGATGTGGATGGTACTTCCATTAAGTATGGGATAATCAGCAAGCATGTGCACTTTTGATCTGGTACTCTTCTGTATATAACTTCAATTTAACTTCTACTTTTTCAAAAAGTTAAACACACACACACACACACACACACACACACACACACAGGACTTCCCTGGTGATTCAGTGGTTAAGACTTCACCTTCCAGTGAGGGGGTATGGGTTCAGTCTCTGCTTGGGGAGCTAAGATCCCACATGCTTTGCGGCCAAAAAACCAAAATATAAAAACAGAAGGAATATTGTAACAAATTCAATAAAGACTTTAAAAAATGGCCCACATCCAAAAAAATGTTTAAAAAATAAAAACTAAAAAAATTAGAAGCACACACATAAAATGATGAAAGTCCCTGGCTCACAGTCTTAGTTCCCATCGCATCCCTAAAGTGTCATGAATGCCTAAAATCACCAGACTAAGTCCCTCTTCTTCAGCTTTCTACCATTTCATCTTTTTTTCAATATCATAAAATAAAGCTCAAAACCTTCATCTTGTAGACTTCATGGGCAAACATAACAAAGAAGGCAGAGTATCCAAGAGAATAAGATAACTCCTGCAATATCAGTATTTAGGCACCCATCCTAGGACAGGGACTTAGACATTATTATTTT
This sequence comes from Bos indicus, assembly GCF_029378745.1. NCBI lineage: Eukaryota > Metazoa > Chordata > Mammalia > Artiodactyla > Bovidae > Bos > Bos indicus. Next base: position 15,463,084 of record NC_091770.1, on the reverse strand, counting down.
TTTTTTCTGCAAGAAAAACTCAACAAAAATGTATTAAATGTTTATTATAGCCTTTCTATGTACCTATATAGATACACAGATGACTGTACAAAGGGGAGGGTCAGCAGAGTTGAGGGGAAAGCAGTAAGCAAGGGCCCCCCCAAAGTCTTCCAGATCATTTGAGGAAACTACCTATTCTAGTACTGACCATCTCCTTGGCTTCTTTAATAAATTCAGACCAGGTTCCAATCTCAGCTACTAAGTGCTACAAAAAGCTTGGAACTTCTCCCTAAAATTTCACCTATTAGTGTAGCTTTATAATGAGTTTTCTGTTTTCTTTTAGGGGTAGTATGAGAAAATCCAAATAAAGGGAATGACCTTATATTTCGTTGTTGTTGCTGCTATTAATTAGAAGAGCAGAATATTTCAAGGAGCATTCCACAAAGTCTCCCATCCTTGTAGATATCATAGCATATAGTTGTTTGTTTTTGTAAAAGACTCAAACAACAGAAAGCTAAGAACAGAACAGAGATAAAGGACAGTGTAGCCCTCTTCTCAATGGTACAGGCATCACTCAACACTACTTCCTATCAACCTACAGGTGGCAAATGGGAAGTATCATTTCTTTCTTTTTGTTTCTCAAGTGCCTTTTAAAAAATTTTTATTTATTTATTTTAATTGGAGGATAATTTCTTTACTATATTGCCATGGTTTTTGCCGCATATCAGTATAAGTCAGCCACAGGTATACATGTGTCCCCTCCATCCTGAACCTCCTCCCACCTCCCTCCCGACCCTATTCCTCCAGGTTATCACAGAGCACTGGCTTTGGGTGCCCCGGGTCATACATCAAATCTGCACTGGTTTTCTGTCTCACATATGGTAATGTATATGTTTCCATGCTATCCTCTCAAATCTCTCCTTCTCCCACTGAATCCCAAAGTCTGTTCTTTGCATCTGTGTCTCCTTCACTGCCCTACACATGGGATCATTGGCACCATCTTTCTAGATTCCATGTATATGCATTGATAAGCGATATTTGTCTTTCTCTTTCAGATTTACTTCACACAGTATAATAGGGTCTAGGTTCATCCACCTCTTTAGAACTGACTCAAATGTATTCCTTTTTATAGCTGAGTGATACTCCATTGTGTATATGTACCACAACTTCCTTATCTATTCGTCTGCTGATGGACATCTAGGTTGCTTCCATGTCTGAGCTATTGTAAACAGTGCTGCAATGAACACTGGCGTACATGCGTCTTTTCCAATTTTGGTTTCCTCAGGGTGTATACTCAGCAGTGGGATAGGCTGGGTCATAGTTTTAGTTCCTTTTTTTTTTTTTTTTTTAAGGAATCTCCACACTGTTCTCCACAGTGGTTGTATCAGTTTGCATTCCCACCAACAGTGTAAAAGGGTTCCTTTTGCTCCACACCCCTTCCAGCATTTATTGTTTGTAGACTTTTTGATGATGGCTACTCTGACTGGTATGAGATAATACTTCACTGTGGCTTTGATCTGCATTTCTCTAATAGTGAGTGATGTTGACCATCTTTTTATGTGTTTATTAGCCGTCTGTATGTGTGAAGTATTATTTCTTTAGACCTTTGTAAGTGGAACCCATCATCTCAAGGTGGACTTTAAAGGGCCTTCCCTATATGTACAAAATAACTGGTGTAGTATAAGCTCAGAGAAGGCGATGGCACCCCACTCCGGGACTCTTGCCTGGAAAATCCCATGGACTAAGAAGCCTGGTGGGCTGCAGTCCATGGGGTCGAAAAGAGTAGGGCACGACTGAGCAACTTCACTTTCACTTTTCACTTTCATGCATTGGAGAAGGAAATGGCAACCCACTCCAGTGTTCTTGCCTGGAGGATCCCAGGGACAGGGGAGCCTGTTGGGCTGCTGTCTATGGGGTCGCACAGAGTCGGACATGACTGAAGTGGCCTAGCAGCAGCAGCAGCAGCAGTATAAGCTCACTTGATAAACAGAGAACACAGTTGAATTCTAGCTGTCTTAAAAGAACCCAACCCTGCAAAAAAGAGACAGAAAATGGATCTTCGATGCCATTAGGTAAGTCCAAGCCCCCTGCCCTGGTTTGAGACAGGACAAATCTAATTCTTCCATGGAAACTAACCACCATCCTTTGAAACATCAGGACATAAAATGATGAAAATAGCCATCAACAGGGAAGAAAAGACTAGATTTACGTGAGCTCTTCAGATAGATTTGACATCCATATCCTGAGTAAAACCAGACTTCCTCCTCAAGCTCAAAGCGAGGTAACTGGGCACTCTGTGTCCTGTGCAAGCGCCTCCTCCTGTCACAGTACAGATAACAGCTTCCCGTTTGGCAAAGCAGTGGTCATTTGTCCTTATGTTCTCTAAACAACCAGAAGATATCAGCAGCTGAAGAATGCCCCTAACGACCTCCACCTCGTAGGTCCAAGGTTGGTGCCTGTGACAGCCATCATGATTAACAAGGAGAAAGACAGATATTTCCCACAAACAGCCTCACTGAGCAGCACTGAGGGCCGAAAGCAAACTCTTGTGGGAAAGTTCAACACACGTGTGAAAAATGGTACTGACAGGTGATGAAAAAGCTCTGGAAAATGGAACAGTTTTGATTTTTGCTCCTCTGTGAAGTTCCTGGCCATAACACACAAGCACTGATGCCCTTCCACATCTAGGACTAAAGACAGACATTGTAGGTGCACCTGTGACCTGACAAGGACAATTCCTCAGGACATACTGAAGCTATGTATAGCAAATGGATAGCTATATATGAACATCTACAGGCTGCAATGATGAAAGTACCCCTGAAGTGTTCACATGGACTTCCCAAGGAATGAAGGATTATAAAGCAACTCAAAAGTTTTAAGAAGGAGAAAAATTACTCCCAAAACTTATACACAGGAAAATGAGGCATCGTTTGGTCTTTTCTCTAGCTCATGGAAGGTCCAAGATGTGGCCTGGAAAACTGGAAAAAAGAACACCGTAATAGTAAACTTCAATGAAAAGCATGAATGGAATTACCAGCTATTGCGATGACCACTGCCAGAATGCCCTGACCAAGGTCTTTCCAAACCAATACCTGACCAAGTGGCCAGGTATGTACCACTGATACCCACTTGCTTTTAGTCCCTGATGGGGTACAGAGGATGATCTTGGCTGCTGCTGCTGCTTAAGTCACTTCAGTCATGTCCAACTCTGTGCAACCCCATAGACAGCAGCCCACCAGGCTCCTCTGTCCCTGGGATTCTCCAGGCAAGAATACTGGAGTGGGTTGCCATTTCCTTCTCCAAGGCTATTCAGCCTATAAAGCTCTGTCAGAAATCATCCATTCACCAAGTATCAACCATCAAAGATCTTGAAGACTCATGAAATTACCAAGAAATATAAAGACTTCACATCCTCCCTTTCTCCCACAGTCCCAAGCCTAGATAATACCCGATTCTCGTTTTCTTTGCCTCCCACCAGTGATTAGGTGGCCTGGTGGCTCAGACTGTAAAGACAGTAAAGAATGCCTGCAATTGGAAGACCTGGGATTGATCCGTGGATCAGGAAGATCCCCTGAAGAAGTAAAGGGCTACCGACTCCAGTATTCTCGCCTGGAGAATCCCATGGACAGAGGGGTGGCAAAGAGTCAGACACGGCTGAGTGACTAACACTAACACAAAAGGTCTTTAAGGATAACTCCTGGGATTTCCCTGGTAGTTCAGTGGCTAAGACTGTCCACTGCCCATGCAGGGGGCCCGGGTTCAGTCCCTGGTTGGGGAACCAGACCACACATGCCACAGCTAAAGATCCTACATGCCGCAGTGAAGACTGGAGATCCCACACAGCGAAACTAAGACCTAGCACAGTCAAATAAATAAAAAAAAATTTTAAGTAGTTCCTGAGCTCACATCCTTCCTCTACATTACCAGCGCTACTTCATCTGTTACAGAGTCACCCTCCAATTACCAATTACCACTAGTTCTAATCCATTTTATGTGCTATAACCAGATTAATCTCCTGAGGCAGAAGAAAAATCCTAGCAGTCTTCCTACTTGTATCTTTCTCATTTTAGTTACTTTTTATTATAGAAAACTTCAAAAATGCATTAAAAAAGGATTGCATAATAATTGTGTGCCTATCATCTAGCTTCAATAATTATCCCCTCAAGACTTGTTACCTCTATACCTCAACCCACTGGGTCAATCAAAGCTCAGAAATCATATAATTTCATCTGTAAATAGTATTATTTCCCTTCCTTAAATAATGACAAGGTCATCAACCCAGCCCTCCAAATCAACAATCACTCTTTTATAGCATCAAATTTCCAGTCAATGTCAGCATTTTCATTATTGTCCTGTACGTCATCATCATTATCTTTTTCTTTAATTTGCAGCTTGTTTGCATCAAGAGAAACATAATCTAAATATTGTGATTGGTTAATCTGCTTCTTAACCCTCTTTTAAGCTATTTAAGTTTCCCCTTCATTACTTTTTCTATTTTGTTTTGTGTCTTTTCAGAATTGTTTTATTGAAATTGTAGTCTTTAACTTGGTTTTTAACCAACCTTTAACAACTTTCATTACCACTAGTCTTCATTTATATCAAGTTTCAATCAAATGATACCCTAAATGTGGTCATTTTAAAATACATTCACGAATTCTTTGCTATTTCTTTCTTCAAGCAATGCAGCTTATTAACTGCAGTTCCTTTGAGAGTGGACTCAACTGACTCATTTCTAATGAGTAGAATAAGGTGGAGGTGAAGGTGTGTCATACAGGACTACAACGGCCCTGTGGCTTGGGGTTCACTTGCTCAGGAAGAAGCCAGTGGCCATGTTGTGAGGATGGCAGCTCTGTGGAGAGTCCATGTAGAAAGGAAAAGAAGTCTCTTGCCAACAACCATGGCAATGAGTCACCTTGGCAGTGGGTTCTCCAACCCCAGGCGAGCCACCCCTGCTGACTGCAACCTCACAAGAGACCCTGAGCTAGAGCTTCCAGCAAGCACCTCCTGGATTCCTGACCCACAGACTGTCAGACAACAAATTATCATTTAAGGCTGCCACATTTGTGGGGACCTATTACACATCAGTAGACAACTAATACACCAATCTTTCTGGTGTCACATCATTGTTTTTCCTAGAAATGCTCTTCTCCAGTTCTTTGTGTCCAAATTTAACATCTTTTCAATGTCCTCCATGCTCCAAAATCTGTAAATGATTATTCCTTCCTTCAATTTCCTAAAGAACTTTGTATCTGGTTCTAAGTCAAGCTGTCTAAAACCAATGTGGCCAAAGGTTAAACAAATTCATCTAACCCTCACCTGCCTAAAATGTGTAGTTTCAACATTACAGTTTTACTGAAGTCCCCATTCCTCGAATAGGCCAGGCATATAACATCTCTGGGGAGAAGGCAATGGCACCCCACTCCAGTACTCTTGCCTGGAAAATCCCATGGACGGAGGGCCTGGTAGGCTGCAGTCCATGGTGTCGCTAGGAGTCGGACACGACTGAGACACTTCACTTTCACTTTTCACTTTCATGCATTGGAGAAGGAAATGGCAACCCACTCCAGTGTTCTTGCCTGGAGAATCCCAAAGACGGGGGAGCCTGGTGGGCTGCCATCTCTGGGGTCGCACAGAGTTGGACACGACTGAAGTGACTTAGCAGCAGCTGCAGCAGCAGCAGCAGCATACCCCCTCTGGAGCTTCTGCCCCAGCCCCACACATCTCCATGATTCACACCCCACCTCCTCCTCACTTAAATATCACCTCAAGAGAACCTTCTCTGACAGCCCATTTAAAGCCACCAGAGCCCTCCCTCCTCCCCATCTCACACCCACCCCGCACTCCCTGCCCGTCTTTGCACTTTTATTTTCTCCACACCACCAACCACAATCTAAGATATGTTTTAAATGCAGCACTCATTATCTCCCTGCTTCCAGACTATAGGCTCCAGGAAGGAAGATACTGTGTTTAGCTGTTCAGTGCTACACCCTGAGCCCCTGGAACAATGCACAGTACATACCATGTGGTCAGTAAAAACCTGAGTAAACGATCAAGACTGCAGCATCTCACATGCCACATTAGGGATGTAACACTAACCACATTTTGATATTTTAGGTGTCTTTATGTCTATAAGAATTTTTTTTGGCCACACCTCTCAGTATGGTCCTCTCAGGAATCTTAGCTCCTGGACCAGGGATTGAATCTGTGTCCCCTGCAGTAGAAGCACAGAGTCTTGACTACTGAGCTGCCCGGGAAATCCCTGTCTACAAGCATTTTAGGGAGCTTAATTAATTTCCTCCTTCACTAGATAAAAACAAAACCAAAGCCTGAAACACCGTAAAGTAGGCAATCGAACGAAAAGATGCTTAAGAATGGTTACATTTCTCAAAAGTAGCCAAAGTGATCCTGTCACATATGCCTCCTTGGCAGTTTACATTTCAGGTGATCATGCTGCTGCTGCTAAGTCGCTTCAGTCGTGTCCGACTCTGTGCGACCCCATAGACGGCAGCCCACCAGGCTCCCCCGCCCCTGGGATTCTCCAGGCAAGAACACTGGAGTGGGTTGCCATTTCCTTCTCCAATGCATGAAAGGGAAAAGTGAAAGTGAAGTCGCTCAGTCGTGTCCGACGCTCAGCGACCCCATGGACTGCAGCCTTCCAGGCTCCTCCGTCATGGGATTTTCCAGGCAAGAGTATTGGAGTGGGCTGCCATTATTCATGCATGAGTCAACCACGCCACTCCCTTGGTACCTCTCTCAAGTGATAACATCTGTCATTTCAAAATCTCCTTAAGAATAGAACTGGGTCTTATACATCTTAATATTCCCTGCCAGATAACAGGGCAACTTAATACTCCCTGCCCAGATAACAGAGCAACTGACAAAGGTTTATTATGAAAGCATCAGAATTGTTAGCATCTTGGGCCATCTCTTCTCCTCACCCAAAAGGACACAGTAGTAGGCACACCCATAAACACACGCCTGTAACAGTATTATCATGAAAAAAGCATCTTCATTCAGCAGATGAAGTCTCTAAAGTATATTATCTAATGACTTCTTTTTTCCCAAAGCCAAATTAGAGCTGAAACCTTAGCCTCCTCTTTGACTCACAACATTCTCGTCTAAATTACACTGCTGCTACCATAAAAAGAAAGAGTGAGGAGGAGGGAAAGGTTGCTTCTTTATCTGACATCTGACATATGATTCTCAGTAATAATCCACATATACACATCATAGAGGGTCACATTCTAACAGGGGATGGTGATATTCAAGATGAATGATGCTGCTTGTAAATGACTTCACAGTTTATACTAGAAAAAAAAATAATTGCAATGCACAGGAATCTGACTCCTGATTGCCAAGGCATACTTCAACACAGAATTGTTCTTTGTTTTTAAGATACAGGGCAATGCTGGAAGAGGGCTGTCTGGCTATGATATAATCAAAGTTTTATTTCATTTCAAAGATGCATAGTTGCATTTGTGTTCTGACACACAAAAAAAGGGCTACTATCCTTTGGAGAAGGGGCCAGCAAACTACACTTCAAGGGTCAAAGCTGGCCCACAGTCTGTTTCTATATGGCCAAAAAGCTAAGAATGATTTTTATACTTTTTAATGACTGAGACAAATAAAACAGTATTATTGGGTGCCATGAAATTTATATGAAACTCAAATTTCAACATCCATCAATAAAGCTTTATTGGAACACACACACACTCATCCACTTACACATTGTCTCTGGCTGCTTTTGTGAGGAATTGAGAAACTGTCACAGAAACCACATGTCCCACAGAGCTCCAAATAGTTACTATGCAGCCCTTTACAGAGAACGTTTGCCTCTGCTTTCGGGTGTGGATGCTGGAGCCTGGCTGCCTCCATTTAAGCCTAATATATATTCTCCTTGCTGCTGCTCAGCTGCTTCTGCTGTGTCCCACTCTTTGGGATGCTGTGGACTGTAGCCCACCAGGCTCCTCTGCCCATGGGGTTCTCCAGGCAAGAATACTGGAATGGGTTGCCATGCCCTCCTCCAGCGGATCTTTCTGACCCAGGGATCAAACCCGAGTCTCCTGTATCTCCTGCATTGCAGCCGGATTCTTTACCACTGAGCCACCACGGAGGTCCATATATTCTCTTTATTCAGCCTCTATCTTAACACTTACATTCACTTATTAACTGTGTAAGCTTGAACACATTGTTTAACCACTCTGCACCTCAGTTTCCTCATATGTAAAATGGGGTTAATAAAGGCGCCCACCTGCTAGGGTGTCACTGTGAGTTTTAAATGAATAAAACATACAAAGCATGTGAAACAGGACCTGGCAAGCAGGAAGCGGTTTTTAAGCACGGGCTACAACTACCATTCCTTCTTGCTGAGGGTGACAGGATGTATTTTCAGATGAAATGGTAGCAAAGCAGTTAGATTCCAGGGCAACATCCCAAATCTCTTCATCAAGGTAGAACTGAAGTAGGAGGCAAGAAGGAATGAGAGGGGAGAAAAATAAAACCAGAAACAAGAGAAATGAGGAGGGAATAAGAGAAAGGAAAAAGTTATCAGGACCTCACTCAGCAAGGACAGTAGGTGGCCTATTCACAGGGGAAGTATAAATTAGGGTAATTTCATCTGTAGTAACAGATTAAATCACTTCTGTGGGCTGACGGGATACTAATCACCAGGTGGAAGCTATCTCAGGGGCTGGGGAGGGAAGCATTCAAAATTCTAAGCAAGTGACTTACAGATGAACTGCTGGGTCATTTTTAAGTTGAGCACTTCCTGTATTTTACATTCCTAGACAAATGACAAGTGATAGCTATAGTAAATTCTGCATCTTGTTATCCACATAGAGTAGCTAATTAAAAGGAAACAATTTGTGTAAGGACCCTGTCTTTACAGAGTTCTCATTTTGTTCAGAACAGCACTGACTTCCTAATGCTAAAAAAAAAAAAAAGTTCCTATAAATAAAACACAAGCTCATTCACCAAAAATGGACCTGCATAGCAACTGGGAGGTAAACAGGGTGTTTACTAGAAGATACACTTCACTTGCTACCGGGGTAGAATAATTCTCTTTCCCAAGATGCACTTTCATTTGAATCCCTTCTCCGTGCAAAGCTGAGTTCCTACCTTTTCCATGTACCTATAAAATTGCACTCACCGCTTCTCTTTTTGCATTATGACTTCAGAAGCTTTAAAGCACCCCCCGCCTCAAAAAAATAAAGAATTTTTTTAACTCCACCATAATCAAACAACTATATTATTCCCTTCCACCCTTGATCCCCTTAATCCTCACCACTTCTTTGCTTAATGCTTATGGTAAATCTTCCCTGCAGAGGCTAAACATACATATCAACTATTTTAAAGAGACTTGATGTGTAAACATAAAATGCAAAATCTGAAGGAAAGACATTATTATCCAAGTGATTTCTGCAAATTGTGCTGGAAAAGAAGAGTGATTTAAAGCAACGCATCCAAGAGAACATCAAGATGCTCCCGAGCTGCAGGTAAGTTCAAAACACTCACTGAGAATGGATCTGCTGGGAGAGTCCCACTGAAGGCTTCGGCTTGAGGGTCAAGGTCATCTGGGCCACGGGACTGACTCTTGGTAGCGCGTCCGCCTTCTTAGATGAAGTGCGCTTTGCGGCTTGCTCAGGAGGGACCCAGGAGGAAGCGGCCGCAGTACTCTGCCCTCCAAAGACTGGGGACGAGGTGTCCTGGGCAGCTGTCGTCTCACAGGCTTTGCCCTTGGTCCCTGGTTTACACACACAGAGCTGAGGTCGGAGACACATCCCTCCATTCTGACACGGCGGAACACAGCTTGCTGTGGAAAGATAACAGAAGACACACTTTGAAGGAGAGTGGTTCAGACTTCACTAATTCTTCCAGGTGCTTACCACGAGCACTGGGCTGTTCCTCAATGAAATAAGATGCTGATGATGTTGCTAATGATGATGATAATAGCGAATATTTATTCATGGTTTCCTATGTGCCAGGCACTGTTCTAATAGATATTGACAAATTTAACTCCCACCCCCAGCAACTGATTTAAGGAGATGTTTTATTTTGCCCATTTTACTGATGAAAAACAGGCACGGGGTTATAAAATTTGCCAAAAGTCCCACAGTCATTAGTAAATAAAAGAGCTTGGATATGAATTCAAGTGAACTGGCTCCAAAGTCATCTTTCTTGACCACTTTACTATAGCTGCTGCTCAGAAATGCATCAGAAATACAGGGGGGGAAAAGAAAGTACTCTGTCCTTTTTTAAGTCGTGTTCCGTGGCTTCAGTTTAAACTTTAGGTATCCAAATAAGTCTTGGCAAAAAAAACAGAAGCCCGGTCCCAAACCCAAACCCCCCAAGAGGGTAATGACCTTCATCTTGCATTAAGCTATCAAAGCTTGGAGTGACTGTTTAGAAATTTAGTCAACCTACTTTTTTTTTTTTTGAGAGAAAAAGCAAAGGTAAAAAGATTGAAAGTCATCTAATATACACTTTCATACATGCATTACATATTTTAAAAGCCAATATACCCTTAATATTATAACAAAAGGCAATCAAAAAGAAACCACCTGTTTATCTCTTATTAGCTAGGGTGCATTTACTTCGGGTTTGGGGTTTGTTTTTTTTTTTTTTAATATGGACCATTTTTAAAGTCCTTATTTAATTTGTTACAATATTGTGGCTGTTCTATGTTTTTGATTTTGGGCCATGAAGCATGTGGAATCATAGCTCCCTGATCAGGGATCAAACCTACACCCCCTGCATTGGATGGCAAAGTCTTACCACTGGACTGCCATGGAAGTCCCATGAATGCATGTACTTTGAATCATCAGACTTGTGGCCAAGCAGAGTTTTAAAGTTAGCAGGGCTATGGGTCACGGGCAAGGTGAATGGATTTTATCACAAGCAAGGTCCCCTGGGAGTTTAGATGTTATATGTCATAAAATTTATGACTTAAATTTTATTAACATCATAGGCCTACAGACATGATTCCTTCAGACCCTTCTTTATTTGTACCATTTATTTACACCAGCCTTTTGGTATCAGTCCTCTTTGACTTAAACTCTCTGTCCTGAGGCAGATCATAATACTAAACCTCCCATACAATTCAACCCAGGATTCAGTCTACAAGCAATTACAAAATAGATGAAGAATACACACCAGAGGAGGCTCAAACATGGAGCAACCAATGACCGAGACCTAAAAACCCTGAAACCTCCTATAAAAGAGAAAAGATACTTTTCCTATTTCCCTATAATTCCTATTAGTTATAGCAAATAATGATAAGAAATAACTGTCAAGTGTCAGAATACCAGGCCAACAAATTTTCTAAGAGTTGAGAAAGATTCTTAAAAAAGGAAAGAAAAATGCAGCCAGCTCCCGAGGTCACCCTGGGGTGAGTTACTTGAGCTTGGCCTCTGCACCTACACAAGTCTCAGTGCAGGAGGAGGGCAGTAGCTGCTTTTCTAAAATGGTCCCCAAGGGCTCGTTCCATATTAGGCTTCTAGAAGTCAAAGTCAAAAAGCTATGCACTTCGAGAGTTCGGGAGTCTAATTTATCCGCGCCTTCCTGGCCAACATGATCATCGGGTCCCTCCTCAGCCATGCTTATTTATGGAACGTCTCAGGAATGGAAATGGGCTCCACCCAGAGACAGCAGAAGTGGTCACAAGCGGAAGAGGACGGGGCTTTCAAGGCTGAGCCTCTGCCAGAGATCACCCCCCACCCCCAGGCACTTTCATGTACACATTCTCTTCATGCTTTCAATTAGAAACATGTCTCGGTTTAACATCTGAGAATGATTTCCGCTTCTCCCTCCCAAGGTGTATTGCAAACGTCTCCTAATCTCTCAGGAAGGCTGCACAGAGTGGCTGACAAAAGCTGGCACCTAGGTGGAAGCCAAGCACAGAAATCTCCCCCAAAACACCTACAATAGCCAACAAGGGGCTGTCTGGAGGATGAGTTAGAAGTATAAAGGGTAGCCTTGTTTGTTGTTTTTTTTAACTCTTCAAATTTTGCATATGGAAGGATGAGGGGAGCAGGGAAAAAATAATGAAAGAAAAAAAAAAAACAACTTTAAACTTACACCAAAAAAGGACACTTTATATAATAGTAGTTATATATATATACACATACACAATACTATCCTTTCACAGTAAGGATAGTATATATACAATACTATCCTTCACAGTAAGTTTTAAGAGACAATAAGGAGACTGATTAGACGATTTTCTCTTCTACCCTCCCCATTTGGGCTTCAGCAGTAGCCTCCTGGAGCAGATAGGTAGGGCTGGCTTGCACTGCGGGGGTCGGGGGGTGGGGGAAGCAGAGCGGGTAAGGGAACAGATTCCCCAGTGGCCAAGACAAGCCCCTCCCCGACCTGAAAAGCAAAACTGACATCCTGCAGCCACACTTGAGCAAGCCATTTTCCCACCACATTTGGGCTTCATGCAATAGTGGCTCCCACGTGTCACTTCTCAATGTGTGACGCCTGGACAAGCCGCAGCATCACCTGGAAACATTTTAGAAATGCATATTTGGCCGGCCCCTGGCCTGCTGAATCCCAAACCAGAACCCAGCCATCTGCCTGCCTGCCTGCCGGGTAATGCACAAACCAGCGGCCTTCCACCAACACCTTTTTTGAGAATTTACATTTTTGTCACTGCAAGTTTGTGTTTTTGCACTACAGTGGCTTACTGAATTCTTACCCTCATAGCTGTGTCTGTTTTATGTCACCCTTCTGTTTTTAATGCAAAAAATTAAAAAAATTTTCCATGTGACTAAATTCTCAAGATAATTATCAGTCCCTTTCAAAAATGTATACATTTGTCACTACTTCATGGTCAGTGTAAAAATTTGTAGGCATTTATGAGAAAACTGTTATTTTTTTAAATTCAAGGATGGTTGACTTACAGTGTTACATCAGTTTCAGGTGTTAGCACAGACAGTATGTTTACAGATTACACTCCAATGTATCCTTGTTGCTTCTCTATTTCATACACACTAGTTTGTATCGGAGAAGGCAATGGCACCCCACTCCAGTACTCTTGCCTGGAAAATCCCATGGATGGAGGAGCCTGGTGGGCTGCAGTCCATGGGGTCACGAAGAGTTGGACACAACTGAGCGACTTCACTTTCACTTTTCCCTTTCATGCATTGGAGGAGGAAATGGCAACCCACTCCAGTGTTCTTGCCTGGAGAATCCCAGGGATGGGGGAGCCTGGTGGGCTGCCGTCTATGGAGTCGCACAGAGTCGGACACAACTGAAGCGACTTAAGCAGTAGCAGCAATTTGTATCTGCTAAACGCATACCCCTAATTTGTCCCTCCCTCCTCTCTCCCCTCTGGTAGTCGCTAGTTCTCTGTGACGTTATTTCCGGAGAAAACTGTTATTCTAACTGAGGTATTGCACTATGTGGAGTATTTTAAATCTTACAGAAGTTCTTTAAAAATGTTATCCATCAGTCATCCTGCATTTGCCCAGCCCAGCTGTGGCTCCACACAATAAGCGAACACTATGGAGATCTTATCAGCGGGTGTGGCAGTGGTTCTCAGGCTCTGCAGCACAGCAGAATCACCCGGGGAGCTCAAAACCCAGGTGTGACTCCAGGCTGATCGAATCCCAATCTCTGGGGAAAGGGGCTCACTGGTCACTTCCGTTTTTCGGTTTTTTAACTCCCTAGGTGATGGCAACGTGCAGCCAAACTGGAGAACCGTCGGTGAGGGAATAAAATCCTACCAGACTTGCTGATCATCTTCCCAAAATGTCGCTCTTTGAATTTTTTCTCCTTCATTTAAAAATTTTCAACATATTCTAGCTGCCCAGGAGATACACTGAAGGCCTCATCTGGACCCCATCAACCCCCGCCCCTGGTCCACCCCTGCAAAAGCTCACCTTTCCTGCCTCTGTACATAGGGTGCCCTGTCCTGAAATATGGGCCAGCCCCTCAAGCGCTTATTCACCTGAAACGTCCTGCTTCTCTGTGAAGTCCTTTCCAAATGCCCACTCACCCCGACCTCCTGAGCCATTTTCATCATTCACTTCACATCTCACCTGTACAGTCACATATATTAATCATCTTTTAACAAAGCTCTTTTATTTCCCAACTAGAATATCATCTATGAGGTCAGATAATTGGCTAAGACAGAACTTTTTGTACCCAAGGACGGAAGCCTGAACCTCATCTTGGTTGACTGACCGATGTCAAAGTAGATCCACCTCTTTCCAAGAATGCTGGGACTTCAGGACATCTATAAAAGGAAGATAATAAGTGGGTTCATAATAACATCTACAACCCTGGATGTGGTTTACCAGTTATTCAGTCAGTCTCCAAGCTTTCAAAGTGAAAGTGAAGTCGTGTCCGACTCTTTGCGACCCCATAGACTGTAGCCTACCAGGCTCCTGTGTTCATGGGATTTTCCAGGCAATAGTACTGGAGTGGATTGCCATTTCTTTCTCCAGGGGATCTTCCCAATCCAGGGTTCGAACCCGGGTCTCCTGCATTGTAGACAGACGCTTTACCATCTGAGCCACCAGGGAAGTCCAATCTTTCAAAGATATTTTTAAATCACAATTAATATCTAAGTATACTTTGCTCACATATATGGCTTGCAGTGGCATTTAGCAATATGTATATTAAACAATTACAGAAGCTCAGATTCAACGCATTCTAGAAAAACTCTGAACGGGAGGAACCCTCTGAAACTGGTCATGAACTCACAAGAGAAGAACATCACAAAGGGCTGATAGGAGCTGTGATAAGGTACTAAACCTCCAGTTCAAAAGTGCATTAAGAGAATTAGCCTAAGACATTCAGGTGCAGTAGGAAAAAAGCTTCTGAAAGCTTTTTTTGTGAAAAGGAATTAGAAGTGGGGGAAGCCCACAATTTATTAAGTAGATAATCCAATAAAAGGACTTCTGCTCAAGATAAGCACAGTGAATTAACCTCTACCACATCTCCCATTCCAAACACAGAACAATCATTTTTAAAGACTTTTTTTTTAGATTAAAGAAACAGACTTCCACAGCTGGGCATGATGGAATAACTGTTACCAAACAAGCCTTTTTGCCATGACAGCTAGAAAACTGGATGAAAGATATAAGACAACTGTTGTCAGATACCAGACAACTGGCAAGAGAAGACTGAATCCTAAGAGAAGGGGATCAAGAGGGGAGCGCTAGGATCACCGTAACCACCTTGCAGGAGGCACTCGGTCGACCACTATGCAGCAAGGATCACCACGCACAGTGTGATAAAGGCCGAGTGGCTGGGATCTCCAGGCAGAGTCTTGGACAAGAGAGATCTGCAGAGAGTCCTGGAGTCTTCACCTGATTCTGAGCTGTACAGGCATAGAGTGCAACCACCCAGGATCTGTACGCTGCAGATTCCCAGTCCTGGCCTACCAGAGTCAGGACATTCAGTACAGACCCCAGAATCAACTCCCGTTAAAAGTAAAACCTCTATACCAAAATCAGACAGGAATTGTACACAGACACAAAGAATCAAAACAAAAATGAAAACTCACACACAAATCACAGTTAAGAACATATAGATGCACAATTCCTTAAAAAAAAATTAGTAAATCTAATACATTATTTCCAAACCAAATTAATTCAAGAAATATAAGGATGATTTTAATGTCAGCCACTCTTTCCACAGAATTCCCCACGTTAAAAATTAAATGAGAACTTGTCTCAGTGAACGCAAAAATTTTCCAATGAAATTCATCACTTATTCATAATAACAAACAAAAACTGGTAAGACAACTAGGAATACAAAAGGATTTCATTGTTCTGGTAAACAGTACCTACAGCAAATCCCGCATACTAAAGAGGATACCAAAACCTACAGCAAATATTATGTGCAAACTGTAGAAACATTCCTATTAAAGCTGGAAACAAGTCTAAATGCCCACAACAGCCTCTATAATTGATGTTATATTGTAAGTCCCATGGCAAAACAAGGAAAAAGAATAAAAGGTCTAAAATGAAGAAACAATGTGACATTATTTCAGTTTATCTAAGTGGTTATGTACATAATCAAGAAATTCTACAAACTATAATAGCAGATAAGACTGTGGTACTTGTTCAAAGAGAGAAAAACAGATCAATGAAATTTAACAGAAAGCTTAGAAACAGACTCAAATATAAATGGAGGCTTGAAACATGACAGAGGAGATATAACAACCCTGTAAAAAAATGGACGAAATAAACCGTGTTGAAAAAGAAAGAGCCACACATCTAAAAGAACCAAAACTAGATCCCTACCCAACACAGGAGTGTGCATTCTGGTGTGTTCCAAGGCCTTCAGTTGCATTCAACTCTGTGCGACCCCATGGACTGTAGCCCGCCAGGCCCTTCTGTCCATTGGATTCTCCAGGCAAGAATACTGGAGTAGGTTGCCATGCCCTCTTCCAGGAGATCTTCCCGACCCAGGGATCAAACCCGAAGTTCTTCTGTCTCCTGCATTGGCAGGCGGGTTCCTTACCGCTAGCGCCACCTGGGAAGCCCATGCATTCTAGATCTATAAAACTTAAGAGAAAACGTGACAGAATATCTTCATGATTTGGGGTAAAGAGGAATTTCTCAAATGTGAAAACAGTAAGTAAAAATCGAAAGGGATTGATGAGCTTGACTGTATTAAAACTTAAAAGACACCATACAAAACTGAAGCACAAATGACAAAAAGAAGACCCTCGCAATATATTTAACAAACGACTAATAATCAGATATAGCAAGAATTCCTAAAAATAGATAGGAAAAACAAAGTAAAAAATGGACAAAGGATGTGAGCTGGCTATTCACAGATGGTGAAATGTAAAATACATGTGAAAAGATACACGACCTCTCCAGTTATCAGACAACTGCAGATCAAAACAACACTGAGATGCAATTCCACACTCACGAGACTGGCAGTAAGTCTGTTAGCACCAAGTGTTAGCAAAGATACGGGAAATGGAAACTCATATACTGTTCACGGAGGCGTATGAGATACTCAGCTCTGTGAGAAGCAGTATGGCAACGTTCAGTAAGGTTATGATGTGCACACCCTAACACCTAGCAATTTCCCTTCTAGACTGTCACGGACTCAAGCGGACATATACACCAACTATAGTAGGAAAATAGTGACACGGACAGATGAACTGATAAACTGTGGTATATTCATGTATGGAACTGTTTACAGCAGTTAAAATCACGATCTAGATCTATATGCCAAGCAATATGAATGAACCTTGTGAAAATATGTTGACCGAAGAAAGTAATTATAAAATGCTACTCTGTAGTACTATTCTTTACATGATACTATACTACTGTCCATGTAATTTTTAAAGACATAAATCACTACTCCTTGTTTTTAAGGATATATATGAAATCAACAAAAGCATTAAAATATGTATTGGATTCCCACTAAATTCATAACCATGACACCTCAGGGAAGGATGCGGAACAATTCCAGAGAAGGAAATACGTCACTTTATTGGAATTTTTTCTTTAAAAAAGAAAAAGACGGGGGACTTCCCTGGTGGTCCAGCAGTGAAAGCTTTGCTTTCCAGTGCAGGGGACGCAGGTTGAATTCCTGCTCAGGGGGCTAAGATCCCACACGTCTCATGGCCAAAACATCAAAACATAAAATAGAAGCAATACTGTAACAAATTCAATAAAGACTTTAAATTGGCCCACATTATTTAAAAAAAAAAAAGATGTATAGAAAATATGACAACAGGTATTAGCTGTGGGTAGTAGATACACAGATGCTAACTACTGTATCCTTTTTACTTTCCTGAATGCAAAATTTTTTCAAAATCAAAATAATTTTTTTTAAAAAATTAGCCAACACAAGGCAATTGAGAATTGAAGACAGTTAAAACCTGATTCTTAATCATGGGGTGAAAGGGTAATCACAGGGATGAGGTTGGTCAAAGTGGAAAAAACTGCCAACATCACAATGCTGTGCTCTGCTCAGTCATGTCCGACTCTTTGTGACCCCCTGGACTGTAGCCCACCAGGCTCCTCTGTCCATGGAATTTTCCAGGCAAGAATACTAGAGTGGGTTGCCATTTCCTACTCCAGGGGATCTTCCTGACCCAGGGATCAAACCGGAGTCTCCTGCATCTCCTGCTTGACAGGTGGACTCCACCACCAAGCCACCTGGGAAGCCCACCGTGACAGTAACAAACTCAGTGTGCACACAGCAGGCTTGCAGGAAGCCCACATCAAGACCTGGGTGAGAAGAATGGACAATAAAATCCTACCCCACTGCGGCCCAGAGATGGTCTTAGGAAACCACTCATCTTTTGAAACAAATCCTCAATTTTTGCTCCAAACAGTAAATCCTCTCAGATTTCTTCCACATGTGAATCCTACTCCAGTTTAACAAGCTGATCCTAATGTTCTTTAAAAGGTTAGTGACTGTATTTTTAGGAAGTGTCCCATGCCCTGAAGCTCAGGCTCTATGGCTCTTAATTCTAAAAAAGTAACTCTTAGTTATATTTAAAACCTGTCCCAGCCCACACAGGGCAAACAGAGGGAATCTCTGCCCCTTGCCTAACTCCAAGCAAGTTACAGCATGTCGACCACATGTGTCCCAGGGAGAAATGTAAGTCTAACTGTGTCTTCTGTGATCAGAGACAGCAGGTGAGAAACTGCTTTGCTGTGTGTGCGTCTTCACAGTAATTCCCAGCTGCCCTTTGAAGTCATTCAATAACACTAAGTGATATCAGATCACAAGACTCATAGCATGAGGTCACACATTTTCGTCTGCCCTCACTCCGTATGCCCCTTGTGCCAAACTTAGATAAAATGCTGTACTTTCATTGTGAACATCTCTGGGTCAGCTTCCTCCAAAATCCCTAAGGAGCCAAAAACAACAGTATAAACCCCAACACCTTTTCTATCCAGCCTTGTGAAATAATGAAGAGTACCACAAAATCACATGCTCTACATAGGCGAATCAAGCGCCAAGACGTTTACCAACTCATAGGTTTGGAAGAGCTCTATGAAAAACCTCAGGGGTGTGCGTGCTTTCAGAGCGCCCTGCTCTTCAATCAGGATCTCTCCCCAGCCTTTCTACACACTGTTTGCTTTTCTAATCTACTCTCAAGTGACAACTTAACCAAGCAGATAGTCAGATGATTGAGCACAGCACAAATTACGTGGAATATATGAGGCCCAAAGGTTGTGTGAAGACTCTCAGGGCTTTATGAGGACTTTACTTACTGCCTTTATGTCAAGGAGTGAGCCCTCGTCTGCCTAATTCCCCGGGAGCTGTATTCTGGAGGGTGGAGGTTCTGGAAGCCTGAGTTCAGCAGGAGAAGCTTGTTACCATGTGATTTAATTTAAAATAGATGGTCAGCCGAGGCCAAGCACACTCCTCCTGATGCCATCAATAACTGTGAAATCACTCACAGAGTGTAATAATTAAGTCATAAGTTACATAATGAAAAAACCACCAGTAATTTTTATGGGTTCTGTTTCTGGGCTTATTACTGCTGTTTTATGATGTTTTGTTCTTGTTTTTTTTAAGTCAGTGAAAAAGAAAACAAAGTTAAAGATCTACAAGTTTTTATGATGTAAATATTTAATTTAAAATAGCAAAAGAAAAATGAGGAAAAACCAGAAAATTTTCAGAAAATGGTTATATATAGGAAGAATTAACAAAAGCTGTCTTTAACAAATTAAGACCAAAATTGAAAAGGTGAAAAAAGGTCAGAAATAGACAATTGAGACAAAAGAAAATACAATTAGCAAGTAAACCTGTGGTATACTGTCTAAATTAAGGCAGTCATCAAAAGAAATGCCAACCAAAACAAGGAGGTACAATATTATGGCTACTTTGTATTTTTTTTTAAAAGACATGTAGAATATTAATACAAAGTGTAATAAAGGGTAGTAAAATGATACAAGCCTTTTAGAAAGCACTTCAACAATATGTTCCAGGCTATTTCAGTAGCTTCATTTCTAGAAATTTACCCTAAGAAAATAGTTTAAAAAAGAAAATAACTATACACACACTTATGCCCAGCTGTCCACAGCAGTGTTATTTATACCAATGAAAAATGCAAAAGCAGCATATAGATTGAGTAAAGGATGGTATTATACAGCCTTTCAAAATTAGAATTATAAAGTGATATTGTAAGTTGTTAAATGTCATTATTAAACTGTATTGAAAACACAAGGTTATTTTGCTATTCAGTCATTAGTTAAGCATCTTCTCTGATAATAGTATAATTTTATTTTGTATACTAACACTAGTACAGATGTATAATAGACACGGGGCTTCCCCAGTGGCTTCGACAGTAAGGAATCCACCTGCAAATTCAGGAGACACAGGAGGCATGGATTCAGTCCCTGAGTTGGGAAGATCCCCTGGAGAAGGAAATGGCAACCCACTCCAGTACTCATGCCTGGGAAATCCCATGGACAGAGGAGCCTGGCGGGCTACAGTCCATGGGGTCTCCAAGAGTCAGACACGACTGAGTAACAACACAAAACATGACAAACAAGTTCCTGACAAATCTTGGGTTTTACAAACTATTACGCACATGTAAAGTATAATTATAAATGACATTGTCATAATTCATTATAGCAAGGCCATAAATTTCTAAATAATAAATCTTTGATCTGTTTTAATACCATAATCTTTCTCCATTCATTATTCAAACATTGAGCCCCTCCCCCTTACATGCTAACACTGTGCCAAGACGTGTGGATTAAAAGATGGAGAAGACAAATTTCATGCTCTCATGGAGATCAGAGTCCAGTATGGAAGACAGACAAGTGTGTGTGTGTGTGTATACATAAAACTTCACCATACAGTTATATGTTGGAATAATAAAGATATGGAAGAAATGAGAAATGAAGGGCCCTAAGTGAGAAATCTGGAGAAGGAAATGGCAACGCACTCCATATTCTTGCCTGGAGAATCCCATGAACAGAGGAGCCTGGCAGGCCATGGTCCACAGGGTCGCAGAGAGTCAGACACAACTGAAGCAACTAAGCAAGCAAGTGGGAAATCAACCAATACTTTCAAAATTATATTCAAAGGACCAAAAAGGATACAGACAATTCTCAGGACAGGACAAACCTTGAGGAGATGTAAAATCCACCTACTGGTGGAAGCCGGCAGTAGGGTGACGTGAAGCCGGACTCAACGTCGCACAGACCTGAGTCTGAACCCCTCCCTGCCTCCCCAGCTGGGTGCCCTGGGGTCAGTTCCAAGTCTGACCTGTGCTTCAGACCCTCACTCAGTGAAGTCCTGAGTGACAGTTCTGCACTCCAGGTTGCACCAGGCGCCATCACACGCCCCATGACTAGAACTGTAGATAAGAAAACACTATCTCTGCCCAGTGGAACTCACAGCCCAGCCAGCAGACCAACAGAAACAGTGATGATAATTATAACAAACATTTCAGAAAGGGAAGAATAAATACTGTGCAGCAGGCACCTATCCCTAGGGGATTCAGGGTATTAGGAAAGACCTCACTGAGATCATGAACTTACTATCAGATCTGAAAGCTGAGAGAAATAAATAACTCATTTGCCCAATCCCAGAGTATAGGGACAAATGCTAGTGCTGAAACCTGCCACAAGCCATCAAGAAGCAAAATGCAACTCGACTCTACTGATTCCAGAATGACTCTTCGTAAGAGATGGGGTTCAGGGGAGGGGGAAGGAATTAACATATATTCTTTAATACATGTGTCCAGAACGCTGACCTGGTATGATTTAGTGTAACCGGCAGAGACATTACCCTGTAAAACAGGAACAGAAACATTGATGCCCATCGTCACCACTGTAACTTAACACTGTTCTGGATGCTCTGGTCAACTCAGTACTAGCATAGCTGTACCAAGCCAGCTCCTACACTGCCGAGGCGGTGTCCACGGTACAGACTATCTATAAAGCAATCAGCCATATTTAAGATTACACCCTGAGAACACTCATGCTATTTGGATTTCATCATGAATAACCCAGGAAATTTTCTATTCAAATCTGTCCACTGCAGTATTACAATCAATACAGTGGTTAAAGGAGAGAGAGAGTGAAAGAAAAGAAATAACTTACCTGTAAAAACAAAGAAGAGACAAAAATCATGAAATGTGATTAAGTCATCAAAAACCAATGTTCTAAAAACTTTTTAATGACTTGGGGTAATGCTTATGAAGTAATGCCAAGATTAAAAAAAAATAAATAACCCTCCACTCTCTCTAGAACACACTCCAGTCAGCCTTGCACCTCTGCCTGTCCACCGGGTCACAGACACTAGCAAGCTCCTGGCTGCCAGTCCCATGGCCTTCTCCCTTCTCCCCAAGAGCATCGATGGACCAATCCCTCCTCCCTCACTACCTTCTTCCCTGCCTGAGACGTCACCCCAGCAGCCTCTGCCAACCTCACTATCAACCTTCACAATCTCCCTCCGGCTCCTCTTTCCCTTTCTGATCTCTCCATGTTGACACTTCCCAGGGCTTTCTTGGTCCTTGGGCCCTTCTTCTGATGACCTCATTCAGTCATGTGGCTCTGATTTCCATTTAAACTGGGCCCTAATTTAGACCTCAGGCCCTGTCCTTCTATCTGAACTCCAGATTTCCATGTCCAACTACCTCCTCAACAGCTCCGAGTGGATGTCTAACAGATGCTCAAATTTAGCACATCTTGATTCCTGCCCGCCTCTGCTGAATGCATACAGCACAACCAGCTCCTCCTCAGCACTCACCTCATTCAAAGAAACAACAATAGAGGGAGGTGATATCCACTGTAGAGGAAGGTGATGTATGTATAATTATGACTGATTTGTGTTGTTGCATGCCAGAAACCAACACAACGCTGTAAAACTGCTTTCCTCCAACTAAAAATAAATCCAAAAAAAATCATGTACCAATCTAAATGGGAAAAGAATTTTTAAAAGAATAGATACATGTATGTGTACAACCGAATCATCTTGCTGTACACCTGAAACTATCACAACATTGTTAATCAACTACCCCAAAACAAAAGAAAACCAAAAAAGGGCACCGCCATTTGCCAAGTACATTAGTTTTCTAGGGCTGCTGCAATGAAGCACGACAAACTACATGTTTTAGACAACACAGAGGCACTGGTCAGAAGTCTGAAATCGAGCTGTTGGAGGCGCTGGTCCTTTCCGAGGGCTGTCTGGTTGCTTTCTCCCAGCTTCTAGTGGCCTTGGGCATCCCCGGCTCCCAGAAGCTGTTTTCGCACGTCTTCCTTCAATGCATGTCTCACCACCTGCCCTCAAACCCTTCTCCCAGCCACCTTGTCCCCTGCAATCTATTCTCACCAGGGCAACCAGAGGAATCCTGTAGAATCAAGTCAGATCACATCCCTCCTCTGCTCCAAACCCTCCAAAGGCTTCCATCTCACTCAGTGAAATGCAAAGCTTTTATTTTCACAGTCACTTCCTCACCTTGCGCACCATACTCCTGTCACACTGGCTTCCTTGCTCGCCCCTGGGCAGACAGTACCTGCTCCCACAACAGGGCCCTTGCATCCGCCTGTAACATGCTTCCCCAGATATTCACGGGCTCCCTTTCTCACATCACTCAGCCTCCCTATGACTATCTGCCCCAAACAACAGTGTATAGGCCTCGATTAGTCTGCTTCATTTTTCTTCAAAGCACTTATCCCTAAGCCTATATTATTTATCTATTCACTGTTTCCCACTAAAATATCAGCTCCACAGGGAAGAAGACTATTTCGGTAGCTGCTTTTTCCCTTGGACCTAAAATAATGTCTGACTCAAAGAAGATAATAACTTAATCTCTGGTCTAACTCAAAGAAGATAATAACTAACTGCAGAATGAATGAACATGTGAAGGCAGGCTGGAAGAAAAATAGATTTAAATGCTAACATGAATTACAATCCTAGGAGTGGTAAAATTGTAAGTGATTACTTATACCATATTATACTTTCCGTATTTGCTACAATGGCCTTCACAGCATGGCAAATATCAATACTTTATCAAGAAAAAAATGTTAATTCACTTAATGGCTAATTTAAACATACTTACATTTTTAAGGGGTATAAATCCTACAATCTAAACAATCCATGAGATGGAGTACCATATACTAGATTTTATGGTAACTGTATGATATTGAAACATACATTATTTTTACTTTGAAACTTATTCTTAACAAACTTGGTAATGATTGGGTAATATGTCTAGCATTATTATTTACATGTTTAACCTGTTTGAAAAGCTTTTTATTTTCATCAACCAAAAATGCTGAGAGGCTTTTTTGAAAATCAGAGAAATAAAAAACCAAGATTTATAAGGCCTAAACGACTGCCAACTTGAGAATCATGTATCTGAAATTTGGATTAAAATAAAGGTAAAAAAGACTAAGACAGAAAACATAACTTTACTCTGATTAGGAAGCTAGAAGTAAAGAGCCCACTAAAGTCAGGCAGCCCATACCAAGCCCAGTTCAGACAGTGGCTAGCTGTGTGCCCCTGAGTATATTTTCATTACCTTTTTTTGCACCTCAGTTTTCCCATCTGTAAAATGGGAGTGATTTTTTTTTTTTAAGAGGGTTTCTGATGGATTAACTAAACGCATACACACAAAGCACCGGGACGGGGCCTGCTTTAGAGGAGCATCTGACAGGTGTCCGCTACTATTATTATTCTGCGCATCAAATTCATCCCACACATGCCCCAAAACAGCCTTTAAGGAAGCTTCTGAAAAGCAGGTCACATCTATATCTGGGAGAGAATTTTACTTCTGCCATTGGAATTTTAAATTTATGCAAGACAGCCTTTCACACTGAATCAAACAAAATTAGGTACCTTTTCCCCCTGTCTTTCCCACATTTAATCACCCAGAATAAAGCTGGGGGAGGCAAAAAGTGATAGAGCATCAATCTAAAATAAAATACTACATGGTTGTTACCATTCTCAAGACTCATATTTCCAAACAAATTTTCTTACCTGAAGAAAGAATAATAGCTACATAAGTGAGACAGAGCCTTTAAAAATTACTATTTATTTTGACAGCATTCCTTTAGGTAAATTAAGAGTATTATGTGACCAAGGATGCGAACATCCTGGAAGAGATACAATCCAGGCCATGCCAAAGGCTCTCCTTGCTAAAATAAAAACACTTGTAAATGTCACCGATGCCTGAGCATCACTGTAGAACACAAACATTCAGTGGACTGTGGACACGGCCCCAGCTACAGGGATCACAATGATTAGGCTCTAAAACCCCAAATGGGAGCAACAGTTGACGCCTCACTGTGAAATACCAGGCCATGCCTCTAAATGGAAGGAAGAAGCAAAGCAGATGAGGCTATTTGCAAACACTTAGCCCTATGGCTACTAGCTCTATTGTGAAACGTGATACAACCATTTTCAGAATTGAAGCTAAAACAGAGCTATGGACATCAAGGACCCATCAGCAAGCAGTTGAAAGGAACAAGCAAAGCTCTGTTCTCAATACACAAAATTAAAATTGTTTAAATAGCATTTCTCATTTCCGACATCCTTCAGAATAGAGCGATTATTTTAGTAAATGTTGTGAATATAAAATGCTCCTTTTAGTGATATACTGGGCCTACCTTCCACATGCATTTAAATTGTTTTGTTTTTTTTTAACTGAATCGCTGTAAGTAGCTTCCTTAACAGCTGATCATCTCAGAACTGAAATGTATAATCAGCAAACAAAGAGAAATTTACATAATTATTAGGACAGAAATCAACAAGAATGATCTTTCTGTTAAAGCAGTCAACTTTAAAATAAACCATTTCCATCTAAAACACAATGCCAAAAATGTTAAATAATGGATGATGTTCATAGGGTGTTACTCTTCCCAACTTCTTAATGTTTTGTATTTTCCAAGAAAATAAACCATAAATTTAAAAACCATAAAATAAGTTTTCTAAGACTTAATCCAAGTAATTATTTTTATGTTTCAAAATATGCCATGAAATCCAACTTATTTTAGTAGTAATTTTATTTGTTTCTGTTTTCTTACAAAGTAGAATCACTAAATTTCCTGCTAGTCAATTCTGAAAAAAACATAATTAAGAGAAAAAAATAAAGAAACTTTACACAATTCTGGAAGTAGAGATTTTAATCTCAAAGTGTGAAAAACACAATCACGAATGTCTTCACAACTGCCCATTGAACAGACTGATTATACAGTCACTATTCTCAAGCCACAATCCCCTAAAGATCATGTATTCCTAGTACCCATTTTTATTCTTAGACTTCTTCCCGTTGTCATCACCAGTTCATACCACAATTAAGGGTAGGCTTCTGTGGAGTTAGAATGAGAAAGAGAAAGTGCTTGTGTTCTACAGTGATGCTCAGGCATCAGTGACATTTACAAGTGTTTTTCGGTGATAGATACTTTCTAAAAATAGTCCCAAATCTTTTCCTTCCTATCAGCACATGCTGCTTCTCCCATGAAAAGGTGACTCTTATGTCTCTCCTTGTTGAATATGAGGCTGGGTCTATGACTTGTTATTTCAGTCACTAAGTCAAGTCCGACTCTTTGTGATCCCATGGACTGTAGCCCACCAGGCTCCTCTGTCCGTGGGTTTCCCAGGCAAGGATAATGGAATGGGGTGCTCTTTCCTCCTCCAGGAAATCTTCCCGAGCCAGGGATCGAACATGAGTCTCCGGCATTGCAGACGGATTCTTGGCAGCTGAGCCACCTGGGAAGCCGGGGTCTATAACTATTCTACCAAAAAATGCAGACGTGCCCTACTGAGAACCTCCCAGCCCAGGCTTGAAAAGGCCCGCAAGCAATACTTCCTCCCTCTTGAAACCTAGCTGCCATGTCATGGGGAAGCCCAAGGAACCAAGGAAAGAGGCCCACATGGAAGAGAACTGAGGCTCTCAACCAACAGCCCCTGCTAAGCTGTCAACCAACAGCCAGCGTCATCTTGCCAGCCGTGGGAGTGTTCCAGCTGATGCCATGTGGTATGGAGACAGGCTGTCCCTACTGAGCCCTGCCAAATTGCAAAATCATGAGTAAATAAATGATGATGTTTGTTTTAAGCCACTGAGTATTAGGATATTTTGTCTCAGAGGCATAGATAGAAATAGAAACAATCTTCCTGAAGAAGAGTCATTATCTCTCATCCCAGGGCTTCTGCTAATTCTATCATGCTAAATTATCCTGCATTAAGCACTTTAAATCTGTGGTTGTGTAATCAAGTCTTCAAAATAAAAATGAGCATAGTTGTGACTAACAGCCTCCTGAAGCCTATGAGGAAGGGAGAAGACCCAGCACAGGCCTCTGCATCTATGCATTCCCAAGTACTGAAGATGATCAAAGACAACCAAGGCTTTCTCCAGTGACTTCCTGGCAAAGTTACCAGTGCAGAAAAACACTCATCTTTGATAACTGTAGCCACAACTGAATACTATTCTACAAATTTTATGTTATACTTTACCACAATATTTAAAATAATGTAATGCACACACACACACACACACACAAAACACTGTATACTTGTAAGTGGGAGAATTAGATGATATGTGAATTAAATCTCAATACAGCACTTCCATACAGTCCTCCACACGGTAAACAGTCCAGCTCATCTTTGACCAGCTCTATCTCAAAAAGGTTTTTGTGTGTTAAAATGTGCCTGCGCACAGCTTTCATTCATCAACTCCCCTTTCCACAGTATTGAAGAAAGCTCCACCGTTCCACCTGTGACTTTTCTTCTCCTGAATCAAGCTACCCATCCCCGCAGCTCCTCATGTCGGCTCTGTGTTCCCTCCATCATCCAGCTGCACAATTCTGAGTACATTACAGCAGCTCCTGGTACTGCAGAAGAGCATGCACTTTGGAGTCAAAACGCCTAGGTTTAAATCTGAGTTCCATCACTTACTAGCCACGAGAAGCTTCAATTTCAACATGTGTAAAATGCAGATGGGGAAAGAAGTCTCATCTTTGGGAAGGAGTGAGACAGGGATTGAAGGCAGGGCCTGAGATGACAATCACCTGAACTCAAAAACGACGCTTGCAAATTTACTTAGTATGGTCAACATACTGTTTCTCAGTATGTCTTTCTGCATTTAACAAGCCACCATTTCTTTGTTTAAACACACCCTCTCCCCTTCTGCCAAGCACGTGTAGTTAATTCAAGCTCATTAAATGCACGAATGATGCAACTTCATAGAATAGACCCAACCTCAACATTAAGCAAGCAGCAACAGGGTCTGGAACCCAGGAAGCCCACCAAAACGACTAGCTTTTATTATTCTATTGCAATTCTGGGCTTCCCTGGTGGTTCAGCAGTAAAGAATTCACCTACCAATGAAGACGAGGATTCGATCCCTGGGGCGGGAAGATCCCCTGGAGAAGGAAATGGAAACCCACTCCCCATATTCTTGGCTGGAGAACCCCATGAACAGAGGAGTCTGGTGGGCTACAGTCCGTGAGGTCGCAGAGTTGGACACGACTGAGCAACTAACACACACCAGTATTCTTGCCTGGGAAATTCCACGGACAGAGAAGCCTGGTGGGCTACAGTCATTGGGTCACAAGAGAGTCAGACACAACTTAGTGACTAAACAACTGCAATTCCAGGAGGGAATGACAAAATCTAATGTGATGTCTCCAGAGTGGTCAGCCCAGCTGGCGTTGGGTGGGGCAGAGTGGGACAGTGCTGGGAATGGTTTTTTTTAATGTCATGGCAGAACCTCATTTTATGATTTTGATTATTTGTACTTCGTCCAGTTGGCAGAACATCCACCTCCAAGAGCACTGGAGAAGAGACTCAGTCCCCCACTTCCAGGACCCGGTGCCCATCTGACCTGCAGGCACTCACGCTGATTCTCAGCCCCCAACCCAGCCTCACAGGCAGAGAAGGAAAGTGTGGTTTTTGCCTGACCCCACCCCACTGAGGAGAAGGCAATGGCACCCAACTCTAGTACTCTTGCCTAGAAAATCCCATGGACAGAGGAGCCTGGTAGGCTGCAGTCCATGGGGTCGCGAAGAGTCAGACATGACTGAGCTTTTCACTTTCATGCCTTGGAGAAGGAAATGGCAACCCACTCCAGTGTTCTTACCTGGAGAATCCCAGGGACGGGGGAGCCTGGTGGGCTGCCATCTTTGGGGTCACACAGAGTCGGACACGACTGAAGTGACTTAGCAGCACCCCACCGAACATTAAACACACATTTTCCTTTCACCATCCCACAGAGGTCCACCCGATTACCTGCACAAATGTAATTACCTTCTCAACTAAACTTCTGCACTTGTTCCAAAGGAGTGGTGGACTCACCCAGGTGTACTGCTGAAAACTGAAATACTTTCCCACAACAGGGGTGAACCACTACAGAGGTCAAAATGCTCAAGGGTTATTTTTTAGTGTCACAATAATGACAGTCATCTGCCTGATCAAAACGTTCGATTGCAGGGAGAGTCCAGGCAGATTAACTCCCCCAGAGGCCAGTGATGACCACCAGGCCAGGCAGCAAGGTCCTTGATCTCATGTCTACCTGGCTACTGGGAGGATCTCTCTCTCTGCCTCGCCACCATGCCCAGCTCAATGCGAGAATGTGGAGCAGTAAGGAGGGGAGCCCTTACAAAGATCATTTAATGCAGGATACTTCTGTCCTATAACATTTCAGGGAGGAGAAATTATTGCCTTTCTGATAACCAGTGTTTGGTGATGGCTTGCCACTCTCTCGCCTGATCAAGCCCTGGGCCACAAGAAGCCACTGACAGATCTCTGTCACCGGCACAACCCTCCGCCAGGGTCCGTGTGATGAGTGACAAGGGGAATATACCACAAAGCTGGTTCTGGCAGAACCACGTGGTAAACGGTTGTCAGCCTGGCAAGTGAGCCCAGCAGAATCTACTGAGAACACAGAGGACCGAGCCATAATCTGAATATACAGAGTTCTTTATGCCCTGTACCTTTTACCCCTCAAGCAAGACATTTTCTCTTACCATCCTTCCTAACACCCAAAGAAGGATAAAATCTCTCTAGTAGGAAAACTGGGCCCCAGGTGCATCAGCATTATTTAATCTCAAGGCAGAGGTTCTAAGTGTGGTCCCTGGAACAGCAGCATCACCTGGGATCTTACCAGGCATGCAGGTTCTAGTGTCTTGCCTCAGCCATGTGGAGTCCAGCAATCTGTGCTTTAACAAGCACTCTGGATGACTTTGATCCATGAAGAACTTTGCCAGCTACAGTCGGATTTGCGAGTTACTGTCTTAAGGTACTAAGAATCTATGCAAAGGGGATTTCTGGGGTGACCAGCATTCATTAGCCGCAAAGTAGTCTGGGACTTGGGACAAAAGGCAGAGTCAGGCTGTCCAATAACATGAGTGGAGTCAGGGTCACTCAGGATCATAAGCACCATGGGCAGGTCAGGGACTAACTGTCCAAGTAACAGAAAGGATGGGTGATCTGCCCTGAAGTATGGCTTGAAAGGTAAGACACTGCCAACTTCAGGGACATCCTACACCTCACTGGACAGCCATGACTCGTTTTCAACATCTTATAAAAAATGAAATCCTGACTTTCCTGGTGGCACAATGGATAGGAATCCGACTGCCAATACAGGCGACACAAGCTCGATCCCTGGTCCAAGAATATTGCATATGTCTCAGAGCAGCTAAGCCCGTGTGCCACTACTACTGAAGCCTGCACGCCTGGAGTCCGTGCTCCACAAGAGAAGCCACTGCAATGAGCAGCCCACACGACCCAACAAAGAGTCGTTCTTTGTTCCCACTTGCCACAACCAGAGAAAGCCTACACCAAGCAACGAAGACCCAGCACAGCCAAAAATGAAATAGATAAGTAAGTCAAAATTATTAAAAAAAAAATGAAATCTTCTCTTCAAAGGCAGTTTTACACTGAAGCTTAATATACGAGACTGACAAGCACCCTCCCCACCTGCTTTTCCTCTTAGCTCTCCCCCTTTGTAGCCCCTGATACACTTCAGTGGAATCTTGAGGGTTTCTGAGAGCACAGGTTGAAAAACATGGGCTGCTTCCGGAGCCCCACCAGACCTACTGAACTAGAAGAGCTGGGGATGGGGCCTCGGGACCTATCTTTTTCTTCAGGTAATCCTGATGATCAGCCAGCTCAGAGCCACTAAGCAATGCTTGTCTCAGAATAGAGCCTAGCCTTGTATATCATCTGCGGGAGCCTGTTAACCCTGCACACTCCTGGGCCCTCCCCAAGCCCTACTGAGGCTGGATCTCCAGAGCAGAGCCCAGAATCTACAATGGAAGGTGGTTCTCACGTGCATCTGGTACACGCAGTCTTGTGGTATGCTGACTTCACCCCCCTCAATCTCTCACCCTCTCACCTGAAAATATAAAGAGAATTCATCCCTCCTGGCTAGTTCCTGAGCCTTCACTCGTAGAGCCTGGGTGTCAAGTCACCCTCTGAGACACTGGAGGAGCAGGAAGGAGGCATGTCTTGGAGCCTGGACTCCTTTTCAGTCTCAACCCTTAACACAGGAGAACAGGATCGCTGACATCCAAGCACCAACACTTGGGCCAGTGGGTCTCAGCGTGGTTTGCAAGATTAGAATCACACGACAAACGTTAAAAACAAGGCGTCCAGGTGCCACCCTCCCCGCCCCTCACAGATTCTGCCTTAATTGCCTTGGGTGGGGGCATGGCATTGACATTTTTTAAAGACCTCTTGGGTTAAAATGCACAGCCTAGTGCAGACGTGTGCAAACGTGAGCGTGCACAGATGCTGTTACAGTGAAGATTCTGATTCGGGGGGTAGAGGTGGGGCCCACGGCCTGCGTTTCCAACAGCCTCCCGGGTACTGATGCTCGGATCACATCTGGGGCAGCCAGGATCTCATGGTTCTCAAACTTCTGAATCATCTGGAGGGCTTGTTAAAATGCAGATGGCTGGGCCCACCCCGACAGTTCCCAATTCAATATGCCTGCAGCGGGACACTAAAATTTGCATTTCTAACAACTTCTCAGGGGAGCTCAAGTTGAGGACCCAGTGACCACACTCTAAGAATTAAAAAGGCCATGGTTTTCAAACATTAATGTACATTAGAACAGCTTGGGAGTGTTCTGAAACAGAGGTGAGCAGGCTTAGTCCAGATGATTCCCATGCCTGGAGAGGAGCCCAAGAATTACAGCTCCACAAATTCCTGGGGATAGTGAAGGACAGGGAAGCCTGGTGTGCTGCAGTCCATGGGGTGGCGCACTGAAGGCTGGGAACGAATGCTTGCTTAAGGGAGGAATTGTCATTCCAACATCAACTGTCTTTAATCCTACTGCAGAAACTGCAGTCACCAGACACAAGTTGGTGACTAAACAACAACAAAGCTTCTCAAGGGACTCACACGGTCTTCTAGGCCAGGGACCTCATTCAGGTCTAGAATTTGCATCCTACCAATGCAATGACGTATCTGGTACTAACAGCAAGCTTTACTGGAAAGAGAGGCTGAACATCATAAATGTCCTTTATAAAGTGCCACCACACTGCATATGTAAGACACTCTCATAAAGCAGGCCCAACCTAAGGAAAAAGAGAACGCCACTTGGAACTAGACAAGTTCCAAATCACTGCTGGGCTTCCTGGAAGCCTTGTCTCTAGGGCTCCAAACCTAACCTACAAGGTTAGAAGAGAAAGACGACGCCACAGAAACTTTGCTCTGAACAACACCTATACGCACAAGGGAAAGCAAATAGCAGGTGGTTAATCAGATAGGTGTAGACTCAGGTTCGGACTCCAGCCAATCTCTAAAGTGGGGGAAATGATATCTCACTTGGAGGTTGTTGAGAGGACGTAATAAGGAAATAACGTATGTAAGGTACTTAGCACAGGACTGTCACTCAGTAAAATCATGAATATATGACACTCTGACAGCAGAGCCATAAAATCGTGGAACTGGAAGGGACCTTAATGTTTAGCCTTCAGCCGATAAAAGAAACCCAAAGACCAGGAGGACAGCAGTATCCTGGATACTGCGGTATCCCAAGCAGTATCCCAAGCCCACCCCAACCTTCTGGATCAGAACCTGCATTTTAACATGACCTCAAGAACATTCCTACACACATTAGTTTGAGAACCACTACCCAACAATAACCCCACCAGCGAGGGAGTATGTCAGTGGTTCTGAACCCTGCCAAGTTGTAATCATCTGGAGGCTTTAAAAAAAAGTTACTCATGCAAAGTCAAATCCCCAGCAAGTCTAATTCAACTGGTTTGGGAGGTATCCTGAGAACTGAGGTTTTTTTTTTTTTTAATCTTAAGGCAGCTAAAGGTTGAGAATCACTAGTACAGAATAAGGGTGCAGAGGAACTTCTGTGGCAGTCCAGTGGTTAAGACTCTACACTTCCAATGCAGGCGCTGAGAGTTTGATCCTCTGGTTGGGGAACTAGGATCCCACATGCCATGTGGCGTGGCAAAAAAAAAAAAAAAAAAATTAATTTTTTTCTAATTTTTAAATTATTTTTTAAAATTATACCTTAATAAAAAAATACATTGTACAAAATACATTAAAAAAAAATATGTGTGCAGGCTCTGCAGTCAAAGGGATAAGTTTAATCCTGCTTATACCACTCACTGGCTGTGACACCTGGGGCAGGTTACTTACTCCCTTTGGTACTTCAGTCTCCTTGTCTTAAAATCAGCATAATAATGGTTGCTGTTGTCACTGCTGTTTAGTCACTAAGTGGTTTCAACTCTTTTGCAACCCCATGGACTTTGTAGCCCACCAAGCTTCTCTGTTCATGGGATTTCCCAGGCTAGGATACTGGAGTGGGTTGCCATTTCCTTCTCTGGGGAGACTTCCCGACCCAGGGATCGAACCCACGTCTCCTGTCTGGCAAGTGGATTCTCTACCACTGAGCCACCAGGGAAGCCCTAATAATAATGGTGCCCAATCTCATAAAGATACTTAGAAGACAAAAGGAGACGTAATCCCTGAAAACGCACAAAACTGTGCCAGGCACAGAGTCTGTCCTTGTTAACAAGCACTGACTAGTGCTCACCTGAGCAGGGGGATATTTAGCTTCTACGTAAAGGCCTCCAGGGATAAGGAGTTCAGGCTTCACACTTTAGCACCTTCCTCTGTGGGATGCTTACCAGAAAGTTCTAACTATGAGGGCATTGTAATAATCACTCGGGTTGGCCTTTCCAACAATCCAGCTCTAACCTCTGTAGTGGGCTACGCCCTGACACACACGCACACTCCTGGGTGAAGACCCCTTCTGTCTGGGCCATCGCTGTGAATGCAGCCCAGACGTCCTGGCCTGGGATGAATGCACCCCTTCAGGCAGCAGGAACACCCAGCATCCACCCCCAGGCTCTGCCTCAACCGAGCTGTGTGACTCTGGACGGGCCACAGCACCCCAGGCCTTGGCTTCCTCACCCCCTACACAAAGGGTCAGGCCAGGCAGTCCCACGTGCCCCCAGCATCATCCACTTGGGTTCCCTGGGCTCACAGTGCCAGAAAGGGGCACTCACAAAGGACTGGGTTGGGTTTTCCCTCACCACAGTCTTCCACAGTACAAAAAAGGCAGCCCACTGCCCACCCAGCAGAGACGTGTGATGGACGCTTCTGCAGACTCTTAGCGACTCCCCTGCACACTCAGACTGAACAATAGGCTTTCTCTGAAAGTCTCCTAAATATAGACACATTCTCCGGGTGAGCAGAGGATTTCCTGAAGGGTTTTTCTGGGGCAACAGACCTAAATAATAGATGGGTGTTTGGTTTGTACTTGTATATATGAGTGTGAGTGAGTGTGTATGTGTGAGTGTATATAAAAACAATCTGGCGATTGTGTTGGGTTTTTTCCCTGAGAACACTAAGACACCAGGAATCATTAGTCAGGCTGTCTCAGCCAATTTTCCTTTCACTGCGTCTCTTGAGTTCAAACCTTTCTTTGCTTTTAAACGAGCCCCTTTTCAGTTCTGGCTCCTCCTGCAGCACTTTCAAGGCTGGCTTGCGGCTCCTGCAACTGGGGGGTCCCACCTACCTGCCCATGTCCCCTCTTTCTCCTGCCCCAAACATTAAACCTAACTCTATCTCCTTGAGCAATGTCCCTGGCCCTCTTTTCCATCCCCACGGCCACCACTGTCATATATACACCTTCCTTTCTCTTCTAGAGCTCCACCTCTGAAGTGGTTTGTTTTTCTCTATAAATCGCCCTGCATCCCCACAGCAGGATTGGCTCCTGCCCCTCCCAGGCTTCTCTGAACCTATCAAACACAAGAACATAACAACTGTTGTTTACCAAGCCTCTGCTTCCTGCCAGTCATGGCACTGGCGTTTTCACTCACCCACCCTACAATCCTTACAATATGAATGGATCTATATTTTCGGACCAGGAAGCTGAGGCTCCGTGACAACACCTGTATTCCTGTATTCCAATCTAGTGGAATCGTGGCTCTACTGGACTAATGACTGGGGAGCGGGGGTGGAATCCGCCTCTCAGAGCCTACCACGTGGTCCTTCCACCTGCCCTTCCTCCACAGGGCTTCCCAGGTGGCTCAGACAGTAAAGAATCTGCCTGCAGTGTAGGAGACCCAAGTTTGATTCCTGGGTTGGGAAGATCCCCTGGAGAAGGAAATGACAACCCACTCCAATATTCTTGCCTGGAGAATTCCATGGACAGAGAGCCTGGCGGGCTACAGTCCATGGGGTCACAAAGAGTCAGGCACAACTGAGCGACTAACACTTTCTTTTTAACTTCCTCCACAAGCATTCTGTAAGCTGAGTAAACCCCCACCTTATGGACACAACTCATGCTTCCACCCCCAGGCTTGGCTCACCCTGTTCTCTCTGCCAAGAATGCCCTTCTCCCAGTCTCAGCCTGCAGAAGCATCCTACCCACCGAACTCAGCTCCCTCCATGTGTTGCTCTGCAACTTCTCAAATGTACTGCGTTTGATACACATCTCTCTCCTTTGGATCCCATGGCCCTTGACTTCCCTCTTAAACCAATCCATGTGCTTTCCGATCCATTTCACACTGCAGCATACTCTTGGGTGGCAAGAACCAACTCATCTTTGTATCCCCACAAGTTCCACCCTAGCACTGAGACGGTCTCGCGTATAACTGATCCTCAACAAATACTTGCTGAATTGGGCAACTGTTGTAAGATGCTATCAAGGAGAAGCATGCTGAGAAAACGCAAGAATCAGAAATCACATGTCATCTTCCTCCTTATGTCCCTGAGGACTCCTTTTGTCCCCTACAAGTAGTGACTACCAGTATTAGGAAATGAATGAAAATTTCACTATTTAAATGAAAGTTATTTAAGACTACCAATATTAGGAAATGAATGAAAAGTATTTAAGCATATTTAAGCTCTACAAAGTCAATTTTTCACAAATAAATTGTTAAAGAAAAATAAAAACCTGGTCATGAAGAAGTGAGCTTTGTGTCTCTAGAAGGATTCAAGCAGTGGCTAAGTGTCCTGGGGCAGAGGTGCCTGGAGGATTCCTGGACTGGAGTGGGGACAGCGTAGATGGCTGGCTTCCTAGATCATTTGCAAATAGGATTTCAGCCACCCCCTTCCTGCTGTCAGCACACCCACTGAAGATGACAGGCATTTTCTGTCATATATCACAATTGAAAACAGTTTCCTGAAATCCTACCCAATGTCATTCTGCCAAGCATCAATGTGTCACTGAAGTTGTACAACAATTAAAAATAAGTCAAAGCAGTCAGTGAGTTCATCCTCTGATCCCAAACCCTCATTTTTAACATGAAAATCTATGTGTGACTTTTATATACTTTCCAAACCCACCAATGGAGAAGGCAATGGCACCCCACTCCAGTACTCTTGACTGGAAAATCCCATGGACGGAGGAGCCCGGTGGGCTCCAGTCCACGGGGTTGCACAGAGTCAGGCACGACTGAGCAATTTCACTTTCACTTTTCACTTTCATGCATTGGAAAAGGAAATGGCAACCCACTCCAGTGTTCTTGCCTGGAGAATCCCAGGGACGGGGAAGCCTGGTGGGCTGCTGTCTATGCGGTCGCACAGAGTCGGACACGACTGAAGCGACTTAGCAATAGCAGTAAACCCACCAAAAGCCAGCTTAATATTTAGATACTTCAAGGTGACTTAAATTCTCTATGTGTGTGCCAAGTCACTTCAGTCATGTTTGACTCTTTGCAACCCCATGGACTGTAGCCTATCTGGCTGCTCTGTCTGTGGGATTCTCCAGGCCAGAATACTAGGGTGGGTTGTCATTTCCTCCTCCAGGGGACCTTCCCAACCCAGGGATCGAACCCAAGTCTCTTATGTCTCCTGCATTGGCAGGCGGGTTCTTTACCACTAACGCCACCTACAAATTCTCTATAGTTACAGGTATTTATGTGGGCAAATATTTAAAAAGAAAGATAAGCAAATATGAGATCATATTTTGTTCTGTAACTTTAAGCAACAAGTCCTGTGATGGGAGATAAAAAGCAAAATGAGGAACAAATTCAAGCAAAAGAAAATAAGCACTCTCTTCTTCTCAAGTCAAAGTTTTGTCATCACACTCTCAGAAATCTGCTATAGCCATCTTTATTAACTGCACAATCCAACTTGGAGCCAGAGGTAGAAGCTATTATAATCCTTGAAAGTAAACTGTTTATGTGTGAGTGATGGACTGTCCACCAGGAGCAACGAACAAATGCCAGGGCTTCCCAAGAGAAAGGATGCTCCTTGACCACCTTACAGTTAAAGAGGTGACTAATCTCTTCATGGAAAGCTCTGACACGCACCTTCCTTTATGTGGCACCCAAAAGCTTAGTTAATTTGTCTCAGATGAAAATGCTGCACAGACAGGTAGAATCCTAATACTAAACTGAGTCATAAAAATGACTAATGAAATGTAGGACTTCTCCCCACACAGCTGCTTTGCAGGACTGTGCTATGAATCAGACGAGGTAATCTGAAGATCGCTCCCCCACACACATTCATTTATTTAGCAGATTATAAAACAGTCATCAAAGAAGGTATTCAAGAAACCTAGATGAAAAGCATGAAAATGTGGTTAGTGACCCAGACACCAGTCTTCATGTAAACAATACAAGCAAATAGTAAAGAATAATATGACTTCAAACCAACAGTGTTAAGCTTTGGGAAACTCACACCATGTGTTTCTAATTGAAATTCTTTAAATGGAACTCCATTAGAATTTTATGGAAAAGTTACTCAAACTAAACTTACACTAAAAAAAAAAAAAGTTTAATCTCCTCTATACTTTGTCTCCATAGACCTGATAAAAATAGTCATCACTGAGCTGAAATTTAAATGTGAGTTCTAGAAGCACTCCAGGCTGGCAGAACACCCAGCGATCATGATAATTCCCGGCAGATACAAGAGACCGTAAATTAATTGGCCTGAAACCTTTGCAAACTGCAGAGGCACAGAGTATCAGTGTGCACAGTAAGCATTGGATCCAGAAAGCAGCTCTCCAAATGGTAAAATGCAGAACTTACTCCTGGTTATTACTATTCTTCCTTGGAAATTAACAACAGCTAACACTTAACCTACCCCTAGGTAAATGTGTTTTAACAAGGGTTCCCACATTTTCATTTTGCCCTGAGCCCTGCAGATGATGTAGCTCATCTGGTCTTGACATGACCATTCAATTCCTCAGATCCAGTGAGACCTAAAGTCAGCATCAACCTTTAGGCTTCCAAGTTACCTGGCTAAGAAAAAAACAAAAAACAGCTTCTCTTCCTCCAGCTAGTCTATGTAACTTCCACTTAACAATCACAGGGTCCTACTTAACTCTGCCTCAACGTTCATCCCCATCTCCCACCGCACCTGCAGACACCCGCTGCACTTGACTCTAGCTTCCTCTGCATCATCCTCCAGTCAATTTACATCCTCACCGACACCTTCCCAAAAGTCCTAGCTGATCCACTACCCTGGCAGCTAAGAGTCTAGACTTCCCTAAGAAACATGAAAAAATCAAAGTCAGTCTTCTATGCTTATAAAACTTAATTGTGTCAACAGGGTCAGGGATTCATCCATTCATTCAAAAATATTTTTGAGTATCTACCATGTACTAGGCACAGGAAAGATACAAGAAATCTTCTGGCACCTGCAGTTGACAGAAGAAACACCCTTAGAAAGCTTCACATTACCTATGGTCTTCCTTCAGGAACAGACAGAGAAGCTTAAAGGTGTGGGAAGTGGAAAAAGCTGATCAGAAGCCAGATAAAGAAGGGGTGGAAAAAATAACTTGGATCTTCTTTGTGGTTTCCAGAAGAAACAAAGATGTGCCCCCTAGAGGTTTAGACAGGGTGAATCCATCCCCAATATCCTGATTCTCACCCCTCAATGTCCCCAGACCCGCCTGCAAGACCCCTGCCAAGCCCACTCCACAGGTGCTGCTGAGCTAAAGTATGCCAGAGAAACTTCTCCCGTTTTAAAAAACCATCAGGAATGAAGATTCCACAAGGTCACACAAGATCAGAGAAGCCCTTCAAAGCCATGCGTTTTACCACCAAGTTGAGTGATGAGAACACATCAGGAGAGATGAAAGGGGAACCTGAAATGTATTCAGATCTGAAAAGAGACGGCCAAAAGCACTCATTGTATCAGCAGTAGAATGAGATGATCACGGGAATGAAGCAGAAGCTGACAGTCTTGTGCTTGTCCAGGTACACACTGGACAGAAGATACATACTGGTCCTCTAGGAACTGAGGAACTCAGAGCTGTGGGTGAGGCCACCCTGTCACTGACACCACCTTCTAGCATAGTAGGTACCTTCTGTAAACAGCATCTTTGGAAAGGGTCCTTGGAGGACCTCACTTGAGAGTCCTCAGTTAAAAGCTAAAAACATAACAAATGAAAGCTGTTGTCTTCATTACCCACAAGTCCCCCTCAATAAGAAAAAAAACACCATATGACAAATGGCTTAGAAGAAAATTACTCAGGACTATTTTGACAATCCAGCTTTATAACTCCGTGATCCACATAGGATTTGAATGAAAGGATTATCAGAGGATGTTTCCGAGCCCTCGTGATTTGTAATTTTATTGTTCTTAAAGTAAAATTCAATGCTGCCCACTTTGGCCATAGAGCTTACCCCTTTAATCTACAAGGATGCCTTATTCATCTGCTGCAATGGTAGATTCTTCCTCTTTAATAAGACTTGTGGTTAAAGCAAATCCAAACCCTCCAAATGGGAGAATCCCTTTTCCAGCCAAACTATAAAGTCAGCACCATCCATTAATGGAATGAGAGTTTTCCCACCAGACTCTCCGAGTCCAAATTCTATCCTCAAAAGCCATTTCAAACAATTCCTATTCTAATACCTCGCCAAAGGAGAGCAAGTCCTTCCTTCAAAGTGTCACTACTCCAGACTAGGAGCTACTTGGAGATACAACCAGGCTTTACTCATGTTTGCATTTCTAGTACTGGAAAGAGAATGGCTCACGGACTGTGTTCACCAGGTGCTCCTCTGATGAATGAATGAGCCTTGGGGCTGGGCTGCTCTTCTGGCATCTGCACATTCTTCCTTATCGTGCCTAACAAAGTATCACCGTTTCAAAAGCTAAGAACCATATACATTTATTATCTCACAGTTTCTATAAGTGAGCAGTCTGAGCACAAATCAACCAGCTCTTGCGCTTCAGGGTTTCACAAGGCTATAATCAAGGTGTCAGTGGGGCTGCAGTCTCATCTGAGGTTCAAGTGGGAAAGAATCTACTTCCAAGATCATTCAGGTTGTTGGCAGACTTCATTTCCTTGTGGCTGTCAGACTGAACACCCCAGCTGCATACTGGTTACCAGCTAAGGACAGCCCACAGCTTCCTGCCACATGGTCCTCTGCATAGGCAAGCCACAAGCCCAATAGGGCAGCCCACTTTTTCCCAGCCAGCAGGAAGTCTCTCACTCCAGTCCACTAAGACAGAATCACACATAACATAATCAAGGAAATGACACTCTATCACTTTTGACATACTGTACTGACCTGAAGCAAGTCACAGGTTCCTCCCACACTCAAGAGCAGGGACTTCACCCACAGGGGCTACCTTACAGTGTGCAGCCACAGTCCTGGTGCCGTGGGTGTCTTGGCCTCCTCCACTGGCCGTCAGCTCCGCAGAGCAGGGTCTTAGCCATCTGTACAATGCCTTCTATATAGTACTTTATTAAAAGTTTAGTGAATTAAAATGAAAGGCTAAGCAAGTGTAAGGTATAGGCCTCTAGGGACATTTACAGAGATATAACTCACCTATAAAAATGTTAGCAGTTTTTTTGGGGTTTTTTTGTAAAGTGTTTACCCATACTGAGACCGAAGGAATAAGAACTAATTTTTTTTAATCCATATTTTAAGCCATTCTTCAAATTTGGGTCTTTTCAAAATTTGAGCACCATTTTCCAGTATTGCAGCCTTGTCTACATAACATTTAAATTTCTGGATGCTTTAATCAAAAGTAACATATGGGTTTTCGGAAATAACTACGTTTGCATTGGGAAGCAAAGACAAAATACTTACTTTAACCAGGTGTAACTATTACCACAGTAACTGATAATTTAAATAAGATCCCCCCCCCCAAAAAAAGTATTTCTACTTGGAGAATAAACAGATATATTTTTTAAAAACCTAATTTTCCTTCCATACACAGATAAAGTATTTTTGCATCCACTATTTTGTAGGAAAAAAAGACACGTGATGGGGAAAACAGTCCCTATTTCACAGGACAAGCAAACCAACTCCGTATTCATTCTTTTTCTACAAGAGCTCCTAGTTTTATGATAGGCAATTCCTTTCCTAAACACACATCTTATAAAAGTGTGTGTCACTGCTGAAATTCTTAACAGGGCTAATTCCAAAGATCTGATGCATTCCTCCAGCAACTTCCAGGAATGAGTCAGCAGGACCCCAAGGAATGGCCGAGCAGCACTGACCTGTCCCTTTTCCATCTGAACTTCCTCATCTCCACACAAGAAGGCTTTGTCCCTGCCAACGCTGAGGGCATGTTCTGGACTAGAGCTTGTTCTTCATTTCACTTTTAAATTATCCTGGACTCGAGAAGCAGTACCTGCCTCCAAAACAAGATGTCACATTCACTTCTGTTCCTTTTATTAATTTTTTAATACCTTTCACATCATTCCTTGCCTGTGACATCTTTTATTTCAGTAGATCCACTCTAAACCCAGGCTCCTCAAGCTTCCTTGTGGATCAGCTGGCTAGGTACTTGTGAAAACGAGAGTCCTGGGTGATCCCCCTGGGGCTCCACTGTGGTGGGTCCGGGATGGGGCCCTACAACCTGCATTTCTTTTTTTTATCGGAGCATAGTTGATTTACAATGTGGTGTTACTTTCTGGTGTACACCAAAGTGATTCAGGTATATATATCTTATGTATAATATAATATAGAGAACATGTATAGAATATATATATTTTCATATTCTTTTCCACTATGGTTTATTACTAGATATTGACTATAATTCCCTGTGCCATATAGCGGAGCCTTAAAGTTCATCTATGTTATATACAGTGGTTTGTATCTGCTAATCCCAAACTCTTACTTTGTCCCTCACCCACACCCTTTCCCTTTGGTAATCATAAATTTGTTTTCTACATCTGTGAGTCTGTTTCTATTTCACCAATAAGTCATTCCCACAACCCACATTTCTTACATATTCCACGGGGGGTTGTGAGGCAAAGGGGGGCTGTGTACCCTACAAAGCTGATAAATGTAGCTTTGAAGCGTATGAAGTGTGATTTCAATACCATCCGCAGTGAAGAACAGAACTAGGAAGGCCCACAGATACAAACTCATATTCACGGAGAGGCAAAAATGCCTTTTCCAAGGCTCCTCGGTGACTGCGCAGAGCAGACTCTGTGGCAGCACGCATGGAGGCGCCTGCTCAGGCCCGAGGTTCCCGTCTGGGATGAAGCAATGGCTCCAGTCCCTTGGGCAGAGGAGAAAACCCAAGCTTCCAGTCCCCAAGGCCTGGAGCCCACAGGAGCCAGTTTCCCTG
Source organism: Bos indicus (assembly GCF_029378745.1). Taxonomy (NCBI): domain Eukaryota; kingdom Metazoa; phylum Chordata; class Mammalia; order Artiodactyla; family Bovidae; genus Bos; species Bos indicus. The sequence goes on along the minus strand of NC_091770.1, from coordinate 15,420,196 downwards.
GACTCCTCCGCACCATGGGTGATCAAGGAAAGGGTGCATGACAGAGGATCATGGAGGGGTGGGGGAGGGAGGGGACAGGGATGCAGAAAGGGAGGAGGTGGAAGTGGGTTTGGCCAGAGCAGTGGTTCTCAAACCATAGCTATACTGGCACCCCCTGGAGTGTGCATTAAAACAGAGTGCTGGGCCCCAACCTCAAAGCTTCTAATTCAGTGAGTCCAGGATGGGGCGTGGGAGTCTGCCTTTCCAACAAGTTCCTGGGTGATGCTGCTGCCCCTGATCCAGGGACCATGCTTTGAGAACCACTAGGTCTGTGATATGCCATTCAAGCAGACTATTACAGGAAGGTATGGGGCAACTGTACCAGAGAAAGGCTCTCAAACATTCAACAGTGGGCATTAAAAACTCTCATCCAGGAGGTTTGCTGTAATATACATTCCTAACAAAAGGAATGGCTGACTAACATAATCTCGATTGCCACTAAGTTAAATGAATTTCAGCTGATCTTTCCCTCAAAACAAATGTGACTTCTAATACTTATTAAGCAAGCAATTGAGGGTCTATTGTATATGCAGAAATGCTGAGGAGGCCAACTTCCCAACCGATAAAAAGTAAAACAAAAACAGGGACCCTGCCTGTCTTTTAACTTATCATCTGTATTATTTCACCTCTGATTACTGAGAAACTTTGGACTAAAAACACAACCCTTTCATTATCACAATAAGAAAGAAACAGAGCTTTCTCGAAAGAAAGGTTGTCTTTGCCTGCACTCTATCTCTAGGAGAATAAAGCAAATCAATTGTGCGTTGTGGGTAATGGAAGTAAAGTGGAGATTTAGGTACTTTTGCCTGTTTTCAAGCCAACTTCTAGGAGTTGCCCCCACCCCCCGAGACTATAAAACATTGGTAAACAGGATGATCAATGTAAAGATGTGATACACAAGATCTGTGATCCCCCAAAACTTAAGAAATACATTAAGCCTTCTCACTTTCAAGACAAGAATTATACCAACACATTACAGGAAACAATTTTCACTAACAATTGAAAAATTTTCACAAAACAGTCGTAAATCATTTTAACATCACCTTATGTTTATAGGGCTCTTTGGTGCAGTATGTTCATGAGCCTCATTTTATTTGATCTTCACTATAGAATGGGAGATGTAGCCAATGGATGCTATTAACCCCATTTACAAATAGGAACAAAATCATCTAGGTTGCCTTTGTACCTACTTCAGTTTCACCCCAAAATCTGCATGTTAGATTGGGGGGAGAAGGGGCACTGAAGAACAGAATTCAAATGCAATGCTAAAATTTTACACTCTTACTTTAATACATCCTAACTGCTCTCTGTGAATTTCCTACAATCACAGGATTGGGATTTTTATCTTTAAACTTTTTTGAAGGATTTAACATTTTATTTTTTATTTAGTATCATGTGAAGATCCCCCTAATTGTTAACATAGCAGTAACCAGAGACTTTTTTTTTTTTTGATACTCAAACTTTCATCCTAAGTCTCAGCCTCACAGCTCTGGTGAGCATGTTATCTTCTGGCAGAGCTTGGCTGAGGCATGGAAATTCAGTTGGCATGGGGCCGGTCTGGAGATCTGGGTACAATGCAGGCAGTTGGACTGTGACCATAATTTGGGTGTGATCTTGGGTACTTCACTCTTCTATACACCGCTTTTCGCATCAATACAAATTAGCAATAAAGGGGATTAAAATTTCTATTTAAAACACTATTTTTCAATTAACAATTGAATCTGCTGTACTTCTTTACACTAACAACAAAATATCAGAAAGGGAAATTAAAAAAATAATCTCTTTTAAAAGCACATAAAAAAAAATTGATCAAGAAGGTAAAAGACTTGTATGTTGAGAACTATGAAACACTGATAAAGGAAACTGAAAATCATTTAAAGAAATGGAAACATATCCCATACTCTTGGATTGGAAGATTTAACATAATCAAAATGGCCATACTGTCCAAAGCAATCTACACATTTAATTACATTAATTTAATTGCATTAATTCCTATAAAATACCCATGACATTTTTCACAGAACTAGAACAAATAATCCCACAGCTTATATGAAACCATAAAAGACCCCAAATTGCCAAAGTAATCCTGAGGAAAGAGAACAAAGCTGGAGGCACAACCCTCCCAGACTTCAGACAATGCTACAAAACTATAGAAATCAAAACTGTGTGATATTGGCCCAAAACTGACATATCAGTCAATGGAACTGAAGACAGCCCAGAAATAAACCCACACACCCGGTCACCCCATCAATTAATCTTCAACAAAGAAGGCAAAAATATACAATGGAGAAAAGACAGTCTCTTCAGCAAGTGGTGGTGGGAAAGCTGGACACCCACATGTTAATCAGTGAAGTTAGAACACTCCCTCACACCATAAACAAAAATAATTCAAAATGGCTTAAATATGACACAACACGAAAACTCCTAGAAGACAACGCAAGTAAAACATTGTCTGACCTAGCAATGTTTTCTTAGGTCAGTCTCCCAAGGCAACAGAAATAAAAGCAAAAGTAAAGAAACGGGACCTAATTAAACCGACAAGCTTTTGCATGGCATAAACAAAATGAAAAGACAATCATAGAATGGGAAAAAATAGTTGCAAACAATGTGACCAACCAGGGCTTAATTTCCAAAATATACAAACGGTTCACACAAACTCAGTAACAAAACAACAGGAACCACCCAATCAAAAAAGACGAAGAAGACCTAAATAGACATTTCTCCAAAGAAGACATACAGATAGTCAATAGGCACATGAAAAGATACTCAACATCAATAATTATTAGAGACATGCAAATCAAAACTACAGTGAAGTACCACCTCACACTGGTCAGAATGTCCATCATTAAAAAGTATATAATTAGCAAATGCTGCAGAGGGTGAAGAGAAAAGGACCCATCCTCCACTGTTGGTTGTCGGAATGTAAATTGGTGCAGCCATGGAAAACAGTATGGAGGTTTCTTTAAAAACTAAAACTAGAGTGGCCATATGATCTAGCAACCCCACTCCTGGGCATATATCTAGAGAAAACTATAATTCAAAAAGATACACAAACCCCAATGTTCAAAGCAACACGATCTACAATAGCCAAGACACAGAAACAGCCTAAATGTCCATCAATAGATGGCATGGATGGATCTGGAAATCGCACTTCACACTAAACGAAGGAAGTCAGACGAAGACAAGTACCGTACGGTATTATTTATATGTGGAAATACATACGTTAATACCAATGAACGTATTTACACAACAGAAACAGACTCACAGACATAGGAAACAAACATGATTAACAAAGGGGAAAGGGGATGGGGAGGGGTCAATCAGGAGTTGGGATTAGCAGATACAAACTACCATATAGAAAATCAACAACAACGTTCTACTGTATAGCACCAGGAATTATATTTGACATCCTGGAATAAACCATTATGGAGATGAATATGAAAAAGAATGGATGTGTGTATCTCTGAATCACTTTGCTGTATGCCAGGAACTGATACAGCATTGTAAATCAACCATACTTCAGTTTTAAAAAAAAAAAAGTTCAACAAAACAACAAAATTCTTTTTCCATGCTTTCAAACTAGTGATGAAAAATACCAAATCCTATACTGTGTTTATTCCTTAGTAATACAATCCACTTCTATCTGTAACTTCCCTATTTATGGTTTTCCATAAGACCTGACGGGGGCTCCAGCCCCGTCTCCCTTACCACCTATTACTCTAGCTCTCACTGACAACCCAGCAAAACTCACATCTGGAGTCCTGTACAGGGTCAGGCCTACTCCCAGCCCGAGGCCTTTGTGTTAGCTGTTCTCTTGGCTGCAAAAGCCCTTCCTCCACACCCTTTCATACCACACAGGTCTCATAAGTCATTTCCTTATATAAGGAAAGGTGGACCTTTCCTTACTCCCCCCCTCTCTCCCAGCCCCCACCACTCTTGAGCCTATTGCCCTGGTTTTTTTCCTTCTTTGTACTTAATACCTTCTGTGAGGCATTAACTAGCACACAGGGACTGAGTGAAAGTATAACAAATGAATCATTCATTCATTCACTCAATCATTCCATCCCGTCCTTCCTTCCCTGAAAGTCCATGTACTTACTAGGTCCTGAGGATAAAAAGACAGTTATGGTATGATCCCTCCCCTCACAGATGGAGCTCACATTCCAGCTGGGAAGCACACAGCCACCCATGCACACGTGCAGCTGTGATACAATGTGGAAACCGGTAAGACAGAAGAGGATTTGTATGCCTGATATTCACAAGAATGACCTGAATTGGGTTGGGTGATGACTGACCCTCTGCCCATTCATTTCATTCATCCAGGTTGAAAAAAATCTCAGAAGAGTTAGGTAACTTTAAACTACACAGTCAGTAGCAGAGTCAAAAGCGCCCCCACTCTTGAACCAATGTAGCAAATGATTCATCAAGGTGAGGTGGTACCTCTGAGCTGATTTAAATAGCTTTTATAATGAAATATTTTGAAGATGCTAATTGTTAACTGTCCACGTGAGATGGTGTTAAGATAAAACACATATCAGTGACAGGATGGCAATTCTACTTTTAATTTATAATAGTAACAATAATAAACTGAAGTTCCTGCAAGACTGAAAGGGAGATTGGAATTGTTTGGTAATCTTATAAGAAATACAAACATTTTAAAGTCTACAAAGACAAAGGGTCCTTATTATTATATTTTCCTTATTTTATTATCCTCTTTTCCTCCCGTGGTTTTTTGCTGGTTACATCTTCTATCCTCTGTAAAGATGCTTCCTTAATTCATTACCAAAATACCTCTGAAGGTTCCTCTTCAACCATTTAGTTCTCACCTTTAAATAATTGATGAGTAAATCAACCACATCAACTTCAGTTAAAAACACCTCCCTCCAATTTGTCTTCCCATCCATTAACCAAACTTATCTTCCTCTGGTTGAGCAGAACCAAGAGCATGTATTAAAAAACCAGCCCATCCATCTCCTAATTTACAAAACACAACATTTCACAAACTGTTTACTTAGGTCCGTGCCAACAATATTACTCAAATGTGGTGGAGTGAAAAAACCACAGGGACTAGTGTAGTTGGCCAAGAGCAGTATTTGGGGATCTAAAATTACAGGGAAAATCATACAACATTCATTATACTTAGTCCCAAATCTCTATCAGATGATGTTGAGCAGAAAGATTCTAAAATTGGCAGTGAGAAAGGAAAAGCTGTCTTACGGTTTGGGCCATGCCAGGGTAGCCTTCAGAGAAGCAGGAGGAAATGGAATAAGGTGGTGTGCCCTTGAAAAGCTGTCATAATAAGCAGTGTCCATCGGGCAAGGGATAAACACACAGAAATATATAGTGGAAAGAAAACCAAAAGGGAATTACCACCCAAAGGTGAGAGGAAACAGAAAAGGAAGTGGAATTCTTTATGTAGTATTTAGAGGAAAGTATTTACAACACAGCAAAATCAGAGATACTTGTTCAATTCAATTCTACTCAATTCAGTTAGCATATGTCCTACGGCAAGGAAGGGAGCCTGGGTACTTAAAATGATACAGAAAATCCTGCTTCCCAGGAGGTCCACGCTGATGGTGGGGGCAGATGCCTCTCCTACCTGGTCCAGTCATACCCAGAGCCAAGTGAGAGTGTAATCAGAGTGCTCCAGAAGAGGGGAAGAGAGAAGAACAGAAGAACAGGGCATCTGCGAAACACCAAGAGGGGTGTGTAAAACGCTGGGGTGCCCACAAGGGGGAACCCCCCTAAACAGACCAACAGGAGCCCTTGAGAGCTCACATCTGGTAAATACTACTGTGTGGGGGGCAGCTGCTCTCTAAGCGCTCTTTGTGTATTAATTCATCTGGTCCCCTAGCAGCCTCTAAATGATGGCAAAAACCATCATCACACCTACAATGTGAATGGGGTAACTTAGCCTTGCCCCAAGGTCAAGTCCAAGATCAAAGAGTGAGGATGTGTTGGCAAACTGTTAACATCAAGTTAGGTGCCTTGTATTCTAGCTCCAAAGACTGAACTTGTAACCAAGGAACTCCACCACCTCTAGTTCAGGGCAAGTAAAACTCTGGCCTAATAAGGAGAGAAAGAGGAGGAAGGCAGAAAGGTGGGTATGATGGGGGGGTAACAGACAGCATTTTCTTCACGTTGTCTTGGGTCTAAATGGCAGTGTGCACACAAATGCTCACTGGCCACTGGACTGTGCCTACATGAGATGTTCAACCTGAATAATAAGCTGAGCAAACAGGTGCACGAAAGCATATACAAATACAGCTCTGTATTTTTCCACAAGTACCAAAACAACCAATTTGTGTCACATCAACAAATTATGTACTGTTTTCTCTCCACTAGGAAGACAGGAAACATCATTAGTAAAACACGCAGTTAAAACAAGATAAGACCTTCGTCTCTCCCTTATCCATAAATCATTGTGCTTAATTACCACATCAGGGAGGTTTTAAAAACATGAGCCCAATGAGCAGCTGCTGGATGTATTATTGTCTGCATTTCTGTGTATTTAAAATATTTTATAATTAAAAATAAAACAGTAGAAAAAAAAGCACCCAACATGTTCCAAAGTGTTTAAACCTTTTTTAAAACCACTTTATTTAACCACCATTAACAATTTTTTATCATTAACAATTTTTGCAAATTTCTAACGCTTATAAAAATACATGTATTGAGACTTCCCTGGTGGTCCAGTGGTTAAGAACCTGCATGCCATGGCTTCCATTCCTGGTCCGGGAAGATCCCACACGGCTCGTGGCAACTATGCCCTTGTGCCACAACTAGTGAGCCTGAGCTCTAGAGCCTGCCCATGAGCCAAAACTGCTGAGCCCATGCACCACAACTATTGAAGCCCTTGAACCTAGAGCCTGGGCTCCGCCAAAGAGAAACCACCGAGATGAGAGGCCAGCACACTGCAACTACAGTAGCCTCCACTCATTGCAATAGAGAAACCTCGCATGCAGCAATGCAGACCTAGCACAGCTAAAAATAAATGTCATTTTTAATGTATTTATCATTCAACTAACTAAAGAAAAACTGGGTGTAATAACCCTATATGCAGAATCTCTTTAAAGCAGACCAAGTGGAAAAGGCCAGAGGTATAACCAAAATCACCAGTGGCCAATTCCTTACATTTCCTGCTCCTTGGAGCAGCCCAAGCTTCTGCACTAGGGAAGAAGCCACATTCCATCCACAGTCACAGACTGAGGGGGACGGTCCCAACTGAGCCTCTACCCACCCACCCTCGGGTCACTGCAAGGGAACCCCCAAGTGACTAGGGATGGCCCAGGGCTCTGAGTAGCCCACTTCTCAAGCCTAGGTGCAGAGCATCTATGGATGCTACTGTGAGTTGAATGATTCCCCCGACAAAGAACTAGAGTCCTGATCCCTAGTACCTGAGTATATGACCTTATCTAGTGATGCTCAGTCACTCGGTAGTGTCCAACTCCTTGTGACCTTATCTAGAGCTAGGATCTTTACAGAGGTGATCACATCCAAACAAGGTCATTGTTCAGTTCAGTCGCTCAGTCATGTCCGACTCTTTGTGACCCCATGAATCACAGCACGCCAGGCCTCCCTGTCCATCACCAACTCCCAGAGTTCACCCAGACTCACGTCCATCGAGTCAATGATGCCATTCAGCCATCTCATCCTCTGTCGTCTCCTTCTCCTCCTGCCCCCAATCCCTCCCAGCATCAGAGTCTTTTCCAATGAGTCAACTCTTCACATGAGGTGGCCAAAGTACTGGAGTTTCAGCTTTAGCATCAGTCCTTCCAAAGAAATCCCAGGGCTGATCTCCTTCAGAATGGACTGGTTGGATCTCCTTGCAGTCCAAGGGACTCTCAAGAGTCTTCTCCAACACCACAGTTCAAAAGCATCAATTCTTTGGCGCTCAGCCTTCTTCACAGTCCAACTCTCACATCCATACATGACCACTGGAAAAACCATAGCCTTGACTAGATGAACCTTTGTTGGCAAAGTAATGTCTCTGCTTTTGAATATGCTATCTAGGTTGGTCATAACTTTCCTTCAAGGAGTAAGCGTCTTTTAATTTCATGGCTGCAGTCACCATCTGCAGTGATTTTTGGAGCCCCCCAAAATAAAGTCTGACACTGTTTCCCCATCTATTTCCCATGAAGTGATGGGACCAGATGCCATGATCTTCATTTTCTGAATGTTGAGCTTTAAGCCAACTTTTTCACTCTCTACTTTCACTTTCATCAGGAGGCTTTTTAATTCCTCTTCACTTTCTGCCATAAGGGTGGTGTCATCTGCATATCTGAGGTTATTGATATTTCTCCCAGCAATCTTGATTTCAGCTTGTGTTTCTTCCAGTCCAGCGTTTCTCATGATGTACTCTGCATAGAAGTTAAATAAGCAGGGTGACAATATACAGCCTTGACGTGTTCCTTTTCCTGTTTGGAACCAGTCTGTTGTTCCATGTCCAGTTCTAACTGTTGCTTCCTAACCTGCATACACATTTCTCAAGAGGCAGGTCAGGTGGTCTGGTATTCCCATCTCTTTCAGAATTTTCCACAGTTTATTGTGATCCACACAGTCATAGGCTTTGGCATAGTCAATAAAGCAGAAATAGATGCTTTTCTGGAAACAAGGTCATTGGGGTGAGCTCTAATCTGATATGATTGGTGTCCTTATAAAAAGGGGCAACTTGGACCTCAAGATAGACATGCATAGACGAAAGGAAAATGAGGTGAAGAAACACAATGAGAAGACAGCCTTCTGCTAGCCAGGGAGAAAGGCCTGGAACAGATCTTCCCTCACACCTTCACAAGCAATCAGCCCTTCTGACATCTTGATTTTGGACCTCCAACCTCCAGAGCTCTCATTTCTGTTGGTCTAAGCCACCCTGTTGGAGAAGGTGATGGCACCCCACTCCAGTACTCTTGCCTGGAAAATCCCATGGACGGAGGAGCCCATTGGGCTGCAGTCCATGGGGTCTCGAAGAGTCGGACAGGACTGAGCGACTTCACTTTCACTTTTCACTTTCATGCATTGGAAAAGGAAATGGCAACCCACTTCAGTGTTCTTGCCTGGAGAATCCCAGGGACAGGGGAGCCTGGTGGGTTGCCATCTATGGGGTCGCACAGACTCGGACACGACTGAAGTGACTTAGTAGCAGCAGCAGCAGGGAATTCACACAGTGAACTCTGGAGGGGAAAGTCGATCCAAGGCAGGGAGGGCTGTCGGGGGAGCTGAAGACCAAGACCTCAAGAGAGAGATTTCAGCATCGGGCTGTCCAGGAAGCAGCAGAAAGAACAACAAACTAAGAGCCATAGAGCTGGGTGGGGTCTGGGCCCTGCCCCCCACTTAAACAGGGGTAATAAATCATGCCTGCCTGGCCTACACCCCCAGGGATGTGGAGGTCAAGGAATGCTCTCCAGTGCCGGCTTGGCAGCACATATACCAACACTAGAAAGACACAAAGATAAGGATGATCCCTGCACAAGGATAAAATGCAAATTCATGAAGCATTTTGCATGAAGCAAAATGCAAACTTCATGAAGAAGTTTCTTTTTTTTTAAGTAAAAGAAACAGAATGCCCTCTGCAGGCTACAAAGAACTGCACAAACGTGCACAAATCACCCTCCCTCCTCAGCAGATCTTCAGCTTCTGCTGTGATTTTGCTCTCTGTTGCCAGAGTGGTAACGCCACCCTTGTAACGCCACCCTGCTCATCACTCGGAAGGACTTGGAAGCAAAATGTGCATTTTAGGAAAACTGAATTCGAGCTCCCAAACATGTTTGAGTCTGTTTGGAATATCCAAGACAACAAATAATAGGGTCAGAAACAGCAAACTCCTGCGGTGGCCAAAGGTCCTTTCACCAAGTCAGGCTTCCGAAGGTCCCAGGGTTCACTGGACAGAGAAACAGTTCCCTGACGCCTGCCAGGCAGCGACGGGGTGCACAGGCTGGCCCGGGGGGCTTCAGGGCTTCGCCACAAAGGTTTAAGTATGATCACAGCCCAGAATTTATGGTTCCTAAATGTTTGTTTTAACCAGCGCTGAGAACACATATTTGACCCAGTGTGAACTTGACCTCTGGGTCCTTCTCCCTTCTCTGGGCTGTCTGTGCCGCACGACAAGATTTTTCCAGCCAACCCTTGGGCCCCTGCTCCTTGCACTGGGGCCGGGGCCGCCCTCCCAGCAGCTGCCACAGTAAACCTCATGGCAGATCTACCGGCAAGGCAGCTGTCAATGGCCATAGCAGGCTGACGAAAAATGTGTGATCACTCCAGGCCCACTCCCACACTTAGGCAGCACAACGCTGAGCCAAGAGGCATAGGAGCCTCTCCATCACCTGGAACTCTAGCCACACTGCACATTCATGGATGGTGCTGCACACTCATGGACGATGCCCTCGATGCCCACAGCTCCAAGAATCAGGGCATGCAAGACTCTTTCTCTTCTGTATATAATTAAGGAAAATGTCTAGAGTTGGCTTTTTTTTTCCCTCCAAAGCACTGTGGGCTGAATGCCAGTGGAAAAGCAATGGAATATCGATTTTCTGTTTCTTGCTAAGCAGAGAACAAGTCATTTGATGTGCCATGAGTTAAGTGAGTAAAAACAGACTCTGCGCGCCCTACAGCTGGCTGCATTTCTCCTCTATTCATAGACCCTGGCACATGGTAAAAGCTCAACAGATACCCATTAAATAAATGAAAGAACCATCCATGCATTTAGGCAGGGCCTGCCCTGTGCCAGGCACCAGCTTTGGATTCAGATCTGCTGTCTTTCCTGTTCCGTCCACCTCATTCTGCCAACCCGGCCTCAGTCTCATCTCGCCTTTCTTCTTTTGTGTTGTCTGTTCCCAAGTCCGGTCTCCTCTTTAAAGCTGAGCCCACTGGCAGTGTTTCTCTCTGGCCTGCACTTACACTGAGAGGGGGACAAAAAGATTGGAACAACCAATCTGGTGGGTTCAATTTAGGCAGAGGGGAAAAAAATGCAAAAATGGGGAAAGAAAAAAAAAACCTGTTAAAACCCTCGCAATAAATGTGAAGCCCTTAGAAAGAAAAGAGGTGCAGTACCATCTTCTTTGCCCAAAATGGACACCACTCTCAGCAGCCACTCCATGCATGTGTGCAGCTCAGTCACTTCAGTCGTGTCTGACTCTTTTGTGACCCCAGGGACTGTAGCCCACCAGGCTTCTCTCTTCATGGGGATTCTCCAGGCAAGAATCCTGGAGTGGGTTGCCATGTTCTCCTCCAGGGGATCTTCCCAACCCAAGGCTCAGACCCCCATGTCTTATGTCTCCTGCATTGTCAGGCGGGTTCTTTACCTCTAGCACCACCTGGAAAGCCCTAGTCACTCCACGTTAATAACTAAAATGCCATGTCTCGCGCTGGGATTTCAACTCCTAGAGACCCATACACAAAGAGTGTTTGCAAGAGCAGCATTAATATGCGATGGGGCATCTCTACATGGAGGCTGGGTGGCGAAGCCCTCAGGGCTGCCCTTGTGGACACCCACAACCAGTCTCTGCCCGTGTGGGTCTGCGGCTGCTCGTTTCACATCTCTCTGATTGGCAATTTCAGATTCGCTAAATCTTCAGTGTGCAGAAGCATTTGTCCGTGGCCCGTTTAAATTAAGTCTCAATCAGCTAAAAGCAATCCAGTCTGCCTCGAAGGGACACCTCGTTTTCTCACAAGATTAAGCAAACTGAACAACAGAAACATACCCCATCTCCTACGCAGAAACATTTTTTTGCATCAACTGGAAAACAGCCTCTACAAATTTAAATTCTTCAATTAAATCCTTTCAATTATCCTGAAAATAGAATTGACAATTAGCATCCTCGGCGTTAATGTGCACATTCAAATTGCATACACACGGTATGAGGACTCCCACCTTTTTATTTGAAGTATAGTTATTTTACAGCAGTGTGTTAATTCTATGATGACTACTATCTTAACAGGAAAATTGATGTTGATGTGCCATTGCCTTTGGTATTTGTAAGTGTAACAAACCATACCCAAGTGTAACTGTTCAGTCTCAGCATAATAAGGAAGTGAGAGGGGAAAGAGACCACAGACCCATTTCTTTTGCAGCCTGAATTTCACTAGTATTTACCAAAGTAGTTGTAGTCACAAAAACCGGTATCAGAATTTTTTCCATTCAAATGATGAATGCCTTAGGGAGTATTTTCCATCTGAACAGCAAGCTTTACACCAAGAGAACTAGAGATACACAAATAATCAAATATTTAGTTCCTTTTAAAGTTCTTTTTAAAATAAATCATTCTGCGCTACAGAACAATCCAATTTACTTTATTTCTTTTTTCTCAGTAATCAAAGCCAGGCAGTATGGAAGTGACTGGCTTTTTCATCTCTTCCTTTTTTTTTTAATTCATCTATATTGAAGTATAATTAATAAAAATTGTATATATTTAAGGAGTATGACGATGTTTTGATACATGCACACACTATAAAATAAACATCACAACCAAGCTAATGAACATAACCCTCACCACACAGGTGACATTTTTTTGTGTGTGGTGGGAACACTGAGGAAATTACAAGTTTATAATACACTATTGTTAACTACAGTCACGCTGCTATACATTAGATCTTCAGAATTTATTCATCTTAAGGGACTAAAACTGTGCACTCCTTGACCACAGTATCTCTGTATTTCCCCCTCCCCCAACCCTAAACTACTTTAAAAATGTACTATAAAAAGGGATCCACATGTACATTCTTTGAAAAGAAGTTGACGACAATAGGAAACATACATATGGAAGGGGCTTCCCTGATGGCGCAGTGGGTAAAGAATTCGCTTGCAATCCAGGAGACACAGGAGCCATGGGTCAAGAAGATCCCCTGGAGGAGGGCATGGCAACCCACTCCTATATTCTTGCCTGGAGAATCCCGTGGACCGAGAAGCCTGGTAGGCTACTGTCCAAAGAGTCACAAAGAGTCAGATACGACTGAAACAACTTGGCACACACGCACACACGTTCATACGGAAAAAAAGAAAACTGAATAATGGATAAATGAGACAAGGTTTACTTGGCTTGATTCAATAATAAACTCTAACAATCCTTCTGGTTTCATCAAGGCTTTCAAACCTATAATTCTCTTTCACCTTCATACGAGCAACAATCCTGCAAAATATTCAACTTTTTTTTTCCTTTGGCCTCACTGCCTGTGAGATTTTAGTTTCCTGACCAGGGATCAAACCTCAGCCTCTGCAGGGAAAGCATGGCGTCTTAACCACTGGACCACCTGGGAAGTCCCAATAGTCAAGTCTTTAGCAGTCATTTCACAATAGGAAAATATAAGGGTCACAGAGGTCAAATGAATTCCCCAAGGCCACACAGCTAGTGAAGGCTTGAGGATTTAAACTCAAGTTTCCTGAATCCAAGGCCAGGGGTCTTTCCCAGTGTCACACTGTTCAGCCACGGACACAAGTTTCACTGCATCAATGGTAACCCTGGTTTTCCCATGTGAAGGCAAAAGGCTCCCTCATCTCTGGCTCTGCCAGACAAATACAAGGCCCCCACTGAAACTTACCATTGAGCAGATATAGTACTTTGGAATGAGCACTGACCTAACACAGCATCATTTTTAAAAACACAATTATTCTTGAAAGGAGTTGTGATTTAAGCTTCCAGCCTTGGGCCCTGAATTAATTTGTCAGATTGGGCAGTACTGGAAGGCTAATGTTGCACTGATTACTTAAATCCTGGTGCTGTCCAAGGGCTACCTTCTAGCAGCTGGAAGGATAACTTGAACCAAAAGTCGCAAGCATTGTAATAGGTATTATGAGACTAAACCATGGTGTAACATCCTCTGGAATGCTGCGGATGGTAACTATTCAACCCTAACTCTTCTGACTGGTCGGAGAAGGCAATGGCAACCCACTCCAGTACTCTTGCCTAGAAAATTCCATGGACGGAGGGGCCTTGTAGGCTGCAGTCCATGGGGTCACTAAGAGTCAGACACGACTGAGCGACTTCACTTTCACTTTTCACTTTCATGCATTGGAGAATAAAATGGCAACCCACTCCAGTATTCTTGCCTGGAGAATCCCAGGGACGGGGGAGCCTGGTGGGCTGCTGTCTATGGGGTTGCACAGAGTCCGACACGACTGAAGTGGCTTAGCAGCAGCAGCAGCTTCTGACTGGTAGCCTTTCGCAGCCTTATCTTTTTCTGGGTCATCAGAGGGCAACTCTGGCTAAACCTAGGCACAACTCATGCCCTTGCCCTGTCACCTGGAGAAGCAGGAAGCATAAAGTGATTCCTCAATACAAGTATACTCTCCTTCCAGAGCATCTTTGGATCACCAAATCCCCAGACAACCTAAGAATGGGGTATTACTATTATCTTTTCAGAGAGGGCACTCAGTTGAATAGCTTACCAAGGAAACTTCTTTGACAGTCTTAACATATTCTAACAGGCATCAAGGAGCACTCACCCATGACCTATAAAAGAATGCTCTCTATTTTCACTCCTTACCAGCAGTACCCCACTTTACACAGCAGCAGTGCTGTCATGGATGGGCTGTCTCCATGTAACAGGCAAACCATATCATATCAGGTTTTGAGCCGGAGTTACTGAAGGGAGGAGAGGATGTGTAATTTGACCCAAGCAATTGTAAACTCAGGAAAATACTGGTGCACTATTGTCAAGTGTAATCTAAGAAGAAGTGAAGGGTTATGAGTTAATCTAAAATGCCTACAACCCTATTTCTGATCTAGCCGTTTGAGTTCCATAATGAGGAGGCTGATTAGTGAGTTCATGTCTGCCACTACTCCTTGATCACAGCCAAACCATAACCTGTCTGGACATCGCTCTTTCCAAAACTAAAGTCACTATGCCAGAATCCTATTTCTTTCAGGGACTGAAGGCACCTTTCAACAAGCAAGTTCACCAGAATAACTGTAATAGAAAAAAAATTTTTAATTTATTCACCAGTATTTTGAAATCCAAACCATATACAAGACAAATTGCTTAATTTGATTTATGACACTGAATACTAGTAAGCAACTAAAATTTTGGACGATTCTAATCCATATGTTTATGGTTCAAGCTCTGTGCAGAGAACACCTAAGAATGCTTAACTTTTTCTGAATGGAAATAAGATTTCTTTATTTCCAATTAGCACCAGACAGAATCAACTTGTCAAGAGGATTCTCGAACTATATTGAAACTTCCACAATGCAGAGGGGAAATAGTTTCTGATGTTCTCAAATCTATATGCATCATTAATACATTTCAAAACACTGCTAAGCATGTGTATTAGTTTGAGAAGCCCTGCAGGAAAACCCACCTGTCAGTTCTGATAAACAGTAGAGTGGTTACCTCCTGGGAACCGACCTCGAGGATGGCAGATTCTGATTGCCATTGTCAGAAAGCTTTAACACTACTGATTCCAGAGCAGGGCCTCCTACTTACCATTCCCTTCCTGCCATCAACGTAAAGAATGTTTTTCATTGGTCGATATCCACGTTTAAGTTAATTGTACCGGTTCTGCCATACTGCACACCTCCAATGAGAATTTTCTTCCTAGCCCCCCATGGGTGTAACAGAGGTTGAATGCAGGGGAATCTTGGATGCAAGGCACAGTTGTATCCAATGAACTGGTATTGATACTGTCATTACTTTGGCCCAGCCCTTCCTAGGTGGTGACGAGGCTGCAGGTAACTGGGTGGACTGCACTGCAGGTATCAACTTCCTCAGGGCAGCATTAGCCTCTTCAGATGCCCTCTATGTGATCCCCACCCCCATGTGGACTGACCCACGTGGCTTACTGTGCAGGGTAGCTAGGAATATGTACACTTACGTTTGGTGCACCTCTGGGAGCCAGGGGCCTTACTCCAGCCATGACAGCACTGCCCACCACAGACATTGACCCTGAAACAAAGCAAGACCCCTGAGTCCAGCAGTAGCAACACTCTTGCAGAGAACCCAAGCCTCCATCCGACTCCTGCAAGCCCAGCCTCCTGCTTCCACCTTCCTCTAGCTTCCAGAGAGTCCTAACAGGTACCCAGGAAGCCCAACCCAAAGCTGCCCAGGTAGAAGGGGAAGGACAGGAGATCAGAGCGGGATGGGAGAATCAAATCCTGCACAGCCTGGAACTAGACGGGAGAACAAGGTCCAAACTAACGGTTTTCTTACAAAAGTAAAGTAAAGCCAATTGTATTTTGTATATTATCTGTGACCACATTTTAAATTGAATCTGAGTTTCAGAGAGAGGCGTCCAAAGAGAGGTGAGATCACAAGGCCTGGAACCACCCTTGAAGGAAAAAAAAAAAAAAAAAAAGGCAAAACAAGTTTCCCTCCACACCCTCAACCTATGATTAATGGGGAGGGGGGCAGGGAGGATGTTTAGGAAAGCCCAATAACAGAAACCATTGAACTGAAATTCTTGTCAATGCTAAGACATCCCCGTCCCGGGAAAGCAGACCCCACAGGTGCAGGGAAGCCAAGCCCACAATTACTAGGATGCTGAAAATTCTAGGTTACAGAACAGAGGCTGGATCTTTACAGGCAGCCCTCCTCCAAACTTTTTTTTTTTTTTCCCACTAGCTCACACACACAAAAAAAATTAAACTAAGTTGCAAAGGGAAGTTTAATTGATGATGGGGGATTAAGCTGTAGTGACTTCATGTTTACGCCCATCTTCTAGGAGTAGTTTGGTTCGCGCACAGTAGGTTACGCCCCAGGCAGAAATGCCTTTTGTGTTTACCCGCAGCTCAGTAACAATGTGATCGGACTTTTTATGCTCCGAGTTCCCCTGCTTCCCCGCACTCCGCTCTTCCCGCCGCACTCCCGGGAAGGAAGGCAGAGGCGGGCGGGGAGGAGACAGCAGACTCACGGCGGACGATACCCCCGGTCACCGCGGGGCTCCGAGGGGCCGGACCCCGCGTATCCCCGCGCGGGCAGCGCGCGCGAGCAAGGAGGGAGGGGGTGTGTGGGCTTACCCCTGCAGCTGCTGCTTCTGGTGAACCTGCAGCCTCGAGCCCCCGCCGCTCTGGGTCTCCTGCGGCACCTTGGAGCGCATCGCTTGCCTGCCCTGTTTGGCGAACGGGGCGGCCGCCGGGTGACCGCCGGGCTTGGGGTGGAGCGGCCCGCCGGGGCCCCCGGGACGCGCCGGCTCCGGCGGTGGCGGTGGCGGCCGGAGCCCCTGTAGGGCCGCGCCGCCGGGCGGGCTGGTGCGCCGAGTCCGCTCCGAGGGGGCCCCGGCGCCGGCCGAGCTGCGGCTGTACCTGGCGTTGAGCGCGACGTTGAAGGTCCGCGGGCGCGGGGGCCCGCCCAGGGGCAAGGCGCCCGCCGCCAGGCCGGGGCCCGGGCGCACCACGTACGTGATCCTCCGCACCCGGCCGTGCGCCGATGAGGCCAGCAGCCCTGCCCACAGCAGGAGCCCCCACCTGAGCCAGGCCCCCGCCATCGCGGGCCCCAGCCGGCGCCCCTGGCCCCCGCCCCCGGCCGTGCCGCTTGCTCGATGCGGCCGCTCACGCGCGCTCAGGATCCCCCGGAGGACGGCCGGGAGCCCGGGAAAGGCGGGGAGGAGGAAAACTCGGTTGCAAGAGAGGAAGTTCCGCGGGCGGCTGAGCAGCCCCAGACCCCAGCCGAAAGCGGCGGGGAGGAGGGGGCGGGGTGGGGGTGGGGAGCGCGGGGTCGGGAGGGGAGGGGCGCGGGCCGCGCAAGGTGAGGGTCGGCTCGCCCAGCCGCGGGCTCAGGGGGTGCCCGCCCGGGACCCGGCGAGAGTGGGCGAGGGCGGTGTGAGCGCGCGGGACGCTCAGCGGCAGCCCCGGCTGCAAAGTCTTTAAAAAGTTTCTCTCGCCGTGGAACCGAGTGTCAGATCTGAACAGCCAATCTGGCAGACGTGACGTCAGGCAGTAAATCCTAATTGGGGAAAGCGTGAGATGAGCCCGAAAACGCGCCGCCACCCTCCACATCCACTGAGATTGTGCCTGTGGGTCGGCAAAGGCAGAGGATCCCGTCTCCCGTGGAAAGGACAAAGGACACGGCAAAGTCACTGGCTGGTCCTTTCCTTCTAGAAGCCCCAAAAAACTCACTTCATACTGTCTGCACGACATCTCCAGTCATTTTCTGACGTGGTTTGCTCGGGTACTTGCTGCGGGTATTGGATTAAAATACCAGATCGGGCCCCCGAAAGGACTGCTCGGGGTGCGCTGAATGTCCATTGCAAAGTGCTTAGATGGTTCCTTAGGTTTGTAAACTCCGCGGGTCTGTAGCTTCTGGTACCCTACTCCTCGCTTGGCATGTACCAGGGTGGGCACCAGGGGGCGCCTGTATAGACGGGGAAAACTGCAACAGGAATCAATCCGGGAAGCAGCTCTACCCTCGGTGAAAAGGCCTTTATGATGGGAGCACACGGCTTAGAATCCATAATAATGCCAAGCCGTTATTAGTATCTTTTTAAAGTCAGATCAATGGAATGGGGAGGGAGGTGGGAGGGGGGTTCAGGATGGGGAACACATGTACACCCATGGCTGATTCATGTCAATGTATGGCAAAAACCACTACAATATTGTAAAGCAATTAGCTTCCAATTAAAATAAATAAATTTTTTAAAAAGAAATAATATCCAAAAAAAAAAAAAGATGAGTTCCCTGGGCCCCTATTGAAAAAGAAAGGATCACTCACTGGAGATAAACCAAAATCACATTAAGGGAGATGCAGAATGTCCCAGGGGACAGAGGATCTGGGGTCAGGGTGCTTTGGGGGGAAAACCATGAAATAATAACATATTTACTTCTAGCATTTGAATTTAAAACAGTTTCTCCAGCACAATTCATGCTTTAATTACGTGAATGCAATAGAAAATCTCATTGGCTCGTGGACAGTTGGTAGCAGGTGACAATGGTTTAAAAAGAATAAAGGGAAAAGAAAGTTGAAACTTCATCCCTTAATCTATTTTTTCTGTAGACTGGGGAAAGACCTCCGATATTTGATTTGGCAGGAGAGAGCTTCAGTCCATCTGCCTGAGCCCCAGTTTCATGTGAGAACACCCTCTGAGAGCCACAGTCACAGAATCAACAGCATCTGGCTGGAGGGAGAGACCTCAGTTCAGTCCTAACACTGCTGCTAAGTAGCCAAAAGACCACAGGCAGCTCACCTCTCCTCTCCGCACCTCAGCTTGCTCCTCTACAACACAGAGAAGTTGGATTCAAACTTCCTTCCAGCCCTAAGAGTCTGTGGCTCTAAGAACATCCGGGGTCCCTGTGGACAAGATGAGTGAGGTCACTCGAGGTCAGTCTCTGAGTCAGGCCAAAGGGAACCAGCTGAGAAGATTGAGGAAGGAGGATGGGTGAAGAAACTGTCTCCAGCCTGGGATCCTGGAGAAAGGACACGGCACAGGCTAATAAATATCTCCCAAGTGCTACTCTGGAGGCAAGCAGAGAGGCTGACCCTTTGCAGACACAACATATCAGAAGCACAGCCTTTCTATTCTGGAAAAGCTTCCTATCCTATTCAAGAGAAAAAAATGTAAATAAAACCTTTTTAAAAAGATAAAGAACTCAGTGAAGCAACAGTTTGAAACAATCACAGAACCCTCACAAGGCAGGATTTGCTTTGTGAGAGGCCAATACAACAGTGGGTTTCCCTGGTGGCTCAGATGGTAAAGAATCTGCCTACAATGCAGGAGACCCAGGTTTGATTCCTGGGTCAGGAAGATCCCCTGGAGAAAGAAATGGCAACCCACTCCAGTATTCTTGCCTAGAGAATCCCATGGACAGAGGAGCCTGGCAGGCTACAGTCCACGGGGTCGCAAGAGTCAGACACGACTTAGCAACTAAATCACCACCAGTGTCACAGTACAACCCATAATTTGTTGTCATCTCACGGAGAATCTGCAACATGTACGGAAAACGTTTTCTACCTGCAATTCAAACCAGTTTATAGAGATTTTATAATCTCTATAATCTCTCAGGTAGGCAGCAGTTGAAATGGATGAGGGAGGGGATGTCTAGAGCACCAGCTCCATTCTGAAGAGTCTAGACTGCAAAGAATGCATGTCAGACAGGTGAAAGCTCAGGAAATAGTGATGGGCAGCATCACCAAAGGACCAGACTTTAGTCTGTGGTGGTGGGTGAGCTGTTCTTGTGACTCACTCCAGGACCCAGATGGACAGCACACATCAAAGCCCATTTTGGTCAATGAGAGGCAGCTGCCTGCAGAGGGCAGAGCCTGGACATGGAACCGGAGGGCTGGGCTCGAGCGGCCTGGCTGTTTCACTTTCCACAGGAACTTGAGCAAGCCATTTCACCTACGAGCCTGTTTCCAGAGGGCCTGGGGGTCCACCCAAGGTCCTCACATTTGACGAGAACAAGGGCGTTAACCATGCTCTGTGATTCTGCAGAAAAATGTTTAAAAAGCAATCTTCCTTTCTCTTGATCCACAGAGGTGAGTATTTCACCCCAATCTTCAGTCTGATTACAACCTGCCTTGTGACATATTTGGATACATCACAATTAGATCTTCTCTGAAACATAAGCACAGGAAGAATCTCTAATGTAAATGTTAATCTCATCCATAAATGATCCATATACATTTGTATACATGTGTGTTTACTTATATACAACCATTAATGTGGTAATATGGTGGCACAATGATAAAGAATCTGCCTGCCAATGCAGGATACACAAGAGATGTGGATTCGATCCGAGTCAGGAAGATCCCCTGGAGAAGGAAATGGTAACTCACTCTAGTATTCTTGCCTAGGCAATCCCATGGACAGAGGAGCCTAGTGGGCTACAGTCCATGGGGTCGCTTAGAGTTGGCCACCACTGAGCATACATGCATGCGTACACAGAAGCAAGCAATCTAGTCGAGAAACTCTAGCAAAGTCTCAGTTTTTCCACATCAGTCTCTTGCTATCTACATAACTAGCAAGATAACCCTTGAAAAATGTGTTGTGCAGCCTATGTACTATCGTATGAGATGGTCACTCATCTAAAACACTGGACTCACTGTTACTATGAAAGTGAAAGCCCAGTTTCTGTCAGGCTGGGGGACCAGCCTTTGCCAAGTCTAGACCCTGTTTAATGCCAAGCCCCCTAGGTTTTAAGGTTCATTTATATTGGCAGTACACAACTTCCTGGTTGAAAAAACAAGTCTTTAAAGATCTCATAAAACTTCTTGGACTTCAGATGGTTTTTACAAAACAATACTCAGATGAGCTAAGTGTAAATGAATCAGAAAAGAGGATTATGTTTCGCATAAAAACTCATGGGTTTGAGGATTAGGGGAAGAAAAGAAGGCTGGCAAATGCCAAACTTTTAAAGCACTTTGAAACCATTAGTCAAATTCAAAAATGCAGCCAGTTTCCCTCATCCTTACGTTTTATGAGTTTTGTAATTGAAATCTTTTCCTATATTTAAGGTCAGCTACAAATCAACTGAACGGCTGCCTATGATCAGAACTTCTTCCACTCATGTTTTCCTCCAGCCAAGGATTTCATGGGACCTCTCTTAGTTCTCTTCTAATTTCATCAAGAAATTCTTAGAAAGAGAAGGGAGAAGGGAAAGAGATAAACAAGAAATCGGTGAATTGTAGGTAAAAGAAAGAGAAAAGGAGAGTGAAAGCAAGAGAGAGAGATTGAGGAATGGAAAAGAAAGGGAAAACAAGAGAGGAAGTGTGAAGACAAAAAGAGGGGATGCAGTGGAAGGAGGGAAAAGAAGAGATGGGTGGAAGGAAGGGAAGAAGAGGGCAGATTGGGCAAAATGAAGGAGAAATCAATGAATGAGAAGTGGGGGAAAACAGGCAGGAGGAGGGGGAAAGGAAAAAGGAACTATCGGGTGAGAAGCATTATACCCAGCATCTGTGAGCTAATCTTCTTAGGTTGCTCACAGGATCCTGCCATTTCTGAACCTCAGCTGGTTCTGACCTGAACATCAGCTTGTCCAGGTTTGGGCAAGATTTAAGCCTGTGCCCTTAGAAGGTGCTAGAATGGAGGCTGGCTGGCTGCCACACACCACATGCAAAGCGGGAGGCACAGGAAGTCTCGTGTTCTCTCACACAAGCTGGAGGCCAAAGACCACAGCTGCAGCTGCAGATACCTGCAAGGAGATGCTTCATTTACTCGCATGGTCCTCTCCCTCGTTCTTCCAACCATTGCATCAAAAAAAAAGCAGAGGTGAAGCAGATTAGAAATGTGGGACTTCCTCCACGTTTAACTCAGCATCCATGAAAAATCACACAGCTTTTCCGATGAGGAATTAAAGCAGAGACTCATCCACTGAACGTATCCATGTTTCTCCCGAGATGTGTCAGCAAGTTGGAGACGGGGCCCATTTGCAGAGAAGAATGAGGTGCTCCTGGGACTAAGCAACAAATGGAACCAAAGTTTACCCCAGGCTTTCCCTCCCTTTAATGCTTCAGGTTTGAAATCTAAGCATCCTTAGTTGTCAACAAACATTTAGGGCCCTAAACCTTACAGCCCTCAGATAGCCTACATAACAATTACAGCAAAATCAAAACAAACTTCCATTTCAGGTGGAGAAGTTTAAATAAAGCCTGGTTGGACTGCAACCCAAAGTTGCCCCTAGGCCAGCGAGTGTCTTTGTGCTGACCCTGAGTGCTCAGCCATAGCAAGATACACCCCATTCACGTGGAGTCTAATGAGGTATAATTACGTGTAAGGTGAGTATTGAATAAAGGACTGCGGGAAATGAGACCCATAAAAGGAAAAGGGTAAAGGGTATCGGTTACCACTCTACAAATTTTGAAGAGCCAATCCACAAAAGGAAAATTCACTAAAAGTAAATTTTGGGTACACTAAATTTCCCTTTCTGATTGTTTTGGTCCTTTCTTACTTACCTTGAGTATAATCAAGGGTAAGTATCACACAATGGTGGCTGCCAAAGGCAATGAAATGCCTGTCTACAGGGAACCAAAATCTGTTCATTAATTTACTCTCATTGAGGTTTTTCATACCCATTTATTCAAATTTTTGGACATTAAATATGAAACCATGTAATAATTAAGTAGTTATCAATACAATTTTATTTACACTTTTCATTCACTTCCAAACTTCACTGGGTCAATCAGCTGGACAACATTCAAGAGGGCACATAGGAAATGTGTTCTTACTCTCAAAGAGTTTGCGTCTTGGAAAATAATTGAATGCACACTGAACTGACATGCACCTCACCTCTATGAAACACTTGCCTTTTGATCACAACATAGCCCCCAAGAAATCACATTTCACTTCGATATCTCAATTATATCTCTTTGGCCTTCCATTAGTCCATGAAAGTTTACTTAAATTCCCTGCTTAAATCTAACTTCAAAGATGCCCAGACACCTGCAAGGTTGGTTTAGTGCCAGGTAGGCGAGCAGAGTAACACTCTCTCCTCTCAAATACAGCTTTGTTAGAAATCATGACCCAATTTTAAGAGGAACCTCCTGTTTCGTGTCAGTTTCTATGCTTCCCAGGTTGTAGAGCTGCTGTAATTGCTTCTTTATGTAAATTGCAGAACACTAGTCGTTCTCTTGTCTATATTGGGATTTTCACCCAATGGCGTAAGTGCATGATGATGCTTGAGTTAAATGTGCGTGTGTATGTTCTAAGTTGCTTAAGTTTGTCCCACTCTTTGCAACCCTACGTACTGCAGCCTGCCAGGCTCCTCTGTCCATGGGATTCTCCAGGCAAGAATACTGGAGTGAGTTGCCATGCCCTTCTCCAGGGGATCTGCCTGATCCAGGGATCAAATCTGTGTCTCTTACGTCTCCTGCATTGGCAGGTGGGTTCTTTACCACTAGTACTACCTGGGAAGCCCTGCCTGAGTTTAATACTTGATCCTAATTATTTTTCTTCCAAAATATTCTCTCTGCCACCCAACAAATTGATTAAAATATCATACAGTGAATAAAGCAGCCTAGACAAAAAGAAGAAAACAAGGGAAGTTATTGTACCATTTCTACAGATCAATTCCTAGCCAGCCTGTCTGGTCTTCTAAGACCCAGGACCCTTTAAAGATTGCCTCCTTCTCCTTTTTTTAACCTCATCTTGTGTTACTCCCCCAAATGAACCTCTGGTCCAACTACGTTTATCTACCCATTTTTCTTCTTTCTCTTTGAAAGAAAAAAAAAGGCAGCTAGCCACTAGTCTGCAAAGAAAGGATATCCACATTCCTGCCTCTAACCACCCCTCACATCATTTTCCTGACAGCCTGTCATCTCTTCAGCTCATCCTCCTCCTCCTTCAAAATAGAATTCAAGATCCTTTAGTTCCATGAAGGTCGTTGAGCGCCAAGGGGTCACAAAGACTCGGACATGACTTAGCGACTAAACAACAACAGAACTTTAGTTTACCCTCACTTCCTCTTAGAGCATTCATCGTCCGTCTCAGGCATTAAGCACAGAACACATGCTTTGCGGGAGACATAGAGCACCTTTTGAAGCCAAAGCCTTTTTTTCTTCTTGGTCTTATTAAGATAAACCAGAACTAAGGCAATTCCTGGTTAATAACAGTTGAGGTATGGTTACAATGACCAGTGACAAAGTGACTTTTCTTTAGCTCATTAAAGGCAGGGTTCTGCTGAGCAATGGGGTTTGCCCAAATTTTCCCCCAAATCTAAATTAAGTTGAATCAAGCCATGGTAGGGAAAAAAAGTTTTATACCTCTGAATTGATGGCTTGAAACGTTCTGTAGAAAGAATTTTGTCTTATTTCTGTTTGAAAACTGCTACATTCCCAGTAATACCATTAAAACAGTCAAGGCTTTTATAACCTCTCTGTTTTGTTGCTCTCTCAACTTACTCTGTTATGGGAGGCCAAGACATACTCTGAGAAGGCAGCTAGTAAAAACCTACATAATATGGATGAACGGAGCAACATAACAGAAGTGACTCACACCACCAAGGAAACCAGCTGTGCAAGGAGAGGCCTGGCTTTCTGTACAGTGAGGGGAGACCAGTAAAACCAGCCCAGTGTCTGTGATTCCTCCAGGTTTCCCGGTTTTAAAGCCCAAGCTACTGCTGAGAGGGATCAGGTTACATCTGCCAGCCGCCCCAGAACTTTCCACTTAACCCTTTTCAATCCACAACCTGCTTGTTACACTTACATTTCACTTAGAAAAGCACCTTCTGGCTTTATATTTTCCCCCATGGTTTCTTCCCAACACACAAGTAGCCTGCCGGCCCCTATGAAGCTTTTCTTCCCCACCCCCATGAAGCTACCTGCACCAACGCTTACTTCCGTGCCTCCATCATCCCTGGAAGCCTGTGCTGAGGGTACACACCTGGTGTGCCGTGTTCCCAGCACCTAACACAGTGTGCACATCATAGCAAATGTTCACTTAAGTGAAGGCACAGTGTTTGTTGAGTGACTGACTACACTTAAATGCTGTGAGCAGTCCCCAGTAAGAAATCTCCAACTATCTTTTTTTTTCTTTTTTCTTTTTTTTTAAATTTTATTTTATTTTAAAACTTTACATAATTGTATTAGTTCTGCCAAATATCAAAATGAATCTGCCACAGGTATACATGTGTTCCCCATCCTGAACCCTCCTCCCTCCCCATACCATCCCTCTGGGTCGTCCCAGTGCACTAGCCCCAAGCATCCAGTATCGTGCATTGAACCTGGACTGGCATCTCATTTCATACATGATATTTTACATGTTTCAATGCCATTCTCCCAAATCTTCCCACCCTCTCCCTCTCCCACAGAGTCCATAAGACTGTTCTATACATCAGTGTCTCTTTTGCTGTCTCATACACAGGGTTATTGTTACCATCTTTCTAAATTCCATATATATGCATTAGTATACTGTATTGGTGTTTTTCCTTCTGGCTTACTTCACTCTGTATAATAGGCTCCAGTTTCATCCACCTCATTAGAACTGATTCAAATGTTTTCTTTTTAACGGCTGAGTAATACTCCATTGTGTATATGTACCACCGCTTTCTTATCCATTCATCTGCTGATGGACATCTAGGTTGCTTCCATGTCCTGGCTATTATAAACAGTGCTGTGATGAACATTGGGGTCATCCTAAGAAAAAACCTTGCTCAAGATCTCTTAAGTTGTCAAGGGTCTGGAGATTGATTCACTGACTCATTTATTCATTCAGTAACCATTTTTGAGAGCCAATTGTGTGTGTGTGTGTGTGTGTGTGTGTGTGTTTTGGTCATGCCATGCAATTGCAGGGTCTTAGTTCCCTGACCATGGATCAAACTCTGACCCTCGGCAGTGAAAGCACAAAGCCCTAACCACTGAACAACCAGGGAATTCCCCCAGTTGTTTTCTAATTAACTAATAATGGAGAATGAATTTTAGACATTTTTGCTAAGGGATCTAATATGTCTGAATATATGCAAGGATTCTCTCTGAAAACTGGGTACATTTTCTTCAGAAGGGAAGGGATAAGCAGATAGATGGAATCTTTTCCTACAGTCCTCTTGCAGCTGATTGCTAGAAAATCACTGGCAGAAAACCTATGAGCACTTAGAACAGCATCTGTAGGATGTAAGTACATAATCCTGGATATTTGCTTGCCAAGAAGGAATAGAATGTATGGTCAAAAGCACCGACTTTGGCGTCAAACAACCTGGACTCAGTTCTTTTTTTTTTTTTTTTAATTGGTGTATAGTTACTTTACAATGTTGTGTTATTTTCTGCTGTACAGCAAAGTGAATCAGCTATATGTATATACATAAATCCCCTCTTTTTTGCATTTCCTTCCTATTTAGACCACCGCAGAGCACTACGTAGAGGTCCTTTTGCTATAGGTGTATAGTAGGTTAGCCTACTCTAAGTTTTCATTAGATATCTATTGTATATGCAGTATGTGTGTGTGTGTGTGTGTGTATATATATATGTGTGTGTGTGTATATATATATATATATG
This sequence comes from Bos indicus, assembly GCF_029378745.1. Lineage (NCBI taxonomy): Eukaryota > Metazoa > Chordata > Mammalia > Artiodactyla > Bovidae > Bos > Bos indicus. Next base: position 15,393,316 of record NC_091770.1, on the reverse strand, counting down.
CTCTGCTTCTAAATGTGGAGTAAGCCTATGTTCTTGATGAATCTAGGAAGCAGCCACTGGGAATTAAGGAACTAGCCTCCTGAATCCCCCTTGAACAATCACTTTTATGAGGGGATGTATTTGAGCTACTCAGTGCCACCTTGGGAACTGCTTCTCAGCTGGAGGCAGTTGGAAATAGATAATCTCAGCCTTCAATGTGTGAAGGCTGCTTTTCTTTCTTTCTTTAATCACTGTATGGTTCAGCATAAGAGTAATTTCTTAGTGATCATGAAGTGTTTCCTCAGTCTCTACATACTTACTGCCCTAATTCTTCCAGTTGTCATTTCTGGAAAAATGGAGCTTCCTCCAGGAGTTACAAAGATGTAAAAAAGTAATGAGTCTCTTGTGTTTTTCCCTCAGTAGAGAAAGCTCCTAGTGTGTGTGTACTCAGTCATGTCTGAATCTTCTGTGACCCCATGGACTGTAGCCTGCCAGGCTCCTCTGTCCCTGGAATTTTTCAGGCAAGAACACTGGGGTGGGTTGCTGTTCCTCCTCCAGGGAATGTTCCCAACCCAGGGATCGAACCCATGTCTCCTGCTGGGCAGGTGGATTCTTTACCACTGAGCCACTTGGGAAGCCTGCAGAGATAGGAGAGGAGACCTCAATTTTATAAAGGGAGATGGCGGAAGGAAGGGAAGGGAAGAGAGCTGTTCATATTCATTCTCTGAGCACCCACAAAGGTCCATAAATGGCCCAGGAGGGTTCTGCGCCTGCTATCACTCAAGGGGGACATGCCACAGACACTTGCTTCTGTAACCAAAAAATGACATTCTGTCATTTAATAAACCATCCGCCGCTCTAAGCTTCTATTTTCTTATCTATGAAAGTGGGAATTTTCTTATCTATGAAAGTGAGTATTTTCTTATCTATGAAGTAGGAATAATACACACAAGGTTTAGCAAGCTTTTTTGAAAAGGGATGGATAGTAAATACTTTCAACTTTGTATACCATGCAGTCTCTGTCTCTCTAAAACTACTGCAAACGGTGACTGCAACCACAAAATTAAAAGAGACTTGCTCCTTGAAAGAAAGCTATGACAAATCTAGACAGAGTATTAAAAAGCAGAGACATCACTTTGCTGATAAAGGTCCGTCTAGTCAAAGCTATGGTTTTGCCAGTAGTCATGTATGGATGTGAGAGATGGACTATAAAGAAGGCTGAGCACCGAAGAATTGATGCTTTTGAACTGTGGTGCTGGAGAAGACTCTTGAGAGTCTCATGGACTGCAAGGAGATCAAACAGTCAATCCTAAAGGAAATCATCCCTGAATATTCATTAGAAGGACTGATGCTGAAGCTGAAGCTCCAATACTTTGGTCACTTGATGTGAAGAGCCGACTCACTGGAAAAGACCCTGATGCTGGGAAAGATTGAGGGCAGGAGAAGAGGATGACAGAGGATGAGACAGTCAGATGGCATCATCAACTCAGTGAACATGAGTTTGAGCAGACGCCAGGAGATAGCGAAGGACAGAGAAGCCTGGTGTACTGCGGTCCATGGGATCGCAAAGAGTCAGACACAACTTAGCAACTGAACAATAACAACTGTCTCTGTTCCAACTACTCATTTTTGCCATTCTAGCATGAGAGCAGCCTGGACAGTTCAGAAAGGAATGGGCATGAGCAGATGTGGTCCACAGGCCAAAGTTTGCCATCATCTGGTCCAATCCCCTGGTCTAGTATAGGGTGTAAGGAGGATTTCATGAGCTAATCCAAGCAACTTATTTTTGTACAGCATGCAGCAGATCAACACTCTATAATAAAGATTAACTATTACCATTGCTCAGATTTTAGACCCTCCTGTGGGTGTGTGCTACCTCTGCTTACCTTATTGAGTAAGGTAATCCTTGGTGCTCCCTGGAGGATATTTCTAGACCTTGCCATCTTGGGTGTAACCCTGTGGAAAGAAGGAGAAGGAAGGAGGACTGGGCAGAGGGAGAAGTCCAGCTGCCCAACAGCAGGCTGAGCCGAACCTACAGGGATCTCTGAAGCTAAAATGGCCATTAGTGTTGTCCCACGTGGATCAGAGTGGGTGGGCCTTGGTACCCTCACCTGGAGCAGTCACTGGATGTGGGCTGCCCTGGGAAGGGAGGCTGCTCTGTAGCACAGGCACTCCTGGAGGAGCTGACAGCTCACAGCATGCCCAGCAACTGGGGCAGTGGAGGGGAGGGAAGGGAAGATGTGACCAATTCTGACCTTGAATTATGCATAGGAATTGCAAACCAAGCACTGAATTGTTGTTGCAAGAGCGTTCAGAGCTCCTTCCGCCTTTGGTGACCAGCAATCTCAAAATGGTCCCAGAGGGACCACAGTGAAGAGCGTTTCCTATCAATTGTACTGGAACCCAATGTGAGCGAGACTTAAATCTGAGTTCTTTAACCTCTGGGATTTTAAGGTTGTTTGTTGCCAAAGTATTGTTGTTCAGTCGCTAAGTCATTCCGACTCTTTGTGACCCCACGAACTGCAGTATTGTTAGCTTTCTATTAGGAGTCCTCAGCTGCTGCGCTGGATGTATCTGAAGGTTTGGAAGTAAAGATACACCTGATAATCTTATAAAATCAGGGGACTTGTTTGAAACCACCATCAGCATTGCCAGCATCATCATTTTAATATCAGCATTTACATGAATTTTCTAATTTAATGCTCATAACAATCTATGTATAATATAAGTATTGTTACCCTCATTTTAGAGATTAGGAAACTTACGCTTTAGTTTGCACAAGGTCAGGGGTCTGCAAACTATAACCTGTAGACCAAATCCAGCTCACTGTCTGTTTTTGTAAATAAAGTTTTATTGGAATACACCCATGCCCATTCATTATATAGTATGTAATTATGGCTGCATTCATGATATTGTGGCAAGAGCTGAGTAGTTGCATCTGGCCTGCAAAAGCTGAAAATACTTACCATCTGGCCTTTTTCAGAGTTTGCCCACTCTCCCTGTCTCCCTCTACTCTACACAATACCTGGTTCCAAACCCAGGTTGTCTGACTCTAGAGACACTGCTCATAATTCAGATTTAAGTAAATACTAGGTAGGTTTGGAGCCTGTGGGGGCATTATAAAACTTTCCCATTTCCATTATTCTAACATTGTTTAATTTAAGCTTTTATGACATTTATTTCCAGCATTGACAGACTCCATATCATGAAAATCTCTCTCTGAAAAACACTTAGAAAGTTCTGGATAAAAAATGAATAGCTGACTTGGCAAGAAATTAAGGTAAACCTTCAGGGTTTGTAACTGAAATAGAAGCCAAAATCCAGAATGGGCATGGTAAATGCTCACCCATTTAGGCAGTGGGCCCCTAATGGCATGTGCCAGTATGGACGGGGACAGGACAAGTGTGTCAGTAGGGAGACTTTGGAATGAGGTCCCCAGAGGCCCAGATTTTCAGCGAAAGAGTAGACTAAAAAATATTTGCCCTGCAAAGGGAGAGAGGAAAAGAAATTGTGTCCTGGCTTTGATTTGGGTTGGAAGAAAAAAGGAAAGTCCCTATGTACCAAACCAGAAGTAACAACTATAACCCAGGCCTCAAGCCTGAGTTCAAATTCACTCTATTTGCCCATTCTGAAACTAATTTAAAATTGTCCTAGATTATTAGCTTCCCAAGCACTTAGCAAAGGTGACACAAATAAAGTGAATATTCTCTCAAGTCCCCTAAAACTCTCCCAGATAAGGCCACAACAAAAAGGAGCTCACAATGAAAAATCACAAAACCACTCACAGAGCAAGACATCATGGGACAGAGTCAGCAGAAGCGTCAAGCAGCAGAACCAGACACATAAGGTCTTGAGGGGTCAGAGCATCCTATGTAGCAGGGCTTGGCAAACTTTTTCTATTAAGGCCCAGGTGGTGTATATCCTAGGCTTTGCAAGCTATGTAGTCTCTATCAAAAAGATTCAACTTTACCATTCTAGAGTGAAAGCAGATAAGCAATATGTATAGGCTTAGCTGTGCTTCAATAAACCTTTATTTACAAAAATGAGGAGGATGTCAGATTTTGCTCTAGTTTTTAAAGTATGCTTCCAATATTTAAAGAATTTAATGTATGAGCAAGGAATAAAACACTATCATTAATATCCAGGCAGATTCTTAATTTCTGGAAGTAAAAGGTTTAGTTGAAATCTTAGGATTCAACATATGAGCTACCGAGCAGATTAGAACAATTGAAAAACATCATTAGCAACTTGAAATTTGGATATGACAAAACTACCAAGAATTTTGTACAGAGAGACAGAGGAGGAAAATACAAAAGAGAGGTTAATAGGCATGAAATCTGACTGAGAAGTTCTAGCATTCATCTAGTCAGTGTTCCAGAAGGAATGAGAAGAAAGAGTACTCAAGAATTTTCATGGATCCTAATATTTATGATCTATAAAATATTACCAAAAAAACCATTGTTTTGAAATTGCAGAATATTCAAGACTAATTGAGTAGTTTTAAAAGACCCCTTGCCTCCCAGAAAGACACTTTATCTACTTTATATCTAATTTATCATGAACAATTAGCAGATACCAAAATACTGTAAGACAATGTCTTCAAAGTGCTAAAAAAAAAATTGTCAATCTATAATTGCATATCCAACAAACTTTAAAGAATGATGATGAAATAGAGACATTTTTATACAAACAAAAGCTAAGATAGTTTATTATCAACAGACCCTCTTAAGATTTAAAACAGAGAAAACAGAAAGGAACTTCTTAAAAGTATATATACTTTAGGAAGAAGGAAAAGGACCACAGAAGGGAGATTTGAGATTTAAGGTTGGTAACCAGGTGAAAGTGGTAATCATATGGATAAATCTAAATAAGCATCAACATTAATAACATCTAATTTGTGAAGTTAAAAAAATGGGGGGGGCACATAAATAGAGATAATATTCTGTCTCTTATAATAGTAGATACAAAAAGTAGTAGGCATATAGGCATTCATGAATGCATGTAGTGTGCATGCTGTATTCTCTTCTATGTATGATACATTTTGCAAAGCATTTTTTAACACTATCTTTGATTTTTTTAATATAAATTTATTTTTTTAATTGGAGGCTAATTACTTTACAATATTGTATTGGTTTTGCCATACATCCATATGAATCCGCCATGAGTGCACACGTGTTCCCTATCCTGAACACACCTCCCACCTCCCTCCCCATACCATCCCTCTGGGTCATCCCAGTGCACCAGCCCCAAGCATCCTGTATCATGCATCAAACCTGGACTGGCAATTCGTTTCACATATGATATTATACATGTTTAAATGCCATTCTCCCAAATCATCCCACCCTCACCCTCTCTCACAGAGTCCAAAAGACTGTTCTATACATCTGTGTCTCTTTTGCTGTCTCGCATACAGGGTTATCATTACCATCTTTCTAAATTCCATATATATGTGTTAGTATATTGTATTGGTGTTTTTCTTTCTGGCTTACTTCACTCTGTATAATAGGCTCCAGTTTCATCCACCTCATTAGAACTGATTCAAATGTATTCTTTTTAATGGCTGAGTAATACTCCATTGTGTATATGTACCACCACTTTCTTATCCATTCATCTGCTGATGGGCATCTAGGTTGCTTCCATGTCCTGGCTATTATAAACAGTGCTGCGATGAACATTGGGGTACACGTGTCTCTTTCAATTCTGGTTTCCTCCATGTATATGCCCAGAAGTGGGATTGCTGGGTCATATGGCAGTTCTATTTCCAGTTTTTTAAGGAATCTCCACACTGTTCTCCATAGTGGCTGTACTAGTTTGCATTCCCACCAACAGTGTAAGAGGGTTCCCTTTTCTCCACACCCTCTCCAGCATTTATTGCTTGTAGGCTTTTGGATAGCAGCCATTCTGACTGGCGTGAAATGGTCTCTCATTGTGGTTTTGATTTGCATTTCTTTGATAATGAGTGATGTTGAGCATCTTTTCATGTGTTTGTTAGCCAACTATATGTCTTCTTTGCAGAAATGTCTGTTTAGTTCTTTGGCCCATTTTTTGATTGGGTCGTTTATTTTTCTGGAATTGAGCGGTAGGAGTTGCTTATATTTTTGAGATTAGTTGTTTGTCCGTTGCTTCATTTGTTATTATTTTCTCCCATTCTGAAGGCTGTCTTTTCACCTTGCTTATAGTTTCCTTTGTTGTGCAGAAGCTTTTAAGTTTAATTAGGTCCCATTTGTTTATTTTTGCTTTTATTTCCAATATTCTGGGAGGTGGGTCATAGAGGATCCTGCTGTGATTTATGTCGGAGAGTGTTTTGCCTATGTTCTCCTCTAGGAGTTTTATAGTTTCTGGTCTTACGTTTAGATCTTTAATCCATTTTGAGTTTATTTTTGTGTATGGTGTTAGAAAGTGTTCTAGTTTCATTCTTTTACAAGTGGTTGACCAGTTTCCCCAGCACCACTTGTTAAAGAAATTGTCTTTTCTCCATTGTATATTCATGCCTCCTTTGTCAAAGATAAGGTGTCCATAGGTGTGTGGGTTTATCTCTGGGCTTTCTATTTTGCTCCATTGATCTATATTTCTGTCTTTGTGCCAGTACCATATTGTCTTTATGACTGTGGCTTTGTAGTAGAGACTGAAGTCAGGCAGGTTGATTCTTTCAGTTCCATTCTTCTTTCTCAAGGTTGCGTTGGCTATCCGAGGTTTTTTCTATTTCCAAACAAATTGTGAAATTATTTGTTCTAGCTCTGTGAAAATACCATTGGTAGCTTGATAGGGATTGCATTGAATCTATAGACTGCTTTGGGTAGTATACTCATTTTCACTATATTGATTCTTCCGATCCATGAACATGGTATATTTCTCCGTCTATTAGAGTCCTCTTTGATTTCTTTCACCAGTGTTTTATAGTTTTCTATATATAGGTCTTTTGTTTTTTTAGGTAGATATATTCCTAAGTATTTTATTCTTTTCGTTGCAATGGTGAATGGAATTGTTTCCTTAATTTCTCTATTTTCCCATTATTAGTGTATAGTAATGCAAGGGATTTCTGTGTGTTGATTTTATATCCTGCCACTTTACTATATTCATTGATTAGTTCTAGTAATTTTCTGGTGGAGTCTTTAGGGTTTTCTATGTAGAGGATCATGTCATCTGCAAATAGTGAGAGTTTTACTTCTTCTTTTCCAATTTGGATTCCTTTTTTTTTTTTTTTTTCCTGCTCTGATTGCTGTGGCCAAAACTTCCAAAACTATGTTGAATAGTAGTGGTGAAAGTGGGCACCCTTTTCTTGTTCCTGACTTTAGGAGAAATGCTTTCAATTTTTCACCATTGATTATAATGTTTGCTGTGGGTTTGTCATATATAGCTTTTATTATGTTGAGGTATGTTCCTTCTATTCCTGCTTTCTGGAGAGTTTTTATCATAAATGGATGTTGAATTTTGTCAAAGATTTTCTCTGCATCTATTGAGATAATCATATGGCTGTTATTTTTCAATTTGTTAATGTGGCATATTACATTGATTGATTTATGGATATTGAAGAATCCTTGCATCCCTGGGATAAAGCCCACTTGGTCATGATGTATGATCTTTTTAATATGGTGTTGGATTCTGATTGCTAGAATTTTGTTAAGGATTTTTGCATCTATGTTCATCAGTGATATTGGCCTGTAGTTTTCTTTTTTTGTGACATCTTTGTCAGGTTTTGGTATTAGGGTGATGGCCTTGTAGAATGAGTTTGGAAGTTTACCCTCCTCTGCAATTTTCTGGAAGAGTTTGAGTAGGATAGGTGTTAGCTCTTCTCTAAATTTTTGGTAGAATTCAGCTGTGAAGCCATCTGGATCTGGGCTTTTGTTTGCTGGAATATTTCTGATTACAGTTTCAATTTCCGTGCTTGTGATGGGTCTGTTATGATTTTCTATTTCTTCCTGGTTCAGTTTTGGAAAGTTGTACTTTTCTAAGAATTTGTCCATTTCTTCCAAGTTGTCCATATTATTGGCATATAATTGCTGATAGTAGTCTCTTATGATCCCTTGTATTTCTGTGCTGTCTGTTGTGATCTCTCCATTTTCATTTCTAATTTTATAGATTTGTATTTTCTCCCTTTGTTTCTTAAAGAGTCTGGCTAATGGTTTGTCAATTTTATTTATCCCCTCAAAGAACCAGCTTTTGGCTTTGTTCATTTTTGCTATGGTTTCTTTTGTTTCTTTTGCATTTATTTCTGCCCTAATTTTTAAGATTTCCTTCCTTCTACTAACCCTGGGCTTCTTCATTTCTTCCTTTTCTAGTTGCTTTAGGTGTAGAGTTAGGTTATTTATTTGACTTTTTTCTTGTTTCTTGAGGTATGCCTGCCTGTATTGCTATGAACCTTCCCCTTAGCACTGCTTTTACAGTGTCCCACAGGTTTGGGGTTGTTGTGTTTTCATTTTCATTCGTTTCTATGCATATTTTGATTTCTTCTGTGATTTGTTGGTTATTCAGCAGCATGTTGTTCAGCCTCCATATGTTGGAATTTTTAATAGTTTTTCTCCTGTAATTGAGATCTAATCTTACTGCATTGTGATCAGAAAAGATGCTTGGAATGATTTCTATTTTTTTGAATTTACCAAGGCTAGATTTATGGCCCAGGATGTGATCTATCCTGGAGAAGGTTCCATGTGCACTTGAGAAAAAGGTGAAATTCATTGTTTTGGGGTGAAATGTCCTATAGATCAGAGAAGGCAATGACACCCCACTCCAGTACTCTTGCCTGGAAAATCCCATGGACAGAGGAGCCTGGTAGGCTGTGGTCCATGGGGTCACTAAGAGTCAGACATGACTGAACGACTTCACTTTCACATGGCAACCCATTCCAGTGTTCTTGCCTAGAGAATCCCAGGGATGGGGGAGCCTGTTGGGCTGCCGTCTCTGGGGTCACACAGAGTCAGACACGACTGAAGCGACTTAGCAGTAGCAGTAGCAGTCCTATAGATATCAATTAGGTCTAACTGGTCCATTGTATCATTTAAAATTTGTGTTTCCTTGTTAATTTTCTGTTTAGTTGATCTATCCATAGGTGTGAGTGGGGTATTAAAGTCTCCTGCTATTATTGTATTATTAATTTCCCCTTTCATACTTGTTAGCATTTGTCTTACATATTGTGGTGCCCCTATGTTGGGTGCATATATATTTATAATTGTTATATCTTCTTGGATTGATCCTTTGATCATTATGTAGTGTCCTTCTTTTTCTCTTTTCACAGCCTTTATTTTAAAGTCTATTTTATCTGATATGAGTATTGCTACTCCTGCTTTCTTTTGGTCTTTATTTGCGTGGAATATCTTTTTCCAGCCCTTCACTTTCAGTCTGTGTCCCTTGTTTTGAGGTGGGTCTCTTGTAGACAACATATGTAGGGGTCTTGTTTTTGTATCCATTCAGCCAGTCTTTGCCTTTTGGTTGGGGCATTCAACCCATTTATGTTTAAGGTGATTATTGATAAGTATGATACCTTTGCCATTTACTTTATTGTTTTGGGTTTGAGTTTATACACCCTTCTTGTGTTTCCTGTCTAGAGAAGATCCTTTAGCATTTGTTGAAGAGCTGGTTTGGTGGTGCTGAATCCTCTCAGCTTTTGCTTGTCTGTAAAGCTTTTGATTTCTCCTTCATATTTGAATGAGATCCTTGCTGGATACAGTAATCTGGGCTGTAGGTTATTTTCTTTCATCACTTTAAGTATGACCTGCCATTCCCTGCTGGCCTGAAGAGTTTCTATTGAAAGATCAGCTGTTATCCTTATGGGAATCCCCTTGTGTGTTATTTGTTGTTTTTCCCTTGCTGCTGTTGTTTTTCCCACACATTAATATGTGTCTTGGGGTGTTTCACCTTGGGTTTATCCTGTTTGGGACTCTCTGGGTTTCTTGGACTTGGGTGATTATTTCCTTCCCCATTTTAGGGAAGTTTTCAACTATTATCTCCTCAAGTATTTTCTCTTGGTCTTTCTTTTTGTCTTCTTCTTCTGGGACTCCTATGATTCGAATGTTGGGGCATTTAACATTGTCCCAGAAATCTCTGAGATTGTCCTCATTTCTTTTAATTCATTTTTCTTTTTTCCTCTCTGATTCATTTATTTCTACCATTTCTACCATTACTTCACTAATCCTATCTTCTGCCTCCATTATTCTACTATTTATTCCCTCCAGAGTGTTTTTGATATCATTTATTGAATTATTCATTATATAATGACTCTTTTTTATTTCTTTTAGGTCTTTGTTAAACCTTTCTTGCATCTTCTAAATCCTTGTCTCCAGGCTATTTATCTGTGACTCCATTTTGTTTTCAAGATTTTGGATCAATTTCACTATCATTATTCTTAAGTCTTTATCAGGTAGATTCCCTATCTCTTCCTCTTTTGTTTGGTTTGGTGGGCATTTATCCTGTTCCTTTACCTGCTGGGTATTCCTCTGTCTCTTCATCTTGTTTATATGCTGTGTTTGGGGTGGCCTTTCTGTATTCTGGCAGTTTGTGGAGTTCTCTTTATTGTGGAGTTTCCTCGCTGTGGGTGGGGTTGTACGGGTGGCTTGTCAAGATTTCCTGGTTAGGGAAGCTTGTGTTGCTTGTGTTCTGGTGGGTGGAATTGGATTTCTTCTCTCTGGAGTGCAATGAAGTGTCCGGTAATGAGTTATGAGATGTCAGTGGGTCTGGAGTGACTTTGGGCAGCCTGTATATTGAAGCTCAGGGCTATGTTCCTGTGTTGCTGGAGAATTTGCATGGTATGTCTTGCTCTGGAACTTGTTGGCCCTTGGGTGGGGCTTGGTTTTGGTGTAGGTATGGAGGCGTTTGATGAGCTCCTGTTGATTAATGTTCCCTGGAGTCAGGAGTTCTCTGGTGTTCTCAACATTTGGACTTAAGCCTCCTGCTTCTTGTTTTCAGTCTTATTTATACAGTAGCCTCAAGACTTCTCCATCTATACAGCACCGTTAATAAAACATCTTTAATCATCACCTCACACCCTGCATTCGCCAAGAGACACATGGAGGACCTAGGAGACCATGGACTTTGCCACCTGGCCCCACCTCGGCAGTCACCCACATTCAGTGGACGCATGGATGGATGACAAGCCCCGAAGGACAGGGCTGAGAATAGTCTCCGCAATGCCCAGCTCCTCAACGCACAGTTGGGCAGCCCCAAGGCGGCTTCCGGTTCAGGCCGGTGATGTCTTGCAAAGTATTTTTAATAGAAATAAAATATTGAATAACAATAGTCTATAAGCTGAAAGAGTTAAAGCCCTCTAAGTTTTAGTAAGAGAAGAGCTTCCCAGGTGGTGCAGTGGTAAACAATCTGCCTGCCAGTGTAGGAGACTCCAGAGACATGGTTTTAACCTTGGCTTGGAAGATCCCCTGGAGTAGGAAATGGCAACCCACTCCAGTATCCTTGCCTGGAGAATCCCTATGGACAGAAGAGCCTGGCTGGCTGCAGTCCATGGGGTCACAAACAGTCAGACACGACTGAACAACTGAGCACAGCATAGTTTGGGTCAAATTTCTTAAGAATGGAGTTTACAAAACAATCAATTACCATTTCAAAATAACCTGAATTTTGAGACGAAAGATGGTGAAATCAGTTTTCATTGTATTAATGAGACACTATTCATTTAAATATAAGGATTTGAGGGGGAAATATATAATAAATCATTTTGAAGTACAAGTGGATTTGAATAGATGGGGACAAAAATTATGTATAAAGGTGGATATATATATGAAGGATAAAAAATTATGTATTTTAATTGCTGCATTAAAATAGAGAAATATTAGAAAGAACCTAAATGAATGGTACCCCACTCCAGTATTCTTGCCTGGAAAATCCCATGGATAGAGGAGCCTGGTGAGCTGCAGTCCATGGGGTCACTAAGAGTCAGACACAACTGAGCGACTTCACTTTCATGCATTGGAGAAGGCAATGGCAACCCACTCCAGTGTTCTTGCCTGGAGAATCCCAGGGACGGAGGATCCTGGTGGGCTGCAGTCTATGGGGTTGCACAGAGTCAGAAACGACTGAAGCAACTTAGCAGCAGCAAATGAACAACACAGGAATGGGTAAAGTAAGACACCCACGTAAACTGAAATGTTTTTATAGCTACTTAGTGACATGGGGAAATATCTATGATGTAATTTGTAAACAATGTATAAAACTGTAAATACAAAATGATCACAAAAAATTATTAATGAAGTAAAATGTGTCTAGAAAGAGGATTAGGAAGAAAAAATAATATTAAGAGTGATAGCGAAATGAATAATTTGTATTTTATACTTTATATTCTATTTCCAAGTTTTTACAATGAGCACTTTCATAATCAGATAACAGACTAATTTTACTTTAAAGCTTTAATATTTTGTCAGTTTATATATATATATATATATACACACAGATATGTGTGTGTGTGTGTATATATATATATATATATATGTATGTATATGTATATATATGTGTGTATATATATATATATATACACATAATATATATATATATATATATTATGGCCAAGAATCTCTGTGAATGAAATAGTACAGGAAAAATGAATTCTGGAAAAAGACAACATGGCAAACCTTTAAGA